>NC_138548.1:76925672-77510672 GCF_964273705.1 Natrix helvetica | reverse complement strand
GAGGGCTCTGCATCAGAGGCAGAGATGGGGCCAGAGCCGTCTGACAGTTGACTTCGGAGTCAGACATCAGTGAGGCAGACAAACAGCTAGAGTTTGTTCCCAGTGTGCGCAAAGTTGCCAGATGAAGGGAACAGCTAAAGAACAGGAGTCGATTTAGGAGTAAGGCCACAGGTGGATGGTGAAAGGATCCTCCCAAAGGGAATAAAAGAGGAGTGAAAGGTGAGGGGTGTCTGCAGGAGACAATTAGTTCATTCCTGCATTCTTGCCAAGTATTGCGGGGTTTGAAAGATATCGGCCTGGTCACTCTCCAAGCCTGATAAAGGTCGGTGATTGTGTACTATCTTGAAAGACTGTGGGAGAGGAAAGACTTTGCTGGAGAGAAATTCACTGCAAATCAGGGGTGGGTTCCTGCCGGTTCTAACCAGTTCGGTAGAAGAGGTTCCACAAATCTATCGTGCCGTTTAGAACCGGTTCCAGCACCTGCCTGCCCCCTTGCTCCCTCCCCCCGCCCGTCCGGTTGCCGCTCGCTCGCTCCAAGGCGCCCGTCCGCACCATGCGAAAGAGCTGTCTGATACTCCATCACTCACTCACTCGCTCTTTCACCCTCCCGGGCCACCCCAGTGCCGCTCTGGCTACCTCCGTCCATCTGCGCCCGGCAGCTGCAGCGATGTCATCAAGACGAAGCGGGAGCGAAGGGGCCTTGGTGCTTGATCCTCCATCGCTCGCTCGCTCTTTTGCCCGCCCGGGCTGCCTCGGCAGAAGTCCTTTGCTGGCAGCCAGTCCTCCTCTCTCTGGACTTGCGGGGCGACGGGCGGTAGTTTGTGCAGCCAGCGCCTAGGAGGTAAGTTCCCGCCGCCGTCCTCACCCCCGCACCCGTGCTTGCTGGCGGCCAGGCATCTTAGGCAAGTCTGAGGACCCTGCAAAGGTCTTGTGAGGTCCCCGAACTTGCCAAAGACTCCAGCCGTGCCGTGTAAGCTCCCGTCGCCATCCCCATGCCCGTGCTTGCTGGTGGGCCTGCGCTATAAGCGAGCCCGGGATCCTTGCAAGGCTGCAAAATGTCACCGGACTCACTTATAGTGCAGGGCCGTGGCAGGCCGCTCCAGCTGGCCTGCCCCCCCCCCGCCCCGCACTTAGTTGCAGCTTACTTACCTCCTCGGAGTCGGCAGGCAGCAATAGAGAGCCAAGCAGGAAAAAAGGTAAGTGGGTTTAGATAGGGCTGTTAGAGGCGGGTGGGGCAATTGGTGAGCCAGCCAATCAATGAACAGTGGGCGGGGCAAGTGTGGTACGGACAGGCGGGGGGAGTGAGCGAGCGGTGGCTGGATGGGTGGGCGGAGGGAATGAGGGGGCGGGGCAGGTGCTGGAACTGGTTCTAAACGGCACGGTAGATTTGTGGAACCTCTTCTACCGAACTGGTTAGAACCGGCAGAAACCCACCCCTACTGGCATCTGACTTGTATTTATAACAATTGCAGCATCCTGTGGTCACATGATCGCCATTTATGATCTTCCCAGGGGGCTTCTGACAAGCAAAGGGAATGGAAAAAGCTGGATTCACATAATAGCCATGTGATTCACTTAACAACTGTTAAAGTGGCAAAAAGTTGTAGAATTGGATGCGACTCAGTTAATGACTGCATTGCTTAGCAATCCGATCCCAATTTGTGGTCATAAATCAAGGATTACTGTAACTTTGTTTTAACTGTTCTAAACATTAATGTGATTTTCCTGTATGGGATCTGGACAAAGTAATTTACACATGTCCTAGTACATAATCCTCAAATGTAGAATTGAGACTAAAGTCACTCTCTTATTTGGAGATAATGTTATATGCTATGATAAAAGATAAAATATTTTTCAAAGTCTATTTTTGTATACTAGATAAAGTAGGGATTATAGCAGAGAATATCAGATGAGCTTCTTAATTAATATAAATTATTTATAGCACAAAATCTTCTGAAATAATCTTTGTGACATAGTGAAAACAAGCATAATAAAAAGATACATTTCTGCATGATCCCCTCTCTGATCTGTCAGTCTTTGATATAGAAGTACTTATCACTAAGATGGGAAATGCTAAAATCATATTATTGCACACACATATTGTGTTCTATAATTTATTGTATTAAACCTGAGGAGCTGGGGGAGATCACGAATAAATAAATCAGCACTGCATCTGTTCTAGGTTGTAGGATTAATTAATTGTGTTTAAAAATTTTCAATATTTAATTTTTTCCCCACCTGAAACAAGATGATAAATATGTACATTTTTTCCCCAAATCCACTTGTAACAGTTGCGGAGTATGTCTTTAGAGCTTAATGTGATTTTTTTTTAAAGAAATCCTGTTTTTAAAAGATTGAAGGAATATTTTTTTAAGTAAAATAAAAAAATCTATGACAAAATCCCAAGAGATCCTGGTGTTCCAGTTAAATTATGATTAATCACAGACAGTTTGACTACCTTTCCACTATTTATTCAATCATCATGTGTTTAGATGCTTAATTATTATTTGGAGGTGTTTGATAATGTATTTGGTGACGTATACTCATCCATAACCATTTTTCTATTTGTGTAATGAGAGAGAGAGAGAGGGAGGGAGGGAGGGAGGAAGGGAGAGAGAGAGAGAAAGAGAGAGAGAGAGAGAGAGAGCATAATATAAGTCCAAATTTATTTTTATGTGTTCTCAAATCTGCAGGTTGTCTTTGCTGCTAGCTAAAGAAGAACTGAACTTAAATGTACAGCAAGTCATCATCAACTATTGCTGTAAGGCACTGCCTCTCTGCACCAACATGCAAAGCAACCAGACTAGATCCCTTTTGACAAACATCAGTAGCCTAGCACATTTGCACGCCTATCATTGTCTGCCAGATATTGAGGTTCCAGTGCATAATCCAGCCATGGAGTCTGAGAACACCTCCAACAATCCCCTCTCTCCTCTGCCTGATCTTAACCAACACTCACTCACCGCTTCCACCCTCAATTTTCTAAAATCCCAGTCAAAACTCATAGCTACCCTGGCTTGTCTTACTGCCTTAAAAGTGCAAAAGCCACTCAAACAGAGTTTATCGTGGATTGAATTCCGAGGGAAAAGAGAAGCACCTTTGTCTATGGATCAGATTTCCAAAGAGTGTGAAATATTGTTAAAGGAATTTCCCTTCCTAGAAAGTTTCCTTCTTACTATGTTCGAGCCTCTACAGGATCCTCAGGATAAAGGAATCATTTTGGCTAGCGAGCTTTGTGGACAGTCTCATATCTCGTTGCTTTTCCTGGGATTGCATTCCTCCATGGCTGTTGAAGTGCTAATGGAGACCTTTGAACAAGCTCTCACGGCCAGGGATTGGTCCAGGGCCCTCAAAATCTTGGATTTCTACAGCCAGGATATGCAAGAGCTGGTCACTGTACGGGATGCTGTATTGAGTTGTGCCACAGCTGATGGTAAAAATCTATACTCTTTCTGCAAATAATGGTGTTTTGGACATGAAGTTGCAAATGAGTGATTTAAGCTTCTAGCTTTTGAGGGAAAATGCATTAGCAATAGCACTTAGACTTATATACCGCTTCATAGTGCTTTTACAGCCCTCTCTAAGCGTTTTACAGAGTCAACATATTGTCCCCAACAATCTGGGTCCTCCTTTCACCCACCTCGGAAGGATAGAAGGCTGATTCAACCTTGAGCCAGTGAGATTTGAACTGCCAAACTGCAGCTAGCAGTCAGCTGAAGTAGCCTATAGTGCTGCAGTCTAACCACTGTGCCCACTTAGGCTCTGTATTCATTCAGCCATAAAATCTAGCAACGGGCTCATCCTCTATCAGATGATCTGGTTGAGGTGGAGAGCAGAAGATAAAAGAGATATGAAAATAAATTCCTTCGTTATGCAGGATCGAATCTGGGTCGGTCACCGGGACCAGAGGTTTTGTCTTCCGAGCTTTCAGACTCATTTTGGAGCTCAACCTCAGGGAACATCTGTCCAGCAGGGTTTGTCTGCTAGAGAGTTGTTCCCCAGAGGATGGGCTCCAGCGCAAGTTCGAAAGCTTGGAAGACAAAACTCATGATTACGGTGACCGGTCCAGATTGGATCCTACAACATGTATAATTGCCTTCAATAATACAATAATACAATACAATAGCAGAGTTGGAAGGGACCTTGGAGGTCTTATAGTCCAACCCCCTGCCTAGGCAGGAAACCCTATACCACTTCAGACAAACGGCTATCCAACATCTTCTTAAAGACTTCCAGTGTTGGGGCATTCACAACTTCTGGAGGCAAGCTGTTCCACTGATTAATTGTTCTAACTGTCAGGAAGTTTCTCCTCAGTTCTAAGTTGCTTCTCTCCTTGATTAGTTTCCACCCATTGCTTCTTGTTCTACCCTCAGGTGCCTTGGAGAATAGTTTAACTCCCTCTTCTTTGTGGCAACCCCTGAGATATTGGAATACTGCTATGATGTCTCCCCTAGTCCTTCTTTCTATTAAACTAGACATACCCAGTTCCTGCAACCGTTCTTCATATGTTTTAGTCTCCAGTCCCCTAATCATCTTTGTTGCTCTTCTCTGCACTCTTTCTAGAGTCTCCACATCTTTTTTACATCGTGGCGACCAGAACTGAATGCAGTATTCCAAGTGTGGCCTTACCAAGGCATTATAAAGTGGTATTAACACTTCACGTGATCTTGATTCTATCCCTCTGTTGATGCAGCCTAGAACTGTGTTGGCTTTTTTGGCAGCTGCTGCACACTGCTGGCTCATACTTAAATGGCTGTCCCCTAGGACTCCAAGATCCCTCTCACAGTTACTACTATTGAGCACGGTACCACCTATACTGTACCTGTGCATTCCGTTTTTGTTGCCTAAATGTAGAACCTTACTCTTTTCACCAATGAATTTCATTTTATTAGATAGTACCCAATGTTCAAGTTTGTCAAGATCCTTCAGTTATTTCTGTTTTATAAAAAGAGAGAGGCATTCTGCTGTTAATGAAGTGGGAAGCTACAATTGATCATATATTTTGCATTGGGGACCCAGGTGAAATCTCTGGCATTTTCAGGTACAATTAGGAAAGAAATCTTTAGGAGTAGAGATGTTAGTTCCTGCATCCAAAACTAAACTCATGAGCAAGTGGTTTGTGTAAGAAAGTTTGCTATGTTCCTAATCATTGTTAGGCCTCAATTGAAGAATTGAGGCCTTTGAACTATGGTGCTGGAGAAGACTCCTGCGAGTCCCTTGGACTGCAAGGCAATGAAACTGGTCAGTTCTAGAAGAGATCAACCCTGACTGCTCTTTAGAAGGCCAGATCCTGAAGAGGAAACTCAAATACTTTGGCCACCTAATGAGAAGGAAGGACTCACTGGAGAAGAGCCTAATGCTGGGAACGATGGAGGGTAAAAGAAGAAGAGGATGACAGAGAATGAGGTGGCTGGATGGAGTCACTGAAGCAGTAGGCGTGAGCTTAAATGGACTCCAGAGGATGGTAGAGGACAGGAAGGCCTGGAAGAACATTGTCCATGGGGTTGCGATAGGTCGGACACGACTTCTCAATTAACAACAACAATCTTAGTTATCACTTTCTTAGTACTAGGTTTATCATTACAAGGTTTATCCCTCATAGCTAAAATGCACTGAGTGCTTCTGTCTTTGAAAAATGCCTCCTTTTCAGGTGAGAACGGATGGCAGTACCTGTTTCCAGTGAGAGATGCCGTGCTGAGGAGCAGATTGGCCCTTCGGTGTCTGGATACATGGCCTCTGGATGCCTGTCTGGAAATATTAGATTATTGTGCCTGTGACCCCGAAGTAACTGAAGAACTCAAATTTGATCTTCAGAGCAAAATCAAGGAGCTTCAAGTTTATCAAAAGGTATGGAGGCATCACATTTGGGATAGAGTACTCCTCTTGAGTTCCTCTTGCTGAATGTGGAAATAACATTTTTTGTGTGCATCAAATCTTCGGTTTTGGGAAACATGCCTGTTCCTGGCACTTGTTCCATTTTTAGGATGAAAGTGGAAAATACTTAAGGCATCTATTTGTTTGTTGGGTGTAAACTATCTAGAGCCTGTGGAGAAAAGGTGGTTCAGTAAATATCTCAAGTAAAATTACCAACAAGCTGAAGAGAGTTAATAAAATGTTCCTTGATTTTCATAAAAAGGAGAATGGTTATTTAGCACTTCAGTAGGAAAGAAAAAAAGACAGAATAGGTATGTTTTCAGAGTACACATTCATTAACTAATTTTGATGTAATTGATAAATAATAGCCAAGGATAAACATACAGTTTTTCAACCAAATTCCTTATATCAATATGCTGAATAAACATTATAATCTTAAATGAACTGGGTTTGACCAAGGAGAGATTATGGTGGCTGGATCAAGTTATCAGCTCCACTAGCATTTACTTCAGAGTAATTCTTCAATGCTATATAGTTACTAGTACTCTCTATACAAACTGCTTGCTTCCTATTGAACGGAAAACTTATTAGCTAAGCTCTCTCCACAAGGTCTGTGTTGGTATATTTATGCATGTCTGCCTCTTTTCTCTAAGAGTTCAAAGTGGTGTCATAACACCATAACAGGACACCACTGAAACTCTCCTCCCATTTTCCTCACAACAGCAATCCTGTGAGGTTGGCTAGGTTGTGTGAGAGTGACTGACTGTATTAAGTCAAGTGATTGGAAGTTATTACTTCAGTACTTAAATGTATTATTGGCCAGAATGCCAATTTCTAATGTGTATGTACCGCTCCTAATGCATCTTTCAATAAGTTATTTTCTTGAACACTGAAGTACCGTAAGATGCAATTTCTTTGTTTTCCATATTAGCTTTAAGGATAGTAGAAATTACTCGGTTATTACTTGATAGGCTGCCTGGGTTTTCTGCAAATAAAAATGTGTATTATGTAGTACAATCTTGGTATTCTCTATTGTGAGAGCACATAGAAAGTATGTGAAACATACTGTAAAACAGTTTTCTAAAAAAGATGCATAACCTTTTTAATTTTTTCTATTTTTACTTTTTAAAAAAAAAAAAAATCCAGCTTGAAAAGATTAGAATTTACCATTTATGAGGATGGGGGTTTTTTCAGTGAAGGGGACAGGTAACAGTTCCACTATTCTCTCTTCATTTTCTTATCTCCCTTTTTCTTAGAGTCAGGTTTAGTTTATATACGTATGTATGGATGGAAAATGCAGTATGCACCGATGGTGCGATTAGAAAAATCCTAGTAATAATCCTAGTAATAACTACAGTGTTTCTGTTTATGAAAGGTTGCTCACTTCTAATTTAGAATTATTCCTGAAAAAAATAAAAATTTGAGCCTAAATGCCTATTTGTGGAAAGACAATAACCACTCACCAGGAAAGATTATGTAGATAAAATGGACAAATGATCCCAAGATTACAGCAACATATACAACTTTATTAAATAGCAGAAGAAGCATATTCACACAGGGGAACTCTCATCACATTTGCCATGACAGACTGGCAGGAGAGGCACTTCATCATAATGTCTGTAACTCTGGATTTTTTAGTATCCACGTTAATAGTACTCCTCTCCCTCCTCTCCACTCTCAGTATCTGTAGCCAGGATACAGTGCCAAGGCAATTGATCATGAGGCTGAGATCTGTGAATTCATATGAGTAACAGCATGTAGGTTGGAATGAGAGGTACCGTATTTTTCGGAGTATAAGACGCACCGGAGTATAAGATGCACCAAGGGTTTGAAGAGACAAATTTAAAAAAAACGTTTTTGCGCTCTGCACACTTCCCAAAAGCAGCCCGTTTTCACAAAAATGGGCTCATTCCCCCCCCCCCCAAATGGCATGAATAGCCCTTAGAAGGCTTGTAGAGTGCTCGGGAGGGGGGGTGAAAGGGCCAAAAGTGAGCAAAAAACGGCCTGTTTTTTCGCAAAACAGGCCTGTTTTTTGTCACAAAAAAGGCATTAGGAAGCTTATAGAGTGCTCCTGGGTCCTGGGGGGGGGGGCAAAATTGAGCAAAAAACGGGCCATTTTTTGCTCATTTCTGCCCTCCCCAGCCCTCAGGAGCTCTCTGAAAGCCTCCTACGAGCTATGTACGGCCATTTTGGTGAAGGGGGTGGGGTTTCAGGAGGCAAAAAATGCTGTATTCAGTGTATAAGACGCACCCAGATTTTCAGCCTCTTTTTTGAGGGGAAAAAGGTGCGTCTTATACTCTGAAAAATACAGTACCTTCTGCTTCCCAAAATTCATGTCATAAATCTACTGATGGGAAGAGGAAGCTGGTTACCTGGTTAAGGGAGAGTGAAGGGTTAATTGCATTGAAAGAGTGGAAAGGTTATTTGCATTGAAAGGGAGAGAATGGAGGCTCCTTATCTCATGCGCCTAAGAGCTCTGGAGGTAGCAGCGCTTAGAAGAAGCTGTAAGTGGAGACTAACTTAACTAGTAAAGACGTTCAGGTACTGGCCAGCCCTGTAGAATAATTTTTGTAACGGTGCCTGTTCAGTTTTGTTTGGTTTTATTTTCTCAGATTCTTAGACTACAGGCTGTCCACTTCTGGCATGACTGGCAGGATCTAAAGAGGACAAGCACAGAAGATCCGCAGTCCATTGTGGCAATGGTTTTAGAAGCAAAGGTAGGACATTTGCAGCAGTGTTTCATATTTTTCTCCTTGAGGCTAGTTCCCATGTATTTTCTGTCCAGAAATAATAATTCCATTTGGTTGAGCATCCTTTTCTTTACTGTGGTCAGCCGTTTCTAAAAGGTAAAACACAGAGCTTTTTCTTTAATCCATGCAACTGTAATTCTGTAGTAGAAAAGAACTAAGGAAGTAGTTTGGTGTAGTGGTTTAAATGCACTAGGCTAGAAACTGGGAGACCATGAATTATAGTCCTGCCTTGGGCACAAAGTCATCTGGGTAATTTTCGGCCAGTCATTCTATCTTAGCCTTGAGAAGAAAATAATGGAAAGCCAATTTCAAGAAAACCTGGCAAGGAAACTGCAGGGACCTAACCAAGGAGCAGAGACTCTGACCTTTACCATGATTTTTGCTTAACAATTAGAGAAAGAACATCATTCTATATCCAGTTGGGTTGGTCTGCATGCTGTTTTGGAATAGGAAGTCCCATCAGGTACAACTGAAGGGCAGAAGCCTGGGGAAGGCCATTTGTAGAATAAATGGATAGCCTTGCCAAACGCTTTTGTTTTTAAACTTTTCAATTTACAGTCTCTAAGTGCTCTTCATAGGGATGTGGTGGCTTAGTGGCTAAGACGCTGAGCTTGTCAATCAGAAGGGTCTGCAGTTCAGCGGTTCAAATCCCTAGTGCCGCGTAACAGAGTGAGTTCCTGTTACTTGTCCCAGCTTCTGCCAACCTAGCAGTTTGAAAGTACGTAAAAATGCAAGTAGGAAAAATAGGAACGACCTTTGGTAGGAAGGTAACAGCGTTCCATGCGCCTTTGGCATTTAGTCATGCCGGCCACATGACCACAGAGACATCTTCAGACAGCGCTGACTCTTCAGCTTTAAAACGGAGATAAGCACCGCCCCCTAGAGTCGTGAACGATTAGCACATATGTGCGAGGGGAACCTTTAACTTGAAGTGCTCTTTATTTTTATTGCAGGATTATGAATTATGTGAAGAATGGGGCCGCTTGTATTCTATCCCAAGGGATCATTTGATCAGCCTTCACCAGGAACACCTCCTTCATTTGTTGGAAATAGGAGATATGGAAAAGGCTCTCCAGGTAACTGGTCTCTCAGGTATTCCAGGATTCTTTCTTTTGTGCCAAAAAAGGACACGTGCTTCTAAGATTGGGTACTACTTTGTTTTTTCCTTCAAAGGCCAAAATGTTTGACTTTGGGTATGGAGTAGGATGAGGTTGCTGCAGTGCTGCCCTGAGACGTTGAGCGATTTGTAAATATTTCATTAGGAAAGCAAAATATTGAGCTAATTTTCAGAGCGATGAATCTCAGAGATAAAAGTTTGTGACAGTGATTATGAACTTGTAGTGCAATAGACAGAGAGAAATGCAACAGTTAGGGCTATGATATTTCCATATGGCACTATGAAATGCGCTAGATGACCAGTCACAACAGTTATTGACAATAACTATCCTTAGTTTTACTATGCGTATTTTGGCATGTGTCCTTAGAAAGAATTGCGGAATCGGTTAAATAATAATAGATGCAGAAATGTTTTAGTCCATGACCCGTGTGTTTGTGCATGCACATGCGTGTGTGTGTCTGTGTGTGTGAGAGAGAGAGAGAAAGTCAATTTTGTTAGACTCCCTTTGTATATACATTATTTTACAAAGAAGCTTTGTAAAAGCTTGAATGTGCATTAAGTGTTTTGAGTTTGCAGCATAACTCTTAACAGAATATGTATGCAGGAAGGTGAAAGAATTTGCTTCAAGTAGTTCTGACATGGTGAAGCAAACTGATTAAGGCAGAAATTATTGTCTAAATTGTGAAAGACTTTGAAAAGTGTTTGCCTTAGAAAGGCAGAAGGTAGGCCTGACTAGGCAGCACAATATATTGAGTTGGAATAGAATAGTATAGAATAGACAGAGTTGGAAGGGACCTTGGAGGTCTTCTAGTCCAACCCCCTGCTTAGGCAGGAAACCCTACACCATTTCAGGTAAATGGTTATCCAACATCTTCTTAAAATGTTCCACAACTTCTGAAGGCAAGTTGTTCCACTGATTAATTGTTCTAACTAATACAATCCATTAAAATCT
This sequence comes from Natrix helvetica, assembly GCF_964273705.1. Lineage (NCBI taxonomy): Eukaryota > Metazoa > Chordata > Lepidosauria > Squamata > Natricidae > Natrix > Natrix helvetica. The sequence continues at coordinate 77,499,979 of NC_138548.1, read as the reverse complement.
ATATAAAGTGTATATGTATGTAAATTTTTTGCAGCTCTTGCAAAGGATAGATGATCCAGATATTCAGTTTGTCATAAGTGAACGGTGTCTTGATAAATATCCTAGCTTAGCAGCTTCTCATTTCCTTGCGGATTATCTCACAACATACTTCAACCAGCACCTGACAGTTATGCGCCAGAATGAAATTCAAGCTCTTTACGTGGGATCCAAGGTAAGTAGCAGAGACGATTTCAAGAACTAGCTGCAAGACTGTTGTTTTCTACTCTTGAGTTGCAAGTTCTTTTCTCAGTAGGTCAAGATACTGTATTCCTTTCTCTCCTTTTTCAAGGTACTGCTGACTCTTCCTGAGCCTTCTCGATCTAACTATTCCCACCTCTCCTGCAAGCCTCTGCTCATGCTGGAACAGTTATTGATGAACATGAAAGTGGATTGGGCAGCTGTGGCTGTGCAGATGTTGCACCAGCTCTTGGTTGGTCAGAAGATAGGCTTCAGCACAGGAGACATTGATGCATTGCTATCCAGCTATGCTGGGAAAGCTCTTGACTTTCCATTTTCTCTAAGAGAGAAGAGATCAGGTGACTATGTTTTGAAAATCTCCCATCGGTGATGGTGAAAAAACCATGGTTTTTTTGGCTCCACCGGAAAACCACAGATAGCTTTTCAGTCTATCATAAAATATTTTCAGAACGGTTAACGTATAAAGAGAGTAAACAGAGAGTACCACATTTGTGTTTCTCCCATACTCATGGTTCATTTTTCCAAATTTTCTGTTTCATTTGTATTGCAGAAAGTTAAATGAGTCAGACTTTTCTCTTCACTTAGATTCCTCCCCACCTCACGTTAATCCCAAAGATAGTCATCCTAAAAATGTGACTCGTGTGGGAAAACAATTGGTCTACGTGCTCGTTAACTGTCATAGCTTAGAGCCACTTAACTCAATATCAAAACCTTGTGAATTGTATGGGCTTCATCACACAAAACTCTCAAAACTCTCAACAGTAATTAAGTAGCACATAAATTATGAGAGTTGAGCTACTTGAAAAATTGAGAAAGTTGTAATAGGTGCTGGGGCCTGATATGGAAGCTAATACTTCTTCTATCTCATGTTCTTTGAAAAGCTAACTTTATTACAACAGAAGTCACTGTTGCTACTGCTCCTTATATAGCAACGCCTGCATTTATAAAGCAAAAGAAGTTCAAACTAAAGAATGTTTAGGAACTAATACGTAAAAAGTATATACAAATCCCCACACATCAATTTTCCTCTTATTACTTGGAGACAGATCTGAACCATAGATTTGATGAATTATTTGTGTGTGTGTGCTCACACATGTATGTGCATGTCTGTATAGCATATATATGTGTGCGCGCGCATGTATGTGTATGGTTATACATTTATATTCTTTTGAATGCAGGCATCAGAATTTTATATTTTAATGTGTGCCAATGTGTTCACAGAAAGAAGTGATAATAAATCATCTGCAGCCTGTACAAAATCTTTTGTCACTTCTGTCACCTGAGTTTTTGAACAAGTTTGAACAATTGTTTTTTGACCCAGTTTATCTAATCTTTACTGATAAATATAAATTGCTCAGTTTCTTAACAGCATTTTCTTTCTGTCTTAGATTCTCTTATTCTGATGCAAGAGAATTTATGTCCGGGATCTGAATCTGACACCTTATCTAAGTCAGAGTCAACAGAGCCTTTTCCAGCTAGTTCTCCTGGTGAGAGAAAGATTTAACACCCAAACTCTTTTCTTTCTCTTTTTTTCATTTTTTTTTTTCAATTTCGAATTGCTTTTATGACTGTGGAGGAAAAAAATATAGCAATTTATACAAAGTGGTGCTGCTATCCCAAGGCCTTATGGACCTGGCTGTTCTCTCAGGCCTTGGGTTAAAGTATTTGGAGCCACTTGATGGATATATTTCTATTTGTCTTTGATGTTGGTTGAATTCACTAGCTTGTTTTCTGTTCTCTGTATTTTACTGCATGGTTATTTTATCTTGCTATATTGTGATCCACCCAGAATTGATCCGGAGTCTGCCAGTATTTAAATTCAATAAAACAGCAGCAATATAATAAATAAAAAAACTGTTAGTGTTATTTCTTATATATATAAAGTTGCAGTTGTTTATCCCAAAGGTCAACCGTGGCCTGGATAATTGAGAATTTCCATGGATCATTGCAATTGTTCAGCTTTGCTATTCAAAAGGCAACAAGTCCATTTTCTTTTCATGATGTAATCTAAGTAGCTTGTAACTCATCTGAAACTATTTTTAATTCTTGGTACATTTCTTAATTTCCCGCGCAGTAAATAACAACTATAGCTGCACTTAAAGGTATCTGTTTTTCAGGGAAGCCTGTACTTTTCATCTAAATGTTAACATATAATTCCCCAAGTATCAGTTGGGTTGTTTCCAAGCAAAACCTTGATGACAAATTAATATTACAGTTTCCCTAGTTTTGTTGAAGACAAAGAGAAACATTTTCCAATATGCCAGTATTGAGTATGAGTTTTCTGTACATATGCGAACATGCATTTTCTTTTCTTAAAAGCTAGATGAATCAATGCAAATTTCCCCTTAATGTAAAACTCTCCAAAAAGGAATGTTTAGGGAGAAAAAAAATAGTTTGCTTCTATTGTCATTTTTCCTGTGATTTTTAGACATTCTTGATTTGGATGAAAACCTACTCTTCCGTTCAAATAAATGTGAATGCTATGCTGATGGAGCATATATTTGTATATATTGTCTGCAAGACAATCTTATATAACTGGAGAGCTGAACCTTCTTTCCGTTAGTAATAATGAGGAACAGATTTTTAAAAGATGATATCTTCTGCAATAGAACACCCAGTGCATTATCTGGTCCTTTTGATAGCAGCAATTCAGTTGTACATTGGCTCTGGTTTGCTTCTTCTGTATCTTTTAGATACAACACATGCTTCCAACCCAAAAGAGAAAAGCCTCCAGCAAGCTGCCTGTGCTCAGGACTTTGTGCCACCAGAGAAGCCCCCACCCAAACAGCAGTGGATCCCAGATGACACAGAAGACACATGCATGGTTTGCAAAACAGAACACTTTACAATGGTAATTGAATTCCAGAACTGGGTATAACAAAAGCTCTTGAATGAGTATTTATCTAATCTCTTTGGAGAACTTTATTTAGCACTGCTCAGTCAAATTGTTCACTGCTTACAAAAAATCCCAAGATTAGATTTCTTGGGTGGATTAAACAGTAACTGCAGGAATGCTGTTGCTCATTCAAATGTCTTCTTTTTTTTATGCCTCAGTTTAATAGAAGGCATCACTGCAGACGTTGTGGGCGGCTGGTGTGCAGATCCTGTTCTACCAAGAGCATGGTTGTGGAAGCTTGTAAGGAAAACCCAGCTCGTGTGTGTGATCAGTGCTACAGTTATTTCAACAAGGAATACGCAACAACTACATCCCAAGACTCAGAAATGTGTGTAAAGAATTTTTTTCACAACCTTCTTTTCTTTGAAATAATAGTTTTTTGTGTGAGAAGCAGTTTTACTTCAGATTCCATAATTCCTGATGACTATAGTGACAAGGGATTCTTCAGACTTTAGTTTATAAGGCACCAGGTTATTTTGGGGGGGGGACAGATGGACCTGTATTAAATGAATATATTATTGTTGTCTATAAAAATTAGCTTTCTTTTTTACTTTTTTAATGGTTACATTTTGTGCGGGAATGTCACTGCGTTAAAATTGTTTGCTAGCCTGAACTGACTGAATTGACACTAAATAGTTAAACTAAAAGAGTTATTGCGCAGGTCATAAAAGTTCTTATCTGACATTGATGTACTGCGCATGCTTCACACATTCCAGAGAGCTACTTCTGATCTTTGTCCGTCTGCCAGGAAAACTGGGAGACGGAACTCTTTTATCAAAATGTAACAATTAGTTAGATTTGTTTTATTTCCATTTATTATTTTTGTATTAAAGTTTGTTTATTAATTAGAATATGTTTCTCCAGAATGTCTATTTCTTTTTCTTCGCACCTTAAAGAATATGCTGTTGGAAACAGCCCCGATCTAAGACCTCGTCTAGTTCAGGGTGAAATAAATCTTCCCCTGACAGGGAACATACCTCTTCACATTTTTCCTTTTTTGCTTTGTTTTGTTTGTGAATGTTGATTCTGATAGTTCATGAATGAAATGGCATTGTTTAAGAGCTTGGCAGAGAAGAAGAATGAACATGTTAGAGGCTTTTTTTAGGAGGCTACTGATAGTATGTTAGAATCATGAAAAGAGATCTCTTCTTCCCAGCATACATTTATGTATGTACAAATCTTATCTTGCCTTTTCTAAGACAATTTGAGTTGACATAAAACTACAAATTAACAAGATTAATTCATAAAACAATGTTGAAAATATTATAACAGTAGTACTACACAAGTGGAAGTACATATCTGCCCTGAAACATCTTTACAGTAATTATTCAGCTTGAGGCAAATTGAATTATAGTATGAAGTTAATTAGCTGATTACTGTGAACAAACTTGCAGACATTTCCCCTTCTACTTAAGAAGAAACTATTAGTACCGTGTTTCCCCGAAAATACGACCTGTCCTGAAACTAAAGCCTTGCCACATTTTTCGCATGGGCAAAAATATAAGGCCACCCCCAAAAATAAGCCCCCTGGACAATCCCCCGCTTTGGCCAGAGCACCGCTCGCCAACCTAGCAGTATCCCGAAGGTGTCAAGCCGCGGGAACGAAGTGGGGGGCAAAGGCGCTCACATTACTTGGTGCTTTTGGGGTACTGCTAGGTCGGTCAGTGGCGCTGTGCCCAGCTGAAGGGGGGGGGTTGCCAGGCAGCTGCTCTCTTGCAAGCGGGCTCCCGAAGAGCCGGGCACAGCCTCAGGGTCGAATGGCTGTGTTGCACTGTCGCAACAGCAACACAGCAGCCATAAGGTGATCACGCTCGCGAGCAGCCACCCAGCAACCCCCCTTTCCAGCCGGGCACGTTCTATGGTTGTGGGCTGCAGTGTACAACCATAGAACGTACTCCCAGAGCGGCATCCATCCTCCGTTGCGGATTCCAAAGCACGGAGGTAGGATACCGCTCTGAGAGTACGCTCTATGATTGTACGCTACCATAGAGCGTACTTTCAGAGCGGCATCCGTCCTCCGTGCTTTGAAAGCCGGAAAAAAAACCCAGCAGCGGAGATGCCCTGGCTCTGCAGGTACTATAGAGTTAGCCAAGGGCATCGTGAGCCTACGAGTCGTGCGAGCGGGGAGCGGAATAGCTGCTCACGCAACCCCCCTCTCCAGCCATACAGAGCCCCATTCACTCACCTAGGGGCATTCCGAAGGTGTCGAGCCGCGGGAGGCAGAGGGCAGCGAACAGGCGCTCGCGTTGCTTGGTGCCTTCCGGGTACCGCTAGATCAGTCAGCGGCGCTGTGCCCGGCTGGAAAAGGGGGTTGCTGGGCGGCTGCTCGCGAGCGTGGTCACCTTATGGTTGCTGTGTTGCTGCTGCCTCAGCGCAATACAGCCATTCGACCCTGACGCTGTGCCCGGCTCTTCGGGAGCCGGGTCGCAAAGGAGCAGCCGCCTGGCAACCCAAAAACAATAAGCCCTCCCCTTTAATAAGCCCAAGGCCATATTTCGTGGGTCAAAAAAAATATAAGACCCTGTTGTATTTTCGGGGAAACACAGTAGGACAATGCAAACAATTAAAAGAGATACATGTGCTTGGCTTCCCTAGTAGTGGTTCTGCATACAGCTAGAGGATAATCTTCAAACAATCACTATGCTGCTTCCAGGAGAGCTGCTTTGTTGATGGGCTTTATATAGTCTTCATGACTAGGGCTTTTTTTTAGTGAAGGAACCAGTTTGTAAGAAAAACATGTGGTTTAATTTTATTAGCTGCAATATTCAAATTTTATAAATTTTTCAAACTTATTAGAATGGATGTGAAGCATCTTTCTTTTCTTTTTAATAGTTCCAATGAAGAGGATCAGAATCAAGAAGGTAAGAACACATAATAGGCCATGTTCATAAATCTGATCTCTTTCTAGCACATGCCTATAGGTAACCTCAAAAAAAAAAAAAGATGCAAGAAAAACCTTGTTTCATTTTAACGAGAAATCCAAAATTCAATTGTAGTAGAATTGTAAACCTTCCAGTCTGTGTTGCTGCAGGACTAATAACACAGATGAAAATATTAATTAAACTAGCTGCCTCCTAAAAATATTTCAAGATCAGAAAGCTGAGCTATGATTCTTTACGCTTGGTTAAAAATCCTTTAATCTAAAAATACTTTTTGAAAAGAGACCACTAACCAAATAAATACTACAATTTTGCAAACGTTTCAAGGCTGCCAGAAACAAAACAGTGCAAGAAAATATCAGAATAAATTCAAGAGAAATAGCAATGGATAGCATTTTTGTCACTACATTAGTAGTGACAGGAATGAAGTAAAAAAAAACCTGCTAGGAATTTAGCCATCATGTCTCTCTGAGTATTTTATTCCTGCAATGACATGAGAAATACAATGCTATGTCAAAGTCAGATATTTTTAAAGGCAGACTATGTAGAGGGATCGGGGGAGTTTTTGGAAACATGCAATAAGAAAAAAATGTCCTTTGCAATATGTGAATAAATATATAAGTTTAATGTTTAAGGAATTAAAGACCATATGCCGAGTTACTTTCCTATCAAGGTGTATTCTTCCTCCAAATCGTTGAGCTATTTGTGAAATGTGGTTTTTTAAACTTAGTTCCTCTTAAAGTGTGTTTTTTGTTGTTCTTCATAGCAGTTGTATCTTCTGATAATGAATGCTCAGATTACTCTGCAGTGGTACAAATACCAAAGCCAGCAGAATTTGAATGGCAGCTTTCTTTGATGGAAGAAGACAATAAAATGGTGCGCAGCGAATTCTTTTATGAACAGGTAAGTAACTTCTCCTAAATTGTCTTTCCTGTGGTCTCCTAGGACAGGCAGAAAAGACCAAGAGACATTACTGAGGTTTTAGAAAATTACTGAAACAGTAACTTTCAAGCAGTGGACAATGGATTTGCCAGATCTCTAGATTATTGCATTGCAGAATAGTTGAATATTGTTGATTATTGCTTTGTTATGTTTTAATTTTTGTAAACTGTCTTAAAGTCCCTGTGAACTGAAGTGGGAGTAAACTGGATGGATGGATGATAGACAAAAGAGACCATCTCTCTGAAACTAGAGTGAAGAATTATTACTTCCTTGCCTTTTAAAGTAGAGAATATTCTGTAACTGTGTTGGGCTTTGTCTCATGACTTATTTCACCTAACCTATATGGAGCTCTTTTGGCCTCATCCACCAACAGAGACAGTCACACTTTCATTCTTTTTTCTTTTCTTTATTTCTTTCCCTCTTCTAATATTCAGGCTCCTAGTGCATCCTTGTGTATTGCCATCTTCAAACTTCATTCTGACAGCATTGCCTGTGGTCAGCAGTTGATAGACTATTGCTGCAAATTGTCTCGGAGCCTGGCAAACCCTGAAGTGGATGCTGGTCTCCTCATAGACATCATGAAACAGTTGCTTTTCAGTGCCAAAATGATGTTTGTAAAAGCTGGGAGGAGCCAGGAGTTAGCTCTTTGTGACAGGTAAGATGTCAGTAGGCCTCCTGAAAAATCTTTCCATTGCAATGATTTGTCTCCAATTAATCTTTTTGTAGAGTTTTGCAAGATAAATCACAAGCAAGCTCACAAATAATGCCCTTGTATCTTTTATGCTGTTTATTATATTTGAGGGATTATGTGCAGAGTTTATGACTTACATACTTTAAGAATGTCCAAACCTGCCTTGCCATGTGACAGAATATATTTGTGCAAACTTTTGAACAGAGAAGAAAACAATACACTGACTTGCTCACTTTCAGCCAATTCAGTTGCTATTAACTACCCTGGACTTTTAGCACATAATGTTGAACAGATACATAACTGAACCATCTACGCAGCTTATAAAATGGACCCTGTTATATTTAGTCTTAAGAAGAAATCTTAATGCCTTATTGCCTCAAAATTAGCCAATATGAAAGAAAATGTTGCAGCTGGGGTTTCTTCTCCCAAGAATAAAATCAAAATGTGATTTTGCCCTAATTGTGTGTTATTTTGGATAAACTGTGAGCTGTTTTTATCAGACAACCTGAAAAGAAGAAAAAAATAGTATGATTGATCCTTTGCCTCCTCTGAGTTGCAAGTTTCCTCTTGAAATTAAAATACATTTGAAGCTTTCAAGAACCAAACTGAGTAAAATGAATCAAATGCATTTCATTTGTTTTGCTTTTTTCTTCCCACAACAGTTACCTCAGCAAGGTGGATGTGTTGAATATTTTAGTAGCTGCTGCTTATCGTCATGTTCCATCTCTGGATCGGATATTAGAGCCTGCAGCAGTTAGTAGGTTAAGAAATCAACTCTTGCAAGCAGAATACTATCAACTGTCTGTAGAGGTAACACTATAAGAATGATGTAATTGTGAAGTATAGCCTGTGGATTCCTTAATACACTCCTGTCTTTAGTGGGAAGGCACCTCTATGGAAAAATTTTTTATCTTCATTCTCTTTCTTATCAAAGATTTTGAGTTAAGTTTTCAACCTTGGAAATCTTTTTTGGTTTTGATTCTAGATTAAGAAAAATCTAATTATTACTACAAAGTAATAAATAGATTAATCAAATATAATTAATTGATCAAATATTATTTTTAATTATTGGATCTGTAAGTTCTTTAAGACATTCATTGTACCATTATAAAATGTAACATGTATTAAATGTCACTTTTGCTGCTAAGAGTGAGCTATGTATCTTAAATTGTAAATTATCTGCCATCTCCTCAATATTTGAAAAAGCTACCTAAGATTGAATTTCTGATACCATGCTATTCCTATTCAGGTATAATTTATTAATCAGCTTCCTTTATAATCATTTATACTCAGTTACTTGAGTAGCTGAAAACTTTGCCATCGTAGTGGTAGTTAACTTTCTAGACTAGCCTTTCCCAATCTGGTGTCCTTTTAATTCTGACTGGAGAAGGCTGTGCTATGATTTCCACTGTTAATGTTGTAGATAATCATGCTTAATTGTATTTCTTACCCTACTAGTGGTTCATTTAATTTGTATTTTCTTTACTAATTATCAGAAATATTTGGAGCTTGTTGCAGAACCCTCTACCTTAACATGCTAAAAGTTGAATTTGGGGTTTGCTCAGCCTCTAAGCTACAGTTTTTTTCCTATAAACTGTGACTTACCTCTAATGCTATTTAAAAAGTTACTCATTTTTTAAGGAATTGAAAAAGGTATTCTGCCATCTGAGTTTCAGTAAAATAAATGATTCTTTGATAAAAAGGAACTCTTATATTCTGAACAGAAATTCTCAGTGTGATTTTCTTCTTTTTAGAGAAAAGTGTATATTTCTAACGTTTGTTAGGCAAACAGTAATTCTAATGATAGTCAGTAGGCTTTTGTTATATCCATAGTGGTATAAACCTCTGATGCATATGAACAGTACTTATGAAATGCCTTTTTTAGTTATCTTGGTCTATATTTTTTAAATAACTATAGCAAACCTATATTTTTTAAATAATTTAGCTATAGTAAGAATGAATCTTTAAAAAAAAATCTTAATTCTTTGTGGTAACCTGGTTTTTAGGTTTCTACTAAGACTGGTCTGGATCCCGGTGGAGCATGGCATGCATGGGGCATGGCTTGTCTTAAAGCTGGAAACCTGACTGCTGCCAGAGAGAAGTTCAGTCGATGCTTAAAATCCCCTCTTGATTTGAATCAACTCAGTTTGGGTTCCCGTCTGGTCCAAGAAGTGGTTCAGTATCTAGAAACCACAGTGAAACCAATTCTTTCAGTGGTAAGGCTGTACTCCTGCTGAAGGCATTGAATACTGGGGGCATTGAATAACCTAGTCTTCGCTGGGTTGTTAGGATAAAAGACAGGACAATGACTCTGTATTTGTGTGTGTTTCTATGAACTATTTGAAGAAAGCTGTGATTAAAAGAATTAATAAATTGTCTTGGGATGTTTGTTTTAATTAGCTGTATAGCTGATTGATTGCAGTAAAATGTGTGCTTGAATATAAAAACAAGATATGGTTCATTACTAAAACCTGCCATTTTGTTATGCCCTTGACTTGTGAACGATCTGAAGTCCTGACAGCCGGCAACTGCTGAGCCGCGCCTGATTGGCTAAGGCACAGCTGGCTAAGGCGCAGCTGGCTGAGCGCGTTGATTCTATTGGTTGCCCTGCTTGGCAGCTCTAGTATAAATAGCTGTCAAGCAGGGCAAGGTGCGATTGTAAATAGTAACCGTTGACTCTCGTTCTGTTAATAAAAGCTGTTCTAATTTACCTCAGCCGCTCCACGCCTCCTCTGTCCTCACAGCATGTAACACATTTTGTCAAAGTATGACAGATTTCCCGCCTAAGAGAAGAGTAACTAGAAATCTCCCATTCAGGAAGATTTGGGAAGGAGGAAATCACTTCCTCCCTTTTTTCCTCATAAAGTTTCTGTTCTGTTTCACAAACGGTTTCAAAATCTCTATATTTTTTTTAGAATAGCAGTTGTGTGGGGTAACGTGGCCCGTTTCCACAAGGAGAAAAATGCTTTTGAGGGTTCTGTCGATAAACGCTCTGAGTTCAGCCTGTGACTTCTGATTCTCTCCCTTAATAGCAGGATGATGACTATTTTGCCACTCTGAAAGAACTGGAGGCGATACTGAGGACACGAAGCCTGTCTCTAGAGATGACACCAGAGGGGAAGATGCAACACAACAGCTATTATCAGGAATGCCTTTTCTACTTGCACAATTATGGCACCAATCTAGCAATCATTAGTTTTTATATGAGGCATGACTGTATGCGGGAAGCTCTGCTGCATTTGTTAAATAAGGTAGGGAAACTCCATTCTACTGGAATCTGATTAAGGACTTGGAAAATAAAGTGCATGCCTGTAAGTTGACCAAAGCATGTTTCATAACTTTCATATTCTGTTGGTTATAAACTTGTTTTTGTTAACCCTTGCAATTTTTCTTGGAGAATAGTCCTTGGGAATGGGGGAGAGACTTGATGGCAAGTCAAGTCTGTTTGTTCATTCATTTATTAATTTATTGAACTTAATCAAAATACCTCTTAAAAATTTCAATTACAGCTATCATTAAACAATTAAAGTATCCCCTGTTAAAACACCAACCTAAATGACAAGAAAACTGAAAATAAATAAAATAACAAAAAATATGCATTTTAATCCAACTTTTTGTTTGCCCAAATCTTCATTGATATAAAAGTGTTCTTTGGATGATATCACTTTTCCTTGAACTAAAACCTGTATGTTTCGATGTAATTCAGGTGTCCTATGCATGTGTAAATTTAAACTCTTAGATGATCTCTAAAAAGCTTGTCTGAATGAGTATTTTGAATTAAGAAACTACTTGGTAGGAGCTGTCCTTTACCTTAGTGTTGAATGTATTACCTGTTGTGATTTCTCTGATCTAGCTGTTAAAGCGTGTTGGAGAATAGAATAAAGAATACTATTAGAAGGATAAAATTGATTGATTTAGTTTGTTGTTGTTGAATCTTCTGGAAATTTCTTCCCCGATAAGATTCCTGTTTTTATGGCAACCTCAAGGCTTAGGCAGAAGAAGCTAAAGCCTTCTTCAAGTGCATAATGAGATGACATTTGAATGCAGCTCAGGCAGCTACCTCACTAAGTCACCAAACTATAAGCAGGAGGAGTTGCAACTTGCAAGAATCAGACTTGCAAGTTGATGTATCCAAACTCAATAAAAATAGTTTTAACTTTCCTGTGGTTCATATTGTTTGCTTCATCTAGTCCAGTGATGGCAAACCTATGGCACGTGTGCCACAGGTGGCACACGGAGCCATTTGTGAGGGCACGCAAGGCGCTGCCCTGTTAGCTGGGCAGCGCACATGTGCGCGCTGGCCAGCTGAGTTCACCCTTTTTTAAAGGCATTTTTCGCCCTCCCCAGGGTCCAGAGGCTTTATAGGAGCCTGGGGAGGGCGAAAAGAGCCTCCTCTGCCCCCCTGGAGGCCCTCCGGAGGCTTCATGAGCTACCCTGAAGCCTCCAGAGCGCAAAAAACCAGCCCTACGGGCAAACCAGAAGTTCGGGAACGGACTTCCGGTTTGCTCAGAGGTTCGTTTTGACTGCTCCGGAGGCTTTAGGGAAGCGTCCTGAAGGTCCCTGAAGCCTTCGGAGCACTCAAAACGACCCTCCGAGCAAACCGGACATTACTTCCGGTTTGCTCGGAGGTTCATTTTGACTGCTCCGAAGACTTCAGGGAAGCGTTCGGAAGGTCCCTGAAGCTTTGGAGTGCTCCAAACGACCCTCCGAGCAAACTGGAAGTCACTTCCGGTTTGCTCGGAGGCTCATTTTGACTGCTCCGGAGGCTTCAGGGAAGCCTCCGGAAGGTCCCTGAAGCCTCCGGAGGGCTTCTGGGGGGGCGGGGGAGGCTGTTTTCACCCTCCCCAGGCTCCTATAAAGCCTCTGGAGCCAGGGGAGGGCGAAATTTGCATGGAAAAAATGGGGGTCGCGCCTGTAGTGTGCGCATGCACACTGGGGGGGGTGTCGCGCATTGCATTATGGGTGTGGCATGCCCGCACATGACCCCCCTGCGCTCCCCCCATTTATGGTACGCGAGCCAAATAAGGTTCACCATCACTGATCTAGTCTATATAAAAAAGCTGTCAATAAAATGTAGTTACCATTATACCATTATACCAGCAAATGGTGGGAGGCAATTCTTCCACAATTATAAGTATCTTAGTCACTGTTGGAACCTTCGAACATAGAACATAGAGAACCTTGTTTGTTATTTTGTTGTCATTATCTAGGAATAAACCCTACAATTTATGTCAGGGTTTCAAATAACACCCCTTGAAACGAAAGAAGACTCCGAGGCTTGAAGTTCCTCAAAGTTCCATTTTACTAGAGGTGTCGTAGTGGCACATCTGGGAAAATCCGAATCTGGAAACTTCCAGGTTTTCCCCACCCAAAAGGAAGTCCAAGCCCTTACCCAGCACCCACATGTCCATCACATGGTCCAATCAGACACCGTCCCAACTGGGGATGCCTCCCAGCCACGCCCTCCAGGTGCAGGGCAAAATGTCCTTGACTCTCTGAGAAAGGAATGTTATTGTGACTATCTTACCTCCCACACTCCATATCATCCCCCCTCCCATTTCCCCACAACTTGAATGTGGCAGACCTGAAGGCCCAATGCAAAAGATGGCTTCCAGGCCTGACAATTTACTTTCTTTCTTAGAGAGAACCTATCACTTCATAAAAATATCTCTCCCTCTAAAGGGTGGCTGAGGCTATAAGCAGATACATAATAGGTAACAAAAAGAGTGCTCAGAGACATATCACCCGAGAAGTTCATTTTTCACTGTTAGAACTGCAGATTCTTCAGAAACTATTCACAGAGTACCAAGAGAAGGTTCAGTTTAGCTTGCCTCTCTTAGGTTTCCCTTGCCTGATGCTCGGCAGATATCCTGGGATTACACTTACTCATTGGTTGTTTAGAATCCAAGGTTCTGTTGAATTGGGAATGTTTCAGCAGTGGCTGTGCTCGCTTTCACATAAAAAAACATTTTGATAGTGAGAAAAATAAAGTTCTTTTTTATAGCAGTATATAACTAACTACATTCTGATCACGTAAGCTTTTCTTCTCAGAGTAATTGCATAGATGGTACCAGCTGATTTAACAGTTTGATTTTTTTATTGTTTAAGGAAAGTCCACCAGATGTATTTATCGAAGGCATCTTTATCCCAAGTTATAAAAGTGGAAAACTTCACATGTTGGAGAACTTGCTGGAAACCATAGATCCAGGACTAGAGAGCTGGGGTATCTATCTCATTGCAGCCTGCAAACACTTGCAGAAAAAGAATTACTACCATATCTTGTATGAACTGCAGCAGTTTATGAAAGTAAGAGTTGAAATGTCTTCCTATAACATAAGCATTGAAAAATTTACTGAGAACTTTACACACAAAAATGTGGTACTTAGCCAGTTTGTTGTAGTAGTTAAGTTGCTGGCCTAGCAACTACCGTAGGAGACTGTAGTTCTACAGTAGATCATCCTTGGGCATGAAAGCCAGTTAGGTGTCTTTGAGCCAGTCTATCTCAGCCTAACCAACCTCACAACAACCTTCTTTTGTAGAAAACGGGAACTTCATATCAGTTTTTTTAGGATATACCGGTATGCTTTTGTTTATTTGGAAGAATTTTTCAAAGCTATTCCCAGTTAAAAAAAAAAAAGAATACCTGTGGATGACGGGGTTACCTCAGGTTTGGGAAAAATTGCAGAAGAAAAATGTAAAGGCTAGTCTCATGGCCTCAGAAATGTTTAATATGTGGTGAAGATATTTATAAATGGTGGACTTCTGACCTAAGTTCACATATACGTATTCCTGTATATTTGAGGATTCTTTGAGTTTGAAATGATGAAAGTCAAATTACACCCCTTTGGATGTCTTGTTGAATTTTTCCCCTTTAAATAGATTTTTTGGAAAGAACAAAATGATGGAAAGGCATAAATGAGTTAAGAAGAGTTCTTGTATCACTTCCCTCTTTCTCAGTATTTGCAATGGAGACAGGGGATTGCATGAAGTATCTAATATACACAGAGTTTTCTGAGCAGGTTCAGATTCTACTGTACAGTAAAATATGTTAAGCAGTGGCTCCCCAAAATCAGAATTAGACCAGAATTAGACCAGCTCAAATGTTATCTCAACTGATCAGATAATTTGAAAGCTTCATTTGTGTTCAGAAGCCTATCTGTTTTCCAGGATCAAGTCCGTGCTGCTATGACCTGCATTAGATTTTTCACAGACAAGGCAAAGTCTTACACTGAGCTGAAAGAAAGGCAAAAATGGCTCTTAAAGGTCAAGGACCATCTTAAAGTTTATCTTCAAGAAGTTTCTAGAAGTTCAGGAAGAAAAAAGTTTGCATGCTCTTTTCGCAAGAAAATGTCTGCTCCTGATGTATCAAGGTATTAATAAAACAAAAGTTGGGCAACGTTTTTATCAGCCAACAATTTGTTATTCAATTATTTAGTAGTAATGTAATAACATGTAATTCAGGACTTTTCTGTAAGAGCACACAGACTTACCTGAATGGCCCACTTTAATTAGGGTTTCTAATTCGTGTTTTGAATTTCATCTAAAATTTTTCTTTTGGATGTTATTTTAATAATTGTCTGCATTTATTTATTAGAATACGCACTAAAACATATTTCCCTAAATTAGGCACATCAGTACAGTTGAACTTCAGATGGAAGTAACAAAATTCCTCCATCGTTGTGAAAAGTCAGGAACTTTATCTGTAGGTGATTTACCTGTGCCTACCCTATTTGGAAACAATCAAATGAAGATTGAGGTTGCTTGTAAGGTATGGAATTCCACTTAAATTTATTAGTGTGGTTTTACAAATTGAAATGGAAGACTGAACTGATTGGTGAACTCCACACCAAAAACATGTAGATTGTTTATTGAAGTTAACCCAAAAAGTCACATAGCATTTTCATTGTGAATTTTGATTTGAAAGAACAGTGACACAGAGAAGCAGCATTTCGCTGTAGTTTTAACATGGCAATTCTATGGCTGAAATTCAGGAAAAAAAATAGAATACATTGTTATTTCAGGAGCTATACCCAAAGCTCCTGATGGCTTTTCATTCACATATGTCACTCAATTTTCCCTTTTGTTTCTTTTTCTGCGGCTGCAATTTTTCATCAGGTCATGTTGGAAGGCAAAAACATTGAAGAAGGATTTGGGATTTCATTTAGAATACTGCAGGTATATTGAATGAAGATGCTTTATATCAAACTTTGACTCTTTACACATGACATTGAAATAGTTCAAGCAAACCACTGCATTATTTTAATGTAATTTTAGATATTTATTTGAACTTTTAATAATACTTTTATTAAATATTACAGTTGAAAAGATAGAAACTAATATAAAGTAGAATATGTGTAAGTTGAAAAGAAAAATTACAAAATGCAGAAAATGAAAAGAAAAAGAAATGTATAAAGAAGTAACTTCCCCCTTCATCACAAGTGTAATTTATCACATTCTCTTAAAATAGAACAAAAGCTCTCTTCTCATATCTTATCACTTAACTATAAACAATATCTTAAAACTTCATGATTCATTCTTTATCAGCAAAAGACCATTTAAGTGTTACCAGGATTAACCACATATCTATTTTAATATTGATCAAATAAACCAATTTTATATTCCTTCTCTTTACTTTTAACTTGGTTTTAATCCCTCCCATTAAGTTCTAGAACTTGATTTCTTCTCATTTTTTTCCTTTGTCCTTATCAGAAAACCTTTCAAAACTTTAACAGGTGTCTTTTGGAAATACAGTATAGAAAAGTTAACCAAATC
The DNA here is from genome assembly GCF_964273705.1 of Natrix helvetica. Taxonomy (NCBI): domain Eukaryota; kingdom Metazoa; phylum Chordata; class Lepidosauria; order Squamata; family Natricidae; genus Natrix; species Natrix helvetica. The sequence continues at coordinate 77,483,562 of NC_138548.1, read as the reverse complement.
ATTCTTTCAGTTTTTATTTGTATGTCCCTTTTAATGATTGAAACATCAACTAGCTTATTTCTATGTACAGTACATCATAGTTCTCGAAGTAATATTTTGTCCATCTTCTTAGGACTTCCAGCTGGATGTTGCTGCTATATACAATAAAGTGGCTAGGCAGCTGGTGAAGCAGCAGACCTACAGTGAGATCAGGCAGCTCATTAAATGTATCAAGGAATCTGGTGCTGCAGATAAAAATGATGGGGACAATGTCATCCTCAGTTGCTTGAATGAGTTTGATTCTATCCCTGCTGAGGTAACATTGACTTCTTTTATTAAAAATTATCTTTATTAGGTTTTAACATCTTACATTAAAATACAAACTAACATAAAAAGGGAAAGACTAGTTGTACTTCTTGTAGTGTTAGGGAAGAGACACGGATGTTTTTTCTTCTGTCTTACATTATTATTGAATATTTTAAAAGCCAAACATAAGTCCCACTTTGCTAGTGATTCTTTCATAGCCAATGAATGAGTTATGTCATCCTTATGTCTTAAACCTACAATTTGCTAACAGGATACTCAAGCACCCCATCTAGTGCTTAAATGAGGAGAGTTACGATATCTTCATTTTGGAAAGGGGTTGGATATATGTTTATGCCGCAGTTGTGGGCATCCCTTTAAGTCTCATAATTGGATCACATAGTCCAATAAAAGCTTCTAATGAAATAGCTGCTTACTGTATTTTTTTCAGTGGGTAGGACTACATTTATAATTGCTTCTTTGATTCTATGGTTAATTGAAAGCAATCTATAAGCAACCATATCAGTGTAAGCAATGTTTCATAGTTCATCTCATGATCTTTCCACCATTTTTATTTTCTTGCTGGGATCTAGGAGTTGGATAATTTAATCCAGGATATGGACAGTGATGAAAACAAGGTGAGTAAAACAAGGATTTTTTTCTCCTGGATATGAAGTAATTTTTGAAAATTCTTATTTATGTATATGGTGTGTTTGCTCACTCATTCTTGTAGATACAATATTTTATCTATTCGTATTATTCTAGGGCTATCGTATTCAACAAGTGTATGAATGTGGTTACTGATAATTCTTTACCAACATTGATGTTCATAATGATGTATTCTTCTTAAACATTATTAGAAAGTTAATTTGAAATGAGTTGTTCCCATGCATTTCCAAAATATATAAAGGTTAAAGGGAAGCAAATATTTATCTTTGCCCTATCTAAATTTCAGATTTTGATTCATTAAGTGGTACCATGTATGTAAGGTAACATACCACTTTACAATTTAATGATAATCAGTGAGCATGGATACTGATAAATCAAGGAGTGCAGTCACATGAAGACTTTGATTATTCAGCCTGGTACAATCTGAAATTGTACAACTGGAAAATCCAGAAAATGAAAGATCTATATGGCATTCTGAGTTTTTGAATATGCCATTTCCCCCCTGACTTTACCAGCAATGAAAAGAATCTGACAAAATTAAACCCAGGATCTAGAATTTGGGGCATAAATATTTAGACTGAGAAGGCATATATATCATTTATAATGATAAACGAACATTTTGTGCACTTTGGGCCATTGTTATTCCACACAATGATTCTCTCTCTCTCTCCTGTTGGTGAATAAACCCATTGTGTTTTCTAACTCAGTAAATTCTCATTGTAATGAGCTATTATTCTCGGAGAAACTTACAACTCAAACATAGTAGAAACTCTATGGAATAGATATTACTTTTAAATTATTTCTCTTGGGGGGTGTTTTAGGGAACATGATTATATAAGAAACAAGAGGGTTTTTTAAAATTCCAGGCAGAAACCTTTTTATTTGGAATCGAGTTACTTTAACAAGCCTAACATGCAAGTCTTTTGTAATACATTCCAGTGCCTGGCCCACAAAGCAACTCTTATCATTCTAAATGCATGCATTGTTTCAAACTTTATATAGTCTCTGCTGCTTTGCATCTTTTGGCAGTAATCCCAAAGGAAAGCTCTTCCAATACCGTGTTTCCCCCAAAATACGACCTGTCCTGAAACTAAAGCCTTGCCACATATTTCGGGTGGGCAAAAATATTAGCCCCCCCTCATGAAAATAAGCCCCCTAGACAACCCACTCCGGCCAGGCAGAGCACCGCTTGCCGACCTAGCGGTATCCCAAAGGAACCAAGCCACGGGAACGAGGTGGGGAGCAAAGGCGCTTGCGTTGCTTGGTGCTTTCAGGGTACTGCTAGGCTGTGTTGCGCTGTCGCAGCAACATAGCAGCCATGAGGTGACCACGCTCGCGAGCAGCTGTCCGGCAACCCCCCTTTCCAGCCGGGCACAGCACCGCTGACCGACCTAGCGGTACCCGGAAAGCACCAAGCAACGCTAGCACCTGTTCATCGCCCTCCGCCTCCCGCGGCTCGATGCCTTCGGAATGCCCCTAGGTGAGTGAATGAGGCTCTGCATGGCTGGAGAGGGGGGTTGCGCAAGCGGCTTTTCCGCTCCCTGCTCGTGTGACTCGCAGGCCACAATGCCCTTGGCTAACTCTACAGTACCTGCAGAGCCCAGAGCATCTCCGCTGCTGGCGCCGCCCGCCACTTAGGTTTTTTTTTTTGCGGCTTTCAAAGCACGGAGGATGGATGCTGTTCTGGGAGTACACTCTATGGTTGTGGGCTGCAGAGCGTACAACCATAGAGCGTACTCCCAGAGCGGCATCCCTCCTCCGTTGCGGCTTCCAAAGCATGAAGGTAGGATACCGCTCTGCGAGCTCAGTTGCAAGGGAGCAGCCACCCGGCAACCCAAAAACAATAAGCCGTCCCCTTTAATAAGCCCAAGGCCATATTTCATGAGTCAAAAAAATATAAGATCCTGTTGTATTTTCGGGGAAACACGGTAAGAGAGAGAAGTCTGTGTGCAGATATTCACTTCCTAGTGCAGCCTTCTTTATATCACACCTCTCGGTCTTATACAGACTAACTAACCGGTGCATCCCAAGGTCAATATCCTTCTTATAGAATTTCAAGTGATATTGTTTTTCTTTCTGTTTCAGATTCAGGCATACCTGAAATGCCATAAACTACGTTCTGCCTACCTTATCTCTGTAAAACAAGAAAATGTAAGAGCGGTGCAGTTGGTTCAACACATACAGCAAATGGCAGAGGACGGTGGGGATGATGTAGTGCAAGCCATCTGCACCCAATGGCTTTCAGTACATCACACTAAGCCGAGAAGCTGGCTTACCCAAAACTCCAAGAAATGACTCCCAGAAACTTTTTGGGTCATTGTTTCTACAAAAGGGAAAATATTACATTGTGCTAGATTCAATCATGGCTGCAAACTGGAAAGAAGCGGCTTGAATGCCTTTACTCAAAGGGAAAGGATCGACTGCCTAAAAGTGACACTCATGATGCAGTGACAACCAACTACCTCTACTTCAGGGTGTTTATTCTTTACATACTTCATATTTCCAAGTGCTGCTTCAGCTGTGTCTTACTTTATGATCATGGAGATATCTCTCCTTCAGGCACTGTTTTATGAATGCAAAATCCCACATCCACAAGATTTTCTATCTGCTTATGATTCCCGACGCTGCAAAGCTACAGCCAAATCAATAAGGAAACAGGTGCCCATTTTGAGATGGGCCCAGCGCTTTTATTGCTTTTCATAGCACGGAGCTGTAATTGAATTCTGTCCATAAGAGACAACAGGTCTGTAAGCCTACACCCTGTTACTATCTGAGGCAAGGAAATAACCAGTTAACACAGAAAATGGAGGAAGAAATGATGAAGATAGCATAGTAGTTCCCACTTGGAACCTTTACCCATATTTGCCACCTTTCCCTGAAACAGTCTGAAGTTCTCGTTGTCCTTTCAGTGACATAATATAGAAAGCGGGAGACCACAGCACACTCTATGTAAGAGGATATGATTGTAATTGATAAGTTTTAATTTTAAAAATTCAAACTGTTATCAACATATTAGTTGTAAGAAATTATTCAGGATGGTTTAATCTTTGGGTTTAAAAAAAATAATTAGATGAACATCATCCTTTTCCATTAATTTTAGCAACTGGTGTAAGCTATGCTCTTTCAGGGAAACAATAGCAACAGCTCACAGCCACAAGTGTAGTAATCCTCAATTTATTGGATTTGGCAGCCAGAAATAACCTTGAGGTTAAGTAATTTGGGAGGGCTATATTTAGCTTCCATCTTTTCCTACCTTTTGGGTCTTAGAAGTTATCCTATTAGGAATCTAAGAGTTATAAAATCTGCTTTTGCTGTCTTATCAAGCTCCACTGCCGTGAGTCCCAGGAGATCTGATTGGGCTTTTTGTGACTCTAATTACTACTTCTACCTTAAGAAAGGAACAGGATTCATTATTTGCTGTGTGTTAAGCTATACTGCCTATTGAGTTTAGTAAGTAACATGGCTTGTACTTTCATCTCCAAATTCTTCTCATCAATACCTTCCAAAGGGAAGAAAGGAAAGACTTGTGGGGGAGAGAAAATAGAGACGATTGTTAGGTCCACTCTTTGCACTGCATTTTATGCACTTTATATTGTTTGTTACTCGGATTCTTTAGAATTTTTCAAGGATCCCTTCTCTCACCAGCAAAACCTGCCCTGTGAACTATCCTGTAGTAAACTGTAAGGGAGGAATTCTAAACTTCCAATGAACAAAAGTGTTAAACTCTCATTGAGAAAATAAAGAATGTGGACAACTTTCTGTTTTAATCTGTAATATCATTTCTTGTTACATATGTAGCTACAGAATAATTCAACAAGTGAAAGAAACCATGCTGCAACCATCTAAAAACTTTTTTAAAAATAATTTTGTAACCTGGCATGTTTCCATAGCATACTGAATCACAAATGAGCCAGCAATCTTTTAGCCCAGAATGCTGTGCAAAAACCACATCAAACAATTCATAATTCACGTTGCCAAAAAACCCAGGAAAACTAAGGAGTTTTGGGTGGTTGTTTTTTTTTTTTTGTAGGGGGAATCAGGAAACCTTCAGCATGGAGTGGATAGTTCCATCCACTAAACAATTGCTTGAGCTTCTATTTTAATGGAAAAGCTGGGATGAACACTTTTATTAAACATGAACGTGATCTATCGATCTATGAAAATTCCATGAAAGTAATACTTTTCCAGAGTCTCATATACAAAATATGGAATTCAGGTGCAGCTGGCCTTTGCGGGTCAGTTCCACTGGATACCAAGGAGTTCACAACTAACATTCCAAAGCTTCTTTGCTGTTTCATCATTACGTCCTTGAGATGACACATATGCTGGTTTACAATCACTGTTATATAAAGGAAGAAAGTATATTAGTAATGTTCCATTGCATTAATAATTCTTATTCTAATTAATTATATTAATTTCAACATAATTATATTAAATGATTATAATTAATATGTTCGGGCTTAGCAAAAAAAGACCATAAGGCATACTAATTGTAAGAGGCATATGCCTGAACCATGGACATTACTAATACAAGATATTAGCATTCCTTCCTTTTTCTAACAGAGGATTTACACTATATATACAGTAGTGCAAAGGTTTTAGGCAGGTGTGAAAAAATGCTGTAAACAAAGAATGCTTTCAGAAATATAAATAATGATTGTTTATTTTTGCCAATGTTCAAAATGCAAAGTGAAAGAACAAAGAAAAATCTAAATCAAATCAATATTTGGTGTTACTACCTTTTGCCTTCAAACCAGCATCCATTCTTATAGGTACACTTGCACAAAGTCAGGGATTTTGTAGGATTATAGTCAGGTGTATGATCAACCAATTATACCAAAAAGGTGCTAATGATCATCAATGTCACACGTAGGTTAAAACCCAGTCATGAACTGACACGGAAACAGCTGTGTAGGAGGCATAAAACTGGGTGAGGAACAGCCAAAGTCTGCGGTTGTGAAAGACAGTTTCATGTCATGGCAAAACAGCACAGCAACAAGACACAAGGTATTATACGGCATCAACAAGGTATCTCCCAGACAAAGATTTCAAAGCAGACTGAGGTTTCAAGATGTGCTGTTCAAGCTCTTTTGAAGAAGCACAAAGAAATGGGCAACGTTGAGGATCGTAGACGCAGTGGTCAGCCAAGGAAAGTGATGTTCATATTATACATGTTTCAAGAATGGACCACCTGTAAAATAACTGATCTGTGGAAACCCAGAATCTTTTGCACATTCCTTGTACAAAACCATCATTGATTTAATGCATCAAGACACAATTTAGACTACTGGATCTCCTTTTACACAACTATCCTGGCAGATTTTAGAAGAACGTGTGCCCGTAGCTCAAAGGAACATGTACTCAACTGGAGTGGCTGCTATGTGGACATCACATAAATAACTATGGGTCTTTATCCTTAGCACTAGCCAAGGGAGCCATTGAGGCTGATGTCACCATGAATTTCTATGCAGTGGGACTAGATTCAGATTTCTAATCCTTTAAAGCAGTAGTTTGTAACCTTTTTCATCTCATAGTACACATCTCGAAGGCAGGACTTTCCGGCTGCAAAACAAAGTCCCTCGCAACACAAGTTGCTGGGACTCAGGAGGAGAAATGGAGGCAATCTGCCTGTCACAGGGAGGGATTCTGCTGCGCATCTGTGCAGCACTTTTCATGTCATGTACTTTGGCTCCCATGCACACCTATATGGCACAGTGGTTGAAACCTGCTGCTTTAAAGAGACAACTAGTGCTGTTAGGCTAGAATCAGCAGGTGAGATTTATTCTTTCTGAACGATTTCTCCACTTATTAGAGGTACAAGAACACTTAACGCATCAGTAACTCATTAAAGACTTGATAAGTCCCATACCCAATGTTTGCACTTAGTCCCCAGTGGGACAGCCTCACTGATGCTTCAAAATAAGGCCAATAGGAATTATAACTTCTGCTTGTATCCTGGTTTATTTTGAGGTGGTAATCCAAAGCTTCTTTCCCCATCCCAAGCCTTATATGTTGACCAGACAGTTACAGTAAAACCAAAACAATGTTTTCCCCTAAGTTTGGAGTCGTGCTTTGTTCTCTCTCACCACATCCCAGTGCCAGTCATTCCAGATCAGCCCACCTGAAATACTTTCCACTGACTGTCTCCAGTTCCTCTGTCACCGCACAATATATGCTGGTCTGAGCTCCTTGAAAAGGTGTCCTCGTGAAGATAGCAAATATGTTCCACAAAACTTTTAGTGTAAAGGAGTGACGAACAATTTCAGAAAAAACTGTACCTGGATGCAGAGCATTTACAGTGACACCAGTACCTGTAGGAGACAAACCAGGCATGTAGTCAAAAAATGCATTGATAATGGGATCAGCCTGTCAAAAAACAAAGAGGATTTTGTTCAAATTACAAAAAGGAAAAGATGATGCCAGCGTAAACTAAAGAGTTTCAATAGAAGAGAATATATGTAACTCAAGGTTAAACTCTGCAGTCCTTGGTGCCATACATTTACTATGTTTTCCCGAAAATATGATATGTCCTGAAAATAAGGCCATGCCAGATTTTTGGGGTGGGCAAAAATATAAGCTCTCCCCTCCAAATAAGCCTAATGGACAACCCCCCTTCTCTGGCCGGGCAGAGTGCCACTCACCGACCCAGCGGTATCCCGAAGGCACCAGGGAACCAGCGCTTGCATGGCTTGGCACCTTCGAGATACCGCTGGGTCAGTGACCGGCGCTCTGCCTGGCCGGAGGGGGAGTCGCACGAGTGTCTGTTCCAACCCTGCACACGTGCCTCCCAGTCCTCACCACGACCTGGGCCAGGACCGCCATCTCAACACCGAGGATGGCTTCTGAGAAGCCAGTTGGGCTAGCTGCCTCATGCTGAGTCTGAGCAGCCACAACCATAGAATGGGAAGTGCCACTGCCAGAAGACTCTGCCCCAGCTCCTGAAAGACTCGGCAGCAGGCAGCTGGCCCAACCGGCTTCTCAGAAGAAGCCATCCTCAGTGTTGGGATGACGGCGGTGACCTTGCCCTGCAGGGAGAGCTGGCCCAGGTCATGGTCAGGACTGGGAGGCGCACAAACAGGGGGAAACAGGCGCTTGTGCAACCTCCTCCCCCGGCCAAGCAGAGAGCCACTCACCAATCCAGCGGTATCCCAAAGGCGCCAAGCCGTGCGAGTGCCGGTCCCCCATCCTGCCCCCCCTGCTTATGCGACTTGGCACCTTTGGGATACCGCTGGACACTCTGCCCAGCCAGAGAGGGGGGTTGCCAGCAGCTGCTCTCTTGCAAACGGGCTCCCAAAGAACCTGGCTTCAAAATAATAAGCCCCCTCCCTCGATTATAAGGCCAAGGCCATATTTCAGGTGTCAAAAGAAAATAAGACCCTGTCTTATTTTGGGAGAAACATGGTAGTTGTATGTGTGGGACTAGTATTGTTTCTAGAAGCTATATTATGGCCTCTGTTATGAGTCCTGATGTCAACCCTGAATCTGACCTGGCCAGAGCCATTTTGAGGCTTTAGTGTTGCCATGCTGGAACTGAGGGATAGGGAGGGGGAAATAGAGATAGCTGGGGTTTTGTAGCCAAAACAAAATACTTTCTCCTGGGGATCAAGGACATTTCCACAGACATTAAAGTGCTGCAACATAAAATGAAACCATAATTTCATCTTCTATTTTTAGGTCTTGGGTTTTCTGGAGGCAGTGTAATGGGATGAGATATTAAAGCTTCTTTTGAATTTTTTTTTATTATGTTAGCCAAAGAACTTATAAAAAATTAAGGAAACAAACAAAAAAAACAAAAAAACAGAACACACCTTTCCAGTACCCAATACCCAGATAAGCATAGATTAATACCAAACAAACAATGAAGCAGAAAATAATGCCATAATTAAAGAGCTACTAAGGAGAAAAAAAGCACATTGCTACCCCAAACTAAGAGCAAACTACTAAATATGAACAGGGAGCAATCCCACATTCCCTCATACTGAAGATGTTACTTTGGTGGGTAATGAAATGATTGTAAGCATATAACCAAGTTCAGAAAACACCAAGGTCACCACAAATTAAAGTTTCTGTCACATGTGTGTCCACATCAAATAGAGGCACGCTAAAACTAAGAATAAATAAGTCATATTTATAGTCCATTCAATGACAGTTGAGCTAAAGGTGACCATGACTTCCTTTATGCCAGGGGTGTCCAAACTTGGGAACTTTAAGACTTGTGGACTTCAACTTCCAGAATTCCCCAGCCAGCATGGCTGGCTGGGGAATTCTGGGAGTTGAAGTCCACAAGTCTTAAAGTTCCCAAGTTTGGACACCCCTGCTTTATGCGAAAACAATCGTAACTATGGTAGAAGCCTCTCTAATTAGTTTATTTCTTATTACTTAGAAAAAAGTCCCACAGCATTCAGTGCAGGTGGTCCTTGACTTACGACCACGATGGAGGCCTATATTTCTATTGCTAAGCAAGACAGTTATTAAGTGAGTTAAGTGACATTTTTTGCCAATTGTTAGGTGAATCACTGCAGTTGTGAGGTGAATTGTGCAGTTGTGAAGTGAATCTGGCTTTCTCCATTTGCTTTGTTTGTTGGAAGCCAGCTGGGAACATTACAAATGGTGATCCCATGACCCCAGGACACTGCAACTGCCATAAATACAGGTCAGTTGTCAAACGCTCAAATTTTGAACACATAACGATTTGTTAAGTATGAAAAGAGTAAGGTTCTACATTTAGGCAAGAAAAACGAAATGCACAGGTACAGTATAGGTGGTACCTTCCTCAATAGTAGTAACTGTGAAAGGGATCTTGGAGTCCTAGTGGACAACCATTTAAATATGAGCCAGCAGTGTGCAGCAGCTGCCAAAAAAGCCAACACAGTTCTAGGTTGCATCAACAGAGGGATAGAATCAAGATCATGTGAAGTGTTAATACCACTTTATAATGCCTTGGTAAGGCCACACTTGGAATACTGCATTCAGTTTTGGTCGCCACGATGTAGAAAAGATGTGGAGACTCTTTAGAAGGAGTGCAGAGAAGAGCAACAAAGATGATTAGGAGACTGGAGACTAAAACATATGAAGAATAGTTGCAGGAACTGGGTATATCTAGCTTAAGAGAAAGAAGGACTAGGGGAGACATGATAGCAGTGTTCCAATATCTCAGGGGTTGCCACAAAGAAGAGGGAGTCAAACTATTCTCCAAGGCACCTGAGGGTAGAACAAGAAGCAATGGGTGGAAACTAATCAAGGAGAGAAGCAACTTAGAACTAAGGAGAAATGTCCTGACAGTTAGAACAATTAATCAGTGGAACAGCTTGCCTCCAGAAGTTGTGAATGCCCCAACACTGGAAGTCTTTAAGAAGATGTTGGATAGCTATTTGTCTGAAACGGTATAGGGTTTCCTGCCTAGGCAGGGGGTTGGACTAGAAGACCTCCAAGGTCCCTTCCAACTCTACTATTGTATTGTATTGTATTGTATTGTATTGTATTGTACTGTAAAACAGCTAAGGAACAAGGGTAGACTTGGAAGTAAGGCCACAGGTCGATGATGAATGCCCCCCCCAGAGGAAATAAAAGGAGGAGCGAAAGGGGAGTGGAGTTTGCAGGAGACAATTAGTTTGCTTAATTGGTTCGTGACTCTCCGAGACTCTTTGCCAGTTTAGTAAATATTGGCCTGGCAGCTCTCCAAGCCAGGTAAGGTCAGTGACTGTAAATCCTGCCTCGAAAGACTTTGTTGGATGTGAATGAGCAGAATTCACAGTAAATTAATAAAAGGGGTTTATGTTGGGACTAGTAGTTTGCTTCATGCTCTTGGGAAGCCTAGGTCAGAACACTGGTATTTCTGTTCTGTGCATACATATATGTCCTTGAGTTACAACAATTTGTTTAGTGCATGTTCAAACCTACGACAGAACCTAAAAATACATTTATTTATTTATTTATATTTGATCCTTCTAGACCGCCCCCTCTCCCAAGAGGGACTCGGGGCGGTGTACAGTCCATGCAGAATATAACAAAATACAATAAAAAGTTAAATATGTACAGTTGGCATGGAGGAGGTTAAAATGTAATTAAAAGAACTGTACAAAGCTGATATAAATATAAGTTTTTAAACCCCTAAAATAGACACAATATTAAAAACAATACCCCTAAAAATAACCAGTTGATAAAACATTTGCCAGGAGGGACAGTTGTAATTATGCCAGGCCTGCTAATCGGAACAGGTGGGTCTTCAATTTTTGCCGGAAGGAGTGGTCAGTAGTGGTTCTAATGTCGGGGGGGAGGTCATTCCAGAGGGTTGGGCCCATCACAGAGAAGGCCCTACTCCTTGGTGTCGCCCGTTGGCATTGACTAGTGGACGGCACCAGGAGAAGTCCCTCCCTGTGGGAGCGAATTGGCCACAGGGATGTATGTGGGAGGATGCGATCCCGCAAGTAACTAGGTCCCGTGCCATGGAGCGCTTTAAAGATGGTAATCAGCACCTTGAAACGCACCCGAAAAACCACAGGTAGCCAGTGCAGCTCGCGCAGGAGAGGTGTTACGTGGGAGTACCTCGTACTCCCCATCACAGCCCGCGCGGCTGCGTTCTGAACTAACTGCAGTCTCCGGGCGCGTCCCAAGGGCAGCCCCATGTAGAGAGCATTGCAGTAATCCAGGCGGGACGTCACCAGCGCATGAGTGACCGTGCGTAGGGCATCCCGGTCCAGTAGGGGGCGCAACTGGCGCACCAGGCGAACCTGGTGGAACGCCCCCCTCGCCACGGCTGCCACATGGTCATCCATTGACAGCCGGGCATCAAGGAGGACGCCCAAATTGCGCGCCCGTTCCACAGGGGGCAATTGTTCGCCCCCTATGGCCAGCGATGGAATCAGCTGGCTGAACCGAGGTGCCGGTAGCCACAGCCACTCAGTCTTGGAGGGGTTGAGTTTAAGTCTGTTGTCCCCCATCCAGACCCCGACGGCCTCCAAACACCGGGACATCACTTCGACAGCCTCGTTGGGGTGGTTTGGGGTTGAAATATACAGCTGAGTATCATCAGCGTAGAGGTGATACTCAACCCCAAAACCACGGATGATCTCACCCAGCGGCTTCACATGACTGGTATTTGACTGGTTTTCATACTTAACAAATCGTCATGTGTTCAAAATTGACAACTGACATGTATTAATGGCAGTTGCAGTATCCCGGGGTATTTGACTGGTTCCCTTCATCTGGCAACTCTGCTCATGCACACAATGGGAACAGGCTCCAACTGTTCATCTGCCTCACTGATGTCTGATTCCGAAGGCAGCTGATAACTGGCATACGGCTCAGGCCCCCTCTCTGCCTCCAACACAGAGCCCTCATCAGAGGCTTCCCCAGACTCCAGGACTGGCCCATGTTCCTCCCCAACCTCCTCACTGTCTGAATCTGCTGCCAGCTCAGTTTTTGCAGGTTGTTCCAGCTGTGTTTGCTTTTCAAGATGAAATTTGTATCCAGATTAATTTTTGCCATTCTATTTTAAATATTGGGTAGCAACAACTGGAATTTTTTTTAAAAGGTCTTACTTACAATTTTTCCAGTAGTTTTTGCATCTAAATAACATTGTCAATCAAAAACAATGTAAACTTTCAGCTCACCTTGCAGATGTCTAGCCAATTCCCGTGAAAAAAGAATATTGGCCAGTTTGCTATGACTGTATGCCAGGCCCCGAAAGTAGAACTTTTCACCCTGGAGATTCTGGAAGTGAATCCTCCCCACATGATGAGCCAACGAAGACACATTTATAATACGAGCTGGTGCACTTTGTTTCAGGCGTTCTATTAGCAGGAATGTTAAAAGAAAATGGCCTAACAGGAAAGATTATGAACAATAATTTGAGTTTTGTGGTTGCTTTGTTAGATCTGCATGCATTAGTTTTTATTAAACATATGGGTTACGAGGATTTACTTTATATCTATCACAACATATCACGCTACTAAATATCTGTAAGTGTATTAGAAAAACGCTGCTGCTTAGGAAAAAAAAATATGTGCAATTTAAAGGAAAAGTACAATATTGCATAATTTTTTAACAAATTCCTAGTGATTCATAACACTTTTTCTCTCAATTCTTGTTAGTATTTAATGATACATTAGCTATCATATGTTTGTAAAATTTGTCAAAAATAAAGCAAAAATGTTTGTGTGGGAGGAGGTCTATTTTCAAGAGGTGGCTGATAATTAATAAACTAAATAGTTATCCGTAAGGAATTAATCCAGTTTATATATCTATATCTATATCTATATCTATCTATCTATCTATCTATCTATCTATCTATCTATCTATCTATCTATCATCTATCTATCTATCTATCTATCTATCTATCATCTATCTATCTATCTATCTATCTATCTATCATCTATCATCTATCATCTATCATCTATCTATCTATCTATCTATCTATCTATCTATCTATCTATCTATCTATCTATCTATCTATCTATCTATCTATCTATCTATCTATCTATCATCTATCATCTATCTATCTATCTATTTCCAGTGGCAAAATTCAATTTTTTTCCCCTGTGGCCATGCCCTGGTAGGTATGGGGTCATGTGACTAAGTGGGCATGGCCAACTTTACATCACTCAAGGCAACCCACCAAGCCACGCCCACTAAGCCACGCCCAGAGAACCAACCGAAAAGTTCAGCCAGCCAAGTCTTCTAGCATTCAACCTGGTTGCTTCTTGCCTCCTACCTATGTTTGCTCCATGTGTATGAGCCCAAGAAGGAGAGAAGCAGCCATGTTGATTGCTGTGGCAGCCGAATTTTTCTCTCTCCCTTCACAGTGAAGCTGCTCAGAAGGCAGGCACTGGCCAGTCTGTCCCTTTATGGCCCCTCCTCCCTCCCGGGATCATATATTAAAGACTGTGGCTAGCGGCTGCCTTCTGAGTAGCTCTGCTGCGACGGCATCCCTCTGGCTGCTGCCGTACTCCTGGCTGGGTCCAACTTTGAGCGCATGCACCCTATTGCCTGCCGGTGCCGCTCGCAGCCTGACCTGGCCAGGAGAATGGCAGCAGCTAGAGGGACGGCGTCACAGTGGAGGTGCTCAGAAGGCAGCCAAAAATGACTGCTGGCAGCTGGAGGTTTCTCAGTACAAAAGGTGGCCAAGCTTCACCTCCCCCCCCCCCAAGGCATGAAGGTAGGTGAGCGAGCTGAGCAGTGAGTGGGTGGCGGCAAGGTTGGAGCCGGGGAATGGTGCATTCCCCTACCCGGTCGAGGCAGTTGTCAACTCTGGAGCCTCGGGGAACGGCACGTTCATGGGCCCCGGGCCCCAACCCAAGGCAAAGAGCAAGCGAGCGGCATACATTGCTTACCTTTGGTGAGCCAAGCGGGCGAGGAGACTGGCAAGGTAGGGCGGGTGTGGGTGGGCGGGGCGAATGGCTGGAAGCGGCAAACGGCAAGCAGCTAGAAGGAGTAAGCGGAGACCGGGCGGGTGTGGGCGGGGCCAGCCAGAGTGGTTTTTACCGGTTTGGCGAACCGATTCAAATCGTCCCTACCGGTTCACCTGAACCAGTTCGAACCGGTCGAATTTTACCCCTGATTCATTCCCTTTCAGATACTCTGAATATTTGTGTATGTATGTCGTAAACTCATCAACCTGATAGATATGAAAAAGTGATTGTCCCTTAGATTCAGTAACTGGCTGAACTCACATTTAAATAATTTATAGCATTAACTTGACATTTTGAGTCCTACTGTAACATTTCTCTACAATTTAGATCTAGGCTTTGACTTGGCCATTCCAAAGAAGTAAATATGTTTTTCTTTCATATCCTTGTAAAGTTGTGCATATATTTGCAATTGCTGCTTTGAGGTTCCTGCATCACCCGCCTGCACTTCAGCTGATGGACAAATGGTCTGATATTCTCTCATAGCTTTCTTTAATAGTGACAAGTCATCCAGATCTGGGAAAGGAAAGCATTTCCACCTGCCCCCTTGCTTGACAGTTGGTATGAAGTCTTTATTGTGAATACAGCATTTGTTCTGGTATACCAATTGTTCTATACAGCATGTCATGTGTTCCATTCTTGACATATAGAACAATCCTACAGATATCTGTAGGGTATTCAGGTGATCTTTGAGACAACCATTAATGTTCTTCCTAATGACCCATGACTTTTAAGTTTCTACTCTCTCATGAATCCCATTTCTGCTCAGAGCTTTTCTGATAAAGGAATCATGGGCACTGACTTCAGCCAAAGCAAGTGATGTCATTTTTGGGTGACTTCTTGGGTGACTATACTATGCTCTTGAAGTAACTTTTACATGACATTGTCCTTCATGCAAATGGTTTTTAATGTTCAGAAGATTCATGGTTTCCCCAAATCTTCTCCATTTCAAGAGTCCTGGTAGACTAGTGGAACCCCTCGACATTTAGAAATGAATTTGTAAGCTTTGCCAGACTGATAGACATCATGGTTTTTTTTTAAAACAGAGAACTTTTGAGCAGGATACACTATGCCTTTAAGAATCTCTATGGTAAGAACTTCCCTGTGATTTATTTAATTCAATTTATATGGCTGCTCATCTCATCAAGGTGACTCTGAGCAGGTAATAATAGTTCAAAACATGACCAATAATGAGAATAAAATGGATAATTGAAAGCCAAGGTAAACAAAATCCAATCAAATCATGATGAACATAACAATCTCATGGACTGAAGAAGAAAGCCAACATTTGTGAGTTTTAAGCCGCCCTACAATCAAACTGAGATTTAGGTTGATTACATTTTCAGACTAGCAAATTGCACATTGGAAAATTCTGCTTATGAAATAAATGAATCAAACAGGAAAAGCCGGCAATATTTTTGCCAGTTCATCTTTATATATCAATTAAGATGCTTATGAAACTCCAACAGCATTCAACATGAAAGAAAGGAAGAATTTAGAAAATTTCAAAAAAAGAGACTTTCTTTCACAGAACTGTTTAAAATATGTAGACAGCTGTCAACAATTTTGTGTTTTAAACCCTGGTTGAATTCAAATATATAATACATAGCAGTGGTGGTATTCATTTTGTTTTTACTATCGGTTCTGTGGGCGTGGCTTGATGGGCATATGTGGTTTGGTGGGTTTGGCAGAGGAAGGATTCTGTAAAATCTCCATTCCCTCCCCACCCCAGGGGATTTTGGACATTTAGGAAATAAGATTGCCCGGTATAATTGTGTTCTCAAAGTTGTTTCCATTCCCCCCATCCCCTCAAATACAGGCATAACAACTTTCTGATTTTTGAAATCAACTAAGGACTATGCGGCATTAAAAAATTCACAGTGTCATCAAGAAAAATAGTAATCCTCTTGACAATACTTAGGATAATGTGATTAGCATTAATTTAAATACATGAGAAGCAATAACTCTTATCTCAATCAGGGCTCACAGAGCCTGAAGGAAAATCTGCTCCTTTATATAACAAGTACAATCTTGTGAAAGGCCTCGGCAGAGTTCAACCATGTCATAAAGATAAAATGAATATTGCAATGTAAGCTCAGTCTTTTACATATGTGGGTACAACATTGCAATTTTTATATAAAAGAGGCAGACCTAGCATTGCAACATCGCAACACTCGTTTTCTTATTTATCCTCCCTGCATGGGCCCACGTGCAGAAGCACACAAATCTTTCCAATCTTTATGTGCGGCCCAAAACTCTAATTTTTCATAGCACTTTAAGAGAAAAGGGGGTGGGGGGAAAGGCTTAAATAAATCTTTCTAAGAGAAAAAATGATCCAAGAGATGAAATTCAGCAACCTTACCAAGATGGTTGACTCCAAAATGCATCTCAAAACCATCAGCTGTCTTTGAATAGGGGCACATCATAACCCCTGCATTGTTGATGAGGATGTTGAGTTCTTTCTCCTCTGCAAAAAAAAAGAAAACCCACATAGGTCATATGAATAAAGAATCCCAAGATAAAAAATACTGGAACCGGAGTCATGGAAACATAGTCACAGTTCAATTTCTTTCAGATTTTCCCATGAACATTTTGACAAGGTAAAATTTGGTCCTACAAAATCACTCCAGACAGCAGGACCGGAAGCAGCAGCTCCTCTTCTGTTTCATTCAGTACAGTACTTCCTATAGGGTTGCTTTGGCAATCCTACTAGATGAAGTATTGTTATGCCGGCAGAGGTCTAATTTTAGAATCTGTAGACATTTTAATGTTGTTTTTAAAAACAAAAACTGTTTTTACCTGTTTTGGTATTTAGAATTTTTATATTTCTGTTTTTAAGCCACCCAGAGTTTGCTCTGGATAGACAGATGGGAAGCAGGATAGACAGATGGGAAGCATATATGCATTTAATAAATAAATAATAAATAAAAAGTGTGCCTGAATTTTATCATGTCTACTGGATTTTTAGGCAAATATAATCAGGTATCATTTTACCCAAGGTAACACACACACACACACACACACACACACACACACACCAAGAAAACAATGTGCTTGAGACATACCTTTCAAGAAATTATTGGCAAATTCTCTGATAGATTTGGTGTCTGCCAAGTCTAGTTTTTTTGCTGTAACCTCTTGGTTTCCCGTCTGGATCCGGATTTCATGGGCTGCCTTTTCTGCTTTTACCATATCTCTGCAAGCAAGGATGACTCTGGCACCTGCAACCGTTAAAATACTAAAAGTAGCACAAGAAATTACATGCATAAAGGGTTACTATACAAATTACCATTTGGGGGCAATTTTCCAGAAACAAAATTAATGCAAAAATAAAGATAACAATAGACATAACCCTTGAAGAATATGACTTTATGAAAAAAAGAGACTGATGGTGAAAAAATAATAATTTTAAAAAACCTTGGGACTTTTCTAAAAGTCAGGCTAAATCAAGGATATAATTCAAAACAGTTGTAATAATTTGTGGAAAGACATAAATATTGGTTAAATTGAAAATTTTACCAAAAATTTTGGTTAGGAGCTGCCAAAAAAGCCAATGCAGTTCTGGGATGTATCAACAGAGGGATAACATCAAAATCATGAGAGTAGAGTAGAGTAGAGTAGAGTAAACAGAAAAGAACATTCTTTATTGGCCAAGTGTGGTTGGACACACAAGTAATTTATCTCCAGGGCTGCTTTATATTGCACCAGTGAGGCCACACTTGGAATATTGTGAAATTCTAGTCACCATAATACAAAAAAAAAAGTAGAGGCCCTAGAACAGGGGTGTCCAAACTTGGCAACTTTAAGACTTGTGAACTTCAACTCCCAGAATTCCCCAGCCAGCTGCCCCAGAAAGTGTGCAGAGAAGAGCAACAAAAATAAAGGATCTGGAGGCTAAATTATATAATGAACAAGTGAGGTAGCAGTGAGGTAGCAGTGAGGTAGCAGTGACGTGCAGTCAGGTGAGGCAAGTGAGGCACAGCCTCACCACTCTCATCATGAAAAAAAAAAGTAAAAGGAAAAAGCTGAGCTAGTTACTGCCTCACCGTGGATGACTCTGCTTAACTGTTAAAAAAAGCTGGAAAAGGTACGTGTGGGTTGGAGGGAGGGGGAGGAATTCAAACTTCATCCTCCTGGTGCTGTGCAGGGCTTTGGGCAAAGGCTGGAGGGAAGGACCCTGGCTCGCTTGTGCTCTCCCTCCCCAAGAGTAGTTTGATTGCAGGCAGAGCCACATTGTGGGGCCGGTGTGTGTGCTACAGCATGGCTCTTTGCCTGGCTTCCTGCCTCCTCCTGTGGTCTCCTTACTGGTGCTCTCCCTCCCCAAGTGTAGTGACTTCCTCCCCAGGCCCCCATTCATTTCTCTCTCTCACACACACAGCTGGATAAAACTATATAAAAATCTAGCCCAGCTTCACTGATTACAAGTTTGAAAAGGCAACGTGGCTCCGCCTGCAATCAAACTACACTTGGGGAGGGAGAGCACAAGCGAGCACTGAGGAGACCACAGGAGGAGGCAGGAAGCCAGGCAAAGAGCCATGCTGTAGTACACACACTTCCCCCCAGCCTCTTTCTTTTGGAAGGCTCGGATCGGCTCCCCTCCGGCTTCTCTGCCTCTCCTCTCACCCCAGCCTGCCAGCAGGAGGTGGTGGGTGGGCTTTATTGTGTTCCAGGGATTTCCCACCCAGACAGCAGGCTGCATTTGCAATGGTGGAGGTGTTTGGGAAAGGCAGCAGGGGAATGGGGGGGATGGCAGAGGAGCTGCTTTCAAGCCACTGGAAAA
This sequence comes from Natrix helvetica, assembly GCF_964273705.1. Classification (NCBI taxonomy): domain Eukaryota; kingdom Metazoa; phylum Chordata; class Lepidosauria; order Squamata; family Natricidae; genus Natrix; species Natrix helvetica. Next base: position 77,464,425 of record NC_138548.1, on the reverse strand, counting down.
GATATCCAATCCAACTTTTGTGTGTGGGGGGGGTTGTTTGAGAGTGAGTGAGAGAGGGAAGGGGTAGGAGAGATAGTCCAATCCAACTTCTGTGTGTGTGTGTGTGTGTGTGTGTGTGTGTGTTTGAGAGAGGGGGAGGAAGGGAGAGAGGGAGGAAGGAGGGGAAGGAGAAGAAAAAGAAAAAGAAAGAAGGAGCAAAGGAGAAAAACAAATGCTGTCACTTTAAATTGGAACTGAGCATGCCTGGCTGTGGAATTCTGGGAGTTGAAGTCCACAAGTCTAAAAATATTTGAAACCTAGCACTGTGTCAGTGCCTCACCAGTCATAAACCTCACCGCACGTCACTGTGAGGTAGTAAGGTATATCTAGCCTATCAAAGCGAAGGGTTAGGGGGGCATGAAAAAGTAGAGACCCTAGAACAGGGGTGTCCAAACTTGGCAACTTTAAGACTTGTGGACTTCAACTCCCAGAATTCCCCAGCCAGCAGAGCTCTACAGAGCTGGCTGGGGAATTCTGGGAGTTGAAGTCCACAAGTCTTAAAGTTGCCAAGTTTGGACACCCCTGCCCTAGAAAGTGTGCAGAGAAGAGCAACAAAAATAATAAAGGATCTGGAGGCTAAATTATATAATGAACAAGTGAGGTGGTAAGGTATATCTAGCCTATCAAAGCGAAGGGTTAGGGGGGCATGTAACTTCCTGTACTTGAAGGGCTATCCCAGAGAAGATGAGATTGATTTGTTCTCCAGAGCACTACAGAGCAGGACAAAGAAAGATCCACCCTAGAAGTAAGGAGAAATGTTCTGAGAACAATTAATCAATGGAGTAGCTTGCAAGATTCCCAGAATTGTGGGTGTTCCATCGCTGAAGATTTGCAAAAATAGACTGGACAACTATTTGACCAAAATGATATAACGTCTTCTGTCTTGAGCAGGACTAGAAGACCTTCAAGGTCCCTTCCAGCCCTATGATTCTATGTTGTAATACCAATAAATTAATCACTCAAAATGAACTCCCTGTTCCAAATGGCACAAATTGCAATCTCATAAAAATGCTTCCCAGACTGGCAAACAACAATCAATAGACTTACTTGAAGTGGGAAAAATAAGAGTAAGATTCAAGAGTTTGCAAGACTTAAAACAGAGGCTGCATTTCCTAACCTTAATTATATTGTGATGGCTAAACCTTTTAGGCACCAAGTGCCCAAACTGTGCGCGCGTATGCCCAAACTGAAAGGTGTGCGTGCGCACACAAACACGCACACATGCTGACATGTGCACATGCATGCATCAACATGTGTGCACGTGTGAACATGTATGTGGGTGGACAGCTGAACAGCCAGAGGCGGGGCATTCCAACACCAGCAGCACGGCAAGAAGTAAGATCTTTTTTTGGTATGAGCTTCTGTTTTGTTGTTTACAGGGAAACAGAAGCTCATGAAAGAAACGCCACAGAAATCTGCCCTGGCACAATGGCAGGCGTGCCAGCAGAGAGGGCTCTTCATGTCACCTCTGGCACGCGTGCCATTGGTTCTCCATCACGGACTTATATTATTGAGCAAGCTATCTGAGAAAATCCCCATACAGCAAATTACTAATTATAAAAGAATCTGGCTTGGTCAGTGGTCTCTATAGATATGAAAGGTACAAAGAAACAAGAAAATAATTTGAAGGATATATTTAATTAGCAAAGCTTATTAAAATATGGAACCTTCTAAAAAACAATGGTAAAGCCAGCAAATCTCCATTAGTGTCACCACCAAATACCTCTTACTTCAAGGGCAGCTACAGTAAGATGAATTCAATCACATATGCCAATCGGGTTCAGAAATCAAACGAAAGACACAGCAAGAACAGTTCAGTGAAATTAGGAATTTATCATGGTTGATGTATTTAGAAATTGCTAGAGCAACAAAAGTTACGAGTAGTCCTCAGTAAATATTCATTTGTAAAGCAACCATTCAAAGTTATGGTAGCCTTGAAAAGAATGGACTTACAACTAATCCTTGAAGTTCCATCTTTCACAGCATCTCTATGGTCATGTAACCACAATTTGTAACCTTCCCTTGCCTTCCTACAAGTCAATGGGGAAACTGGCAGGGAAGATCACAACTCATTCACTTCCGCCTGCTGCATCCTACTCGCCTGCACACAGTCTCCCCTGTCCTTCCTCAAGTCACAAGTCAGGACTATCTGTAATCTCAGGAAAAAAGGAGGGAACCTGAGAAAGAAGACAGAATTTGGAAAGATTAGGATGCTTATATAAATTGTTTCTGTATATAACAGAGATGGGACAAATTAAAAATTGAATGATAAAGTTGATGCAAACTTTCAGATGCAAATGGAATAATGGGAAAGATATTGGAAAAAATCCAATAAATTTACAATTACCAAGATACATAAATCAAAAATACCACAACAAAAGAAACATCTTATGGCACATGGTTATAAAAAAGTACAAAAGTACAAGACACTAATGAAAAATAAAAGATGAACTGACTTAAATGGTTTAGAGAAATAAGTTTAACAGGCAAAGTACGGTGTTGTGTAATGGTTAGGGAAAATAGATCAGTTGGGAAAATAAATAGAAGATATGCGAGGGACATGTTACTCAGAGATTTTTAAATAATATTTTATATGTTTTATTATTAATTGTCTTCTACTTTGCTTTTTGTATCTTTATTCATACGAAATTTGTTTAAATAACCTGTCAAAGCTTATGGATTTTTTAAATTTCTGGCTGGCCAGAAATGTCCTGCGCTCTGCCGGTTTGAGCCTGGCTCCATGAGAAAGAGTGAACTCCTGCCATTAACTCACTGGTTCATGGCCACACCGAGCAGTTCGGAAATATGCAATATTGTGAGTACATAAATGGTTACTATTTAGGTTGGAAAAACCTAGCTGCCTTTGTGTGCAGAGAGCAGAAGCTGGCACTGGGCCTGGCCAGACACTAGGCAATAGAACACAAACAAGGTGAGGCAAGACCGATGAAGGAACCTGGCAGAACCAGCAACCCAAGCACTGCTAATCAGCTGGTGTATGCTAGTTCGTCCTTGCAGTGCACCAAGAATAGGCACATAAGCGCCCAACAGAATGAACTACCAATATAGGCTGTCAGGATTGCATTGTGTCTAGCATGTGTAGATTTCCCTGACATTGTATGCCATATGCTTCATACATACATAAATATTACAAGCAGCCCCCTGGTATCAGATGTGGAAATGCTGAGATCTCCAACCAAGACAAAGATTTCTTCTTATGTACATATAATGCAATTCCAGATAAATACAATGCACATGCCCATAATAAGTTCACTATTTAAATATAGAGCTTTCGATGGGAAGCACAGTATGGCTATAACACACAAAAAATAAAGGCTAAGAAGAAAAGCAAAAACACAACTACTTCCATTTACCTCATCTTCATGATTGGAGATCAGCACTTATCTAGCTAGCTCAAGTTACAGTACCAATTGTAAATGGTAAACTAGGTCAGAATTACAGGTGGTCCTTGGTTAATAACCACTCATTCAACAATCACTGAAACTTGCAGTGGTGCTGAAGGAACTCCAACTATCGCAGCATCCCAAGGTTGTGTGGTCACTATTTGTGACCTTCTTTAGTGGTGTCGTACAAACAAAGTCAATGGGGAAACCAGCAGGAGGTTGCAAATGGAACCACAACCCATTCTTGTTTAACGAGTGTGGAATTCAATGCCACTGGAAATACCTGAACTGCTGCCACTAAGCAATGCAGTCACATGAAATCATATTTTACAAGTGGCATTGTTGAGAGATGGAAATTTGAGTCTCAATTGTTGTTGTTAACAACAAGAACTACCTGCTTTGAATTGCTACAGTTCACTTGATGTCAAAATCAGCAGCAGGACATTAATGGAAAGAAGTCTATTTCAAAAAAGGGAAATACTATAGTGGAGACCTGACTTATGTTCATACAATATGTTTACCAAAGTCAGCTATAAATCTTAGCTGAGTTTTGTGCAAGCTCAGCCTGTTCATTTCAGTTCATGATATAATGTTCTGTGAACAAAAAAGTGGCTTAATTTTATCATGAGCTAATCTACATTCTCGTATGCTAAAAAGAGATATTGTGATGCAAAGTGAACAGGACAGTCTGTACATTTTGAGAAATCTTACAGTACGTGTCAATAAAAACCTTAATAAGCTGCAGCAGCCTTAGCTAATCAGTGTAAGTACCATAATTGACTTTGACTGCTAGACCCAAGAAAACACACCCTTGAATGCAAGCATGAAGATTGACTTGTGTTGCATGAGAATTTTCATCTTATGCAGGATTAGTGCCACTTTATATTACAGTGTATTTAAAAAGAGATTTTTCTCAAAATCTGAATCTCCTAGAACCGTATTACATTCTACTAATGATGAACTTAGATTCTGCTGTGAAAGCCAAAGTTCCCTGCCCATCTTGAATTCCTTTTATTACAATTTCTACCTTTCTGGGGGCTATAAGGGATAAGCACATATGAATAACTTGCCTCTTCTTGCAAGGTCTCGCGCTGTTTCCTTCCCTATACCAGTGTTGGCTCCAGTGATCACTACAACTTTCCCATTCAATCGTGCCGCAGACTTGCACACCCTTCCTCCAAAATACTTCCTATAAAATATAATAAATCATTTGAATGGCACAGGTTTTAAAATTCAGTCCCTTGTCGAAGTATTCACAATGCAATGCAATGCAATTTGTCATAGCAATCCAAGTTAGCTTCTTATGCATATAACACTCACACATTCACAGAGGGGGTGGGGGTTTGGATACTCCGCACATACAACAGAGAAAAGCCCAATCCACCAGAAATCGAGAGAGCGCTAATATAGGGCATTATATTATAGAGTTCAGCGATTTAAAGATTTTTTTAAAAAAATATCAGTAGTTTTTTTTCTTCTTGTTGAAGTTGCACAGGCGAGAGTTTTCCGGGCCACAAGAGTTAGTCAAATCAACCCCACTACAAACCTGACATACGGCACTAGCACAAATACTGAAAGAGGGACCAAGGCCAAGAGCGGCAACACGGACCCCAGGAATCCCAGCATCGTCGCCCACTTGTCGTCTGGTCCGTTCGCTTCGCTTCTTGCTGGATCGCTCGGTCAAAAAGAAAGCGCGCCCTCCCGAACAGAACCGAGGCTAATAAAAGGCGCTACTTCTGAGGTCCCTCGGAGGGGAGGCGCTGCGGGCACTGAAGAGGCGGCGCTGCGGGCGCTGAAGAGGTGGCGAATATCCGGTGAAATGGCTTCAGCCGCTGCAGGTTGCGGGGCTGGAAAGGATACTCCTTTTCTTTCTCTCTTTCCCCCCCCCCCCAATACAAAACGTTGTCACTGGAGAAATGTCATTACCTGAAATGTGATAACGTGCCGCCTACGTTTCGGTTTGGGCAGGAGCACGTCTGCCCTTACATCTGGCGTTGCGTGAGAAGGGTTAAGGTTGGAGCTGTAGGAGGCCGTGTGGTCCACGAGCCGATCTGAAATATAAAATTGAAAGCGCGATGCAAAAGACCAGAGTTTTCGGGTTTCGAGGATATGTAGCGTCTTCCTTTCTATTGGGGTGGGGTGGGGTGGGGGTGGGAGTAAGTGCTATTCGCTTTATGCAATGTAAAATTCAGCATGTTTGTGGGTCTTCTAAGTCACAACAAGGATTGGATGCACAGTACTGTCTAATGTTTTGTTTTCCTTGACTCTACAAGTAATTTTCCGATGGGATATTAAGAGAACTATGCATTGGTTTGCAAGAGAATCCGGAGAATCCATAGGGGAAGGGGGGAAGAGATATCAAAACAAGTCAAGATGGCTCCTGTGGCCAAGTAATCAAAGCCCCAACTCTTTTTAATGTGAATTCCTGGTATAATGCATTTTTAAAAAAATACATCTACACTCCCTCCTTTCCCCGCCCACCCCTACCCCCAGGGTGTCCTTGAAAGTAGTCTCTATATTAGGGATCTTAGCTTGCACAGGATACCATTTTGGTAAAATGGGACTTTGGTTGTGCATGTGTCATACAGATCAAAACTGACTACTGTTGCCCTTATTCTTTCAGGGAGTGCAACATGGTATGTGTATGATTTAGACTGGCAACCTAGTCTACACTACTGTATATTTAACTTACTAAAAAGGGTTATGCAAAAGTGTCACCTGGCCTACATCATAATGGGTGGCAGAAGTCAATGTCTATGGATCTCATCTGGTGACCAGGAAATTGAAAGTATGAAGAAGGATGCTAAAGTGAAATGATGAAGTGAAAGAGAATCTGGCATGAAAAAAAAATGTATACCAGAGTATGATTACTTTCCAAAATGAGGATGAGAAAAGATAATGTAAAATATGTATATAGAGAAAAAAGTAATTGAAGGGAATGTAACCAACCGGGACAACGAACAGATACAATTAAAAGAAATAAATAAAATCATAATAACTTTAGTGAAAATGAAATATGGGAAATATGAGAAGAGTATGCTCATATACAAGATCTTTCTCCTTTTCTGCATATATACCATGCAGGTAGTCCTTGATGTATGACCATTCATTTAATGACCATTTAAAGTGATGCCACTGAAAAAGGTGACCTATGTCTGGTCCTCACAGCTGCTGTAGTGTTCCTACAGTCATATAAAAATTCAGGCACTTGGGAAGTGGCATGTATTTATGATAATTCCAGTGTCCCAGAGTCAGGGGATCAGCATTTATGACCTTCCCAGAAAGCTTCCAACAACAGGTCAGTGGAAGAATCCAAATTCGCCTAACAATGGCAAAAAAAGATGGTAAAATCTGGCATGACTCAATGACCGCATCACTTAAGTGACTGAAGTTCTGGTTCCAATTGTGGAAACCTAGCATTCAGCAAATTAGATTTATGTTGAAAAGATGTCTGTTCACTTCGCTTAGCAAAATACAAAATGTGTCCAAGATGGTTAAGAAATATAAAGTATAATTAATAATAATGATAATAAATTAAATCGGGTTTATAGATGATTTTTTTTCTAGAGATTTGTTCAGAAATAAGTCCTTGTGACTTTTAAAGAAGCTTATGTACTTGAGATGAAATGAACCCAAATATTATGTATTGTCAAGTGTGCCATCTCTGCCATGGCCCTCACCCTCTAGAATAGTATCCCTGCTCCCAGGTATGGTTGGTACCTTCCCTCCTGGGGCTTGAAAAAGCCCTTTAAAACCAGGCTTTGCTTGGGCTGGTGGAATAAGTCCTGCTCTGCTTGTTTTTAATGTTGTTCTTGTGTCTGGTTTGTCCTGTTCACGTTCTCTTCTTAATTGATTTAATTGTTAACTGTATTTGCAAGCCACCCAGAGTTGATTGTAGTTGATGGTTGCATTAAATCTAATAAATGATAATAATCACATAATGGTATGTTGGCATTGGAAACATAAATGAAATAAGCACTTAAATAACAGGACATTAGTGACAGTATAAAGGTGGGTAGTGGTGGTGGCGGCGGCAGGAGGCTCTGCCCACCCGTCCGGATGCTTCTGCGCATGCGTGCATCGAGTGAGCCAGTAGTAAAAAAATAAATGGAAACCCATCACTAAGCAATACCCATAGCCAAATCCTGAAAAACCAGAAAGAGAAGGTTCATAAATTTCTGCTTACACACTAGCAAAGATAAGGGAGGAATGTATCTGACTCTGTACAGGTGGATTCAGTCCAGTGATAAATAAACTTTTGTGGTTTTTCTTAATTATCATATTTAAAAAAAACACCCCTCAGTTTTATAATGAAAGAAAGTTGTTATGTGCTAAGGATATTATAAGACAGTGATGGTTAACCTTTTAGACACTGAGTGCCCAAACTGCATACACACGCATGCCCAAACTAAAAGGTGCGTGTGGACATGAGGGGACATGTGTGTGCATGTGCAGCAGGGACCTGAAGACTAGCTTGCCGGCGGGAGGCAGGGCATCCCAACAGCGAGAGCCTGACAAGGGGTAAGATGCAGCCTGAGAAAACCTTGCAGCTTCAGGGTCAGACTCTGAAGACTTTCGGAAGATGGTTTCCCAAAACAAAATATTTAACCTGGATTGGTGGACAGTGGACAATGGGCAACCCCGGAAGGAAAAGGGGATTTTACTATGATGTGTTTTTGTTTACTGACAGATCCATATAGGCACAGAAAAAGCAAGACTGTTCTAAGGTTTTGGCACAAAACACAGCATCCATCCCAAACATATGTACCAAGGTAGAGGTCCAAAATTATAACCTATGCAGCTATAGTGGGTATAGCTGATGGGTAAAGCACCTGATTATAAAACAGTGGGTGGTGTACCATTATGACAACTTTTAATGTGTATGAATTTATGCAGGAAGAATTTCATTTAGATAACTAGGCAATAATGTTCTCCCTAACAACGACCCCTACACTTGCAGGGAAATAGCCGGCAAACACATATAATCGGTAAGGAAAGTAAAAACAGGAGGTGCAGTTGATTTTTGTTCTCTATTGTGTGGGAAGAAGACTTTTTATTTCTGTAGCAGCTGCCATTGCTTGCGGATGAAGCATTGACTGAATGATTTTTCCCCATTCTCCAGTAGATATTCCTTGACTTTTGTCTGTATTCTGAAGTTGGCAGAAGTGCTTATGATCAACCACTGAATTCAAAACTCATGGAGAGACCTAGAGACCTTCAATCCCCGTTTTGCTATTTGTTTATAATCTACACTCTTTAGGTTGCCAGATTATAATGCGTGCATCGAGTGAGCCAGTAGTTTATAACAAGGTTCCCCTTGTCTACTTGGTTATTCTCCAAAGGTGAATCTTGTCCAACTCTATTGCTTACACAACGTATTTTGGCATAATGTACGAAGACTTATTTAACTGTGATTATCTTAATTAAAATTGGCTGGGTTCATACAACATGCTAATCTATAAATCATTATTTACCAACCACAGCGGCATATTCAAACACGTTGCCTTCCGTTCTTCATTATGTGAGCTTTTGCCTCATAAAATGGTTTTTGCGATTTTAATGTAAGTTCCTGCATAATTGGAATATTAATTCAAGTCTAAATTAAACTATAGATAAGCATATTAATGAGATGGTTTCACTTGAGCTGTAATTCTGTAGTTTCGAAAGACACCTGAACTGACAGACTGAATCTAATGCTTCCTAATTGGACCTGAGGCCCAAATCTGCAGATTCAAAGCTTTATACCACTCATTGATTAGCATGGAAATCCACAAATAACACTAAACTTTTCATTTTTGAACAGAATGGGAGAAATTTCCAGGCAATTAGTAATAACAAATACTGCAAGTCACCCAGCTGGCTTTGATGACTAAAGCAGGACTCAAACTCACTGTCTCGGGACTTCTAGCCTGTTCCTTAACCCCTAGATCAGGGGTGTCCAAACTTGGCAACTTTAAGACTTGTGGACTTCAACTCCCAGAATTCTCCAGCCAGCAGCTGGCTGGGGAATTCTGGGAGTTGAAGTCCACAAGTCTTAAAGTTGCCAAGTTTGGACACCCCTGCCCTAGATTAAACTGGCTGTCATAATTTTAAATGCAAAATGTTCAGTTTAATTGTCTTCAGCCATTACCCTTCTGGCCCTTTCAAATTGATGTCCAATCCTGGTCTCCGCTTTAGCCCCCCCCCAAAAAAACCCATTTCACTACCAACCATATTTTAGTTGGAATATAAATCTATTATCTACTTAAGAAATTATCCACACAGTATTTAATGGGGCCCACTGGTACAGGTAGTCCTCAACTAAACAACAATTCATTTAGTGATTGTTCAAAGTTACAACGGCCCTGAAAAAGTGACTTATGATCATTTTTCATACAACTGTTGCAGCATTCCTATGTTCACATGATTGAAATTCAGATGCTTGGCAACTGGTTCACCTATATGATGGTTGGCAGTGTTTTGGAGTCATGGGATTAGCTTTTGTGACCTTCTGACAAGTAAAGTCAATGGGCAAGCCAGATCCACTTAACAACCATGTAACTAACTTAACAAATGCAACAATTCACTTAACAACCATGGCAACAAAAGTTGTAAAACCGGGCAAAACTCACGTTTCATTTAGCAACACAAATTTGGGGCTCAATTGTGGTCGTAACTCGAAGACTACCTTTACTTTCAGTTAAATGAGCACAATAGATTTATTTTTTTTTTTTTTTTTTTTTTTTGTAATAAAATTTTATTGGTTTTTCAAAATTTATAGGGAAAAGGGTAAATGGACAGGTATACAAATTTTGGCAGTTGCAAAGTGTGTGAGGCCCCCCTCCCTCCATACCCATAGCGTACATTTATATATAATGCATTAGTATATAATTGATTATAATCAGCATATTAGTTCTATTATTAAATTCAATCAAATTAAACATTACAATATAAAATCCAAATATAATTCCATTTTCACTTTCGGTCAGTTTATAATAATATGATTTTCATATTTATTTCTGTGATCTGAGTCTTCTTGCTATTGCCCCATCTCCCTCCACTGGCAGAGCTCTGGCCCCTCCCGTGTCCTGCGTGTCCGTTGTAGTGTCTGGTGGTTTCTCTAGGAGTGTTTTATTTTTTTCCATAAAGGCCTGCGCCTCTATGGGTGAATTAATTCTAATTCTTGTCTCCTCCCAGAATATCAGCATACCTTCAGGCATCAACCATCTAAACCACACCCCTTTCTGGTATAATTTATTCGCTAATTGCGAATAATTTTTTCTTTTTTCTCTAATCTTCTTAGGGATCTGCTTCAGAATGGTTATCTCCATATCATGATATGTCAATGCTTGCCCCCTTTGTACACCCAGAATTTCATCTCTTGTGGTTTTTCTAAGGAATTTAATGTGAACCTCCCTGGGTAAATTGTGTGTTCTAGCATAAGCTGAGTTCACTCTATAAACCAGATCTATATCCCACCCCATCTGTTGTTTTTCTTTGTGTGTATAGTCAGCCAGAATGTTTGTCATGATGTCCCTTATATTTTCCCCATCTTCTTCTATAACATTTTGAAATCTAAGATAATAGGACATTCTCTCAAATTCTAATTTCATCTGTTGGATGTCAAGATCTTTGTTCCCTTTCTGCACAGCTTCCACCACCCCCCTCACCTCCTCCACCCCCCCTTCCACAAGATTCAGTCTTTGTGAGTTCTTATATATTTGGGCTTGATTTTCTTTAATTTCATCTTTCATTTCCCTTAACTGTTTCTTGATTTCCTCCTGGCCCTGTAGAATTTGTTGAAGCATTTGTTGAAAGTCCATCTCTGTAGTCTTATGTTGCATCAGTTCTGTTATCTTTGACTGTGTGGCTGGACTGGATGTTGCGGATGTTGGAGCAGAAGTGGCAAAGCCAGGTTTTCCAGGAGGGGGTCTTTTAGATGCCATCCTTTATAACGTTAAAAGTTCAGTCCAAATATGAAGTAAGCAATTAGAAAAGAAGGGTAGCCAGGTGAATCCGGGAGCAGAATAACCAGGCAGAAGAGAATCTCTCCAATAAGTCTGGCAATAGATAGAAAATTTCCCCTAGAAGGTTAAAAAAATACCAATCCACAAGAGGTTCCTCTGGGAGACACGGAGACAAAGACCGGAAGCCTGAATTTTAAAGGTGGAGTCAGGTTTCAGAGTTCATAAAGACAACGGAAGTGTGCCATCTTGCCCTGCCAGTTTTGGGCACAGAGGCGTAACAAAGTTTTAAAAAGTTCCAAAAGTCCTCAAATCATTGTAATATGTAAAATTAAATTGAAAAGAAAATCATCTCAGCCTAAGTGAGGCTTCATTCGTTGGCTCTCCCCCCTCCTCCTTCCCCGGGGGCTGAGAGCAAAATTGTTTCTTGCCGCTTGTCCAAGGGGGGGGGGGAAAACCCCCCTCCCTCCAGCCGCACCTCCAAAATGCTCCGAAAGTTGTTTTAAAGTTTTAAAAGCTGAATCAAATCTTCATGCAAAGTAAGGGATGAAGAGAGAGGCAACCTCACCGCACCGCAGCTGCTTCCTTCAATTGTAGCATTCTCCAGTCGGCTTGTAGCGAGGCGCGAGGCGTGGAAACGCGATGCGCCCTCCGAGCTTGCTCCCCGGTGCCTTGGGCGCGCGAGAGAGCCCCCGCCGGCTGCCGCCGCTGCAGGAGACCTCCGCGATGCCGCCCCTCCGGCAGGACCCCTCTGCGGGGTGTCCTGTGCCCCCCAAGGAGTGGGGAAGCCCACCGGGGAGCCGGAGCGGGCAAAGAGCTGCCCGTCGCCGCCGCCGCCGGAACCGGAACTCAGCACAATAGATTTATTGTGTCGTTCCAGCTGACCTCTGATCCATGACTAACCTTGAAAAGTTAAAGAAGTTTGGAGGAGGGTAGCAGCTGAATAGGAGAACAAGTGCAAACCACTTCCATATTCTTTGTAGAATTTTGCCTCCTATTGATCAGAGGAGATTTGGGCAATAAATCAGAATCAGAATAGAGCTGAAAGGGATCTTGGAGATCTTCTAGTCCAGTTCCCTTCTCAAACAGGAGATCATATATCATTCCAGAGAAGTGACTGTCCAGCCTATTCTTAAAAACCTCCAGTAATGAAGCACCCACAACACCTGAGGGCAAGCGGTTCCATTGGTTAATTGTCCTCACTGTTAGGAAGTTTCTCCTTAATTCCAGGCTGCTTCTCTCCTTGATTAGTTTCCATCCATTGTTTCTTGTCCTGCCCTCTGGTGCTTTGAAAAATAAATTGACACCCCTAACCCCTCTTCTTTGTGGCAGCCTAACTTTGTCTTCTTACAGTTAGGTTCCTTCTGACATCAATATGGAAGGGGTTTGCATCTATTCTCCTATTCAGCTTCTATCCTCGTGTGAATAACAAACACAAACATTGTTTCCCCCTCCCCTCCCCTCCCCCCCCGTCTCAGAGAGGAGGCTGTTTCTCCGCCGCAACGATGGCGGCGCTGTTGCGATTGACAGCACTATTTCCAGGCACTGTTTTAGTCACTCTGGCGGGACGATCTGCTAGGGACGGAGGCTGAGGATGTGGCCTAAGCTCCGCCCTTTATCCCGGAAGTGCCGGTGGAGGATGGTTTCCAGGCGGTAGTTATCCCCGGGCGGCGTCGGGTCGTGAAGGGGAAAAAAAGCTGCTGTCTCCCGACTTCCGCGGGATGGCGGACCGCGGCATCGGCTCCTCGGAGCATTTGGAGCGGCTGCACGAGATTTTTCGCGGCCTCCATGGGGAGTTACAAAGCGCCCCGGAGAGGCTGCGCGGGAACCTGGCGGTTGGTACGTAGGAAAGCAGCGCTCCAGTCTTGCGGCGGTGGCGGTGGGTGGGAGCCTCTCCCCGGGTTTGGCTCCAGGCCTCTCCTTGCCATGCCGCGGAGGTTTCCAAGCAAGGGAGGAGGTCGCTGCCCGAGGTGACGAGGGGGAGCTCGAGGGTTACCGGGGGCCGGTAAAACGGAAACGAATCGGTGCCCCCTCCAGATACCAGAGCGGGAGGCTGAGGAGTCGGGGAGGGGTCTATGACAATTCCCCACAGGATAGCTCAGCTGCAGGACAAGAGTTACACTAATATCAAAGAACAATGGTGGAACAGAATCATTTAAAGAAAGCATGTAAAACGAGGGACAGAATGAAATGTGAATGGCAAAAATTAAAATATTTTTTATTTATTTTAAATCATTAAATAGAATTGTTAAATTGTCTCGCAACGAGTTGTCCTGCGCCAGGGTGCCCACGGCGAGTTGGTTGTGGCAAGTTCTCCCTTTCCCTCCCCGGAGGACAAAAGAGCTTTGCATTTTCACCATACAGAGAGAGTTTATTCAGGTTAAAAGAAAAACACACGTATTCAGGGCTAGGCTTCTTTCCTCTCCTTTGATCCCCCCCTTCCCGCAGTTGCTTTCTAACCTGTTTACTTGCTGACTTGTTTACATGGAACAAATTGCATTGTGCAGCATTGGATTACAGCCTTCACATCTCTTGTAATTGTGTGTGAGAGAAAGAGGGGGGGGGGAGAGCTGGTTGTCATGTTTTAATAAAGACAAATAGACAGTGTAGAGTTATACAAGATATATAAGTAGTGTCCTGGGATCATGTGATCATCTTTTGCGACCTTCTGACAAAGTCAATGGGGATGCTAGATCCACTTAAATTATTACTAATTTAACAACTGCAGTGATTTACTTAGCAAATGTGGCAACAAAAGTCAAACTGGGGCAAAACTCACATTTCTCATTGTGCAACAAAATTCTGGGCTCAATTGTGGTCCTAAGTCGAGGACTACCTGTACTCTTGTAACCTCACACAATGTAAGACTTGAAATTCACCCTTGTGCAATACATAAATCTACAAGCTGAGTATCCTAGATACATGTCCATCCAGTCTCAGCTTAAACACTTCTAGTGAAGGAAACTCCTGCACCTCCCCGGGTAGATTGTTACATCATTGATCATTTTTTATTTTCCCCAATGACTCAATATTCAATTTCCCAATGAATTTTAATGCCTTGTAATGCCTTAATGATATTCGCCAAGTCTGCCCCGGCTTTTACATGACAACCTGCAGATACTTAAAAACAGCTAGCATATCATCCCAAAGTCTTCTCCAGGCCAATGCCTCCAACTATTTTTCCTTTCAGGTCCTTTATCACCTTGGTCTCTGTTCTCTGGACACCTTAAAATTTATCAGTGTGCTTTCCAAAATGGAGTGCAAAGCAGAGAGGAATCCTAACTTCTCTTGACCTTTCCTAATACTTTGATTAATGCAGCCTAGGATGACTTCTGCTTTTATTTTTTGGCAGCTGCTACATCCTATCGTATTTTGTGCTTATTTATCTAATTTTGAGGCTGCCTGATTCCTTAATGACTCTGGCCAGCATACATATAAAAAAGAAAATCAATATCCTAAATGTCATAAGGACAAAAGCTACATGAATCTCTGGTGTGGGGGTTGGGGGGAGATATTGCCAAACTTATCTGTTCTGAAAATAATTCAAAACAACATTTAAAAATAATTTATTCAGTCCTTATTGGAGTACATGATAAGGGTAGGGTTAAGTGATATATGGGGCTTTTTTTAGGACCCTTTATTTAGCAGGCAATTTAGTTGGGCAGGAAGAGTGCTGTGTAAAGTACTTAAAGTAAAGCTGACAATAAAAGGGCATGAATGGTGTCAATGAACTAAATCTGTGGATTGCTTACAAAGTTATATGAACCAATCAGATTCAGGATATGTATGAAGAAAAAAGATCATTGCTTTGGGGCCTATATTGTTCCCTCAGCAGAGCAATATCTTTGAATGTAGCCCATTAGCTAATAAGGTACAAAAACAGTCATTTTGTATGGGATCTGCTTATCCATAGAACTAGAGATGACAATTCTGGAGCCACATGAATGTATTTGAATAAAAATGATAGGAAAAACAAGTCAATTATTTAAAATGAGTGGTCTGTGGTTTTTAAAATTTATTTACAATGTCAGCTTCTTGGGTTCATTAGTCGGAGCCTTAACACACAAATGTACGTATACATATATATGTATGTACATATGTATGCTATGTATGATTGGTAGAAGGTTTTTCTTTATAATTTTGTTATGCCTGCTTGAGAGCTTATTTCCAGAGACACTGGCCTAGAGATCAACACTAAAAAATCTTAGTTCATAAAGGCATTTAGTCAGAGATCCAGTAAAAAGTGAGCAACTCCAGATATACATACGACGATCTACCTCTAATTATTGAAAGTGACAGCACAGTTGCCACTTTCAGAGGTGAAAAACGCTTCAAATATTAATATAAAAACTTGAGCAAGCACAACAAAGGTATAAATAATATACCTACTGTGTTTCTCTGAAACTACGACATGTCCTGATAATAAGGCCATGCCATATTTTTCCTGTGGGCAAAAATACACGCTCTCCCCCGATAATAAGCCCCCTGGACAATCCTCCCCTCTAGCCATGCAGAGCGCCACTCACCAACCTAGCAATATCCCGAAGGCGCCAAGCCGGGGGGGAGGGGGAGCAAAGGCGCTCACATTGCTTGCCGCCTTTGGGATACCGCTAGGTTGGTGAGTGACACTGTGCCTAGCTGGAGCGGGGGGGTTGCCAGGCAGCTGCTCTCATGAGCAGCTGCCTGGCAACCCCCCCTTTCCAGCCAGGCAGAGTGCCACTCACTGACCCAGTAATATCCCAAAGGCGCTAAGCCACGTGGCGCTCTGCCCAGCTGGAAAGAGAGGTTGCACGAGCGCCTGTTCTGCCCCAGCTCGCTTGCCTGCCAGCCTCACCATGCCCTGGCCGAGCTCTCCCTACAGGGCCAGGGTGCCCATGCTGCCGCCGCCGCCGCTATGCTCCAAGCATAACTGGCTTCCAAACTCCGGAATCCACTGCCGAGTCTTCTGGCAGCGGCCGGTCTGGGACTTAGCTCTATGGTTGTGGGCTGGCTGTTGGAAGACCCGGGTGGGACAGAAAGTCTTCCCGCAGTCGGCCCACAACCATAGAGCATAGTCCCAAAGCAGCCGCTGCCAGAAGTCTCGGCAGTGGATCTCTGGAGTTTGGGAGCCAGTTATGCTCGGAGCACGGCGGGGGTGCCCTGGCCCTGCAGGGAGAGCTGGGCCAGGGCATGATGACGCTGGGAGGTACGCGAGCTGGGGCGGAACAGGGGCTTGCGCAAACTCCCTTTCCAACCGGTTATAGCGCCACGCGGCTTAGCGCCTTTGAGATATTACTAGGTCGATGTGTGGCGCTCTGCCCAGCTAGAAGGGGTTGCCGGGCGGCTGCTCGTGAGCATAGTCACCTCATGGCGGCTTTGTTGTGCTGCTGCGGCAGCATAGCACAGTTTGCCCGACGCTGTGCTCAGCTCTTCGGGAGCCCGCTCGCAAGAGAGCAGCCACCCGGCAACCCCAAACCAATAAGCTCCCCCCACCCCCGATAATAAGGCCCAAGCAACATTTGGGGAGGGGGTCAAAAGAAAATAAGTCCCTGTCTTGTTTTGGGGGAAACACGGTAGTGTATGAATAATTTTTGTACTGCTAATATTTTGTTCTTTGGTGAAAATTTATGTTTTTAAAAATTTATCTTGTAGAGGAGAAAAAAAAATTAATGCGAGAGTTTGATGAAAAACTAAAAGAGGCAAATGAAACGGTAAGAATATGAACGATTCTTTAAAAAGCTTTAGAACCCTGGGTTGCTTCCAGTTCAGCTCGGATTGGGTGAACCGGTAGTGGCAGTGGTGTGGGGCTCCGCACACCCACCCGGACCCTTGTGCACATGCGCAGAAGTGTCGTGCACACAAGCGAACCGGTAGCTAAAAAAATGGAAACCCACCACTGACCCTAGTGCCATGATGCCGAACCTGTGGCACACGGAGCCATATCTGTGGGCACATGAGCCATTGCCCTAGCTGGCTTCAGCACGCATGCGCACACTGGCCAGCTGATTTATGGCTGGCCCACCTATGCTGCCCTTCCCTTCCAAGGAGACTCCACACAATGCCAGGGCTTGTGAAAAAACGGGCCTACAAGAAGTGGGGAAATGGGCTGTTTCTGGCCTCCAGAGGCTTCAGGGAGGCCTGCCAAAATGCGGTGCAGGGGGTGGGTGGGTCGTGCGCGCATTCTCAGGGGAGTGCAGTGGGTTGCATGCGCAGGGGCGTGTTAAATTATGGGTGTGGGCACAAACGCACTATAGCGCACGCTTTTGGCACCAGAGGGAAAAAAGGTTTGCCATCACTGTCCTAGTGTATATGAAACTAATCCAGAGTGATTTAAACACAGTGAACCTTAATAAAATGCTTAATATTGTGTTTCTCAACCTTGGCAATTTTAAGGTGTGGACTTCAACTTCCAAAATTCCCCAACTAGCATGGGGACTTCAACTCGGGTTGCCAAGACTGAAAAAACACTTGATTGAAATAATTCATTTTAAAAACATTTCTTTTTCTTTTCTCTCCTTCCCATTTCATGATTTGTTCAGACAACCAAAGCCAGCATTTGCAATACCCATTTGAACAAATTAATCTGCTTTCTGTTAAAAAAAGTTTTAAATTATCTAGATATTTTTTTCTGTATTGGGCTTAAAGATAATGATTTATCTTTAAAACACTACAAAGATAAATTGCATTACAGATGATTGTATTGTATTTGTTTACAATGACGTTTACTATGGAGCAATGTGAAATATTATTCTTTTGAGTCTGGTCTTTGTTTTTGTTATCAGAATGGTAACAAAACTGTGTTTATCTTCAAAGTAGTTAATTTTTTTCATAAGAGGATAGGGAAGAAGATAGGGAAATGGTTGAAATCTAGCCTTTTGCCCGAGGTATTTGGTGGTTTCCTACACACTGTAGCTTTTTACATTTGAAACAGATATATGTTTTATAAACCTTTTATAACCTTTTGTGAAGCATATTTTCTTCACTGCTTTGTATAAGTAACATGAAAATACTTAAAACATTTTCTCCATTTTTGGCTTTTATTGTCATTGCATGAAATGTATTTAAATTGGCAGAATGCTATTTCTAAATAAGCTCAGTTTTGGTCAGGCAAAGATTAACTTTTCTAAAATAAAAACATAGGATACATATTTCAGAAATAAAGAAGAGAATTACTATATAGATTGTATTTTATATTTTAGTGAAATATGATTCATAAGAAATTTGAGTAGTTTTTTTTTTAATTAGGTCTGTGATGTGATGTTTCTGGTAAATTAATCATTTTCAGTCTTGATTTCATGTCTCAAATACAAATGTAACAAGGATTTTGATAAATGTTTACTTTTAAAACTTATTCTAGTTAAAGGAAATGGAAGACGAACTTAAATATGCCCCCGTGTCCTTCCGCAATCAAATGATGATTAAAATTAGAACTTACAAAGGAGACCTTAGCACATTTCATAGGAAAATGAAAAGTACGGATTTGGGAGTAGCTCCGAGTGCCCGGGGGAATTCTAAGTTTGGTATCTTCTCTACGGAAAATGAGCAGAGAGTAAGTACTAGATATACAATTATTTTAGAGGTTGTTCTGATATCAACATACTTGAGGTTTTTATTTAGAAAGGGGTGCATAGCAGCACTGAACAGAGAAATAGCTTAATAAGTATTGCAATGTTTATCTTATATATATTCTGGTGTCTGAGCTCATGGTGAAAACTTAAGAAGAGTTACAGGAGAAGAGACAAATTGACTTAGGAAACAATTAGAGAATACAAAATTATTAAAAGACAAAAGTTTATCTGCCCTTAATGCCTCGGTAGATTGGAAGCAAGCTTAAATTCTTCTTGGAAAAAATGAGGGGATATAAAGAAAAGAAAGAATATGAGGTCTTAGTTGAATAGTAAATGCAGTAGTAAAAATCCCTCGGTAAAATGAGGATCCAGATTGTTGGGGGCAATATGCTGACTCCATAAACCGCTTAGAGAGGGCTGTTAAAGCACTGTGAAGTGGTATATAAGTCTAAGTGCTATTGATATTCCTGGATTTCAGGGATTTTTGCTGTTCTTAAAATTCTGCAAATAGTAAAGGTCTTTTTAAGCATTTATTGGAGAATTTAGCAAATTAAGAGAAAACAGAACCAAGTTCTCATTTCCAAATTTGAGAGATCATTGATAATACAGGTAGTCCTCGACTTGAAGCCATTTATTTAGGGACCATTTACAATGACACTGAAAAAGTGGCTCACATTCATTTTTCACACTTAGGACCATAGCAGCATCCTTATGGTTTCATGATCAAAATTCAGACTCTTGGCAACTAGCAGGTATTTATGACAGCTGCTTAAGTCTTGTAATATATAAAAAGCAGCAGACTGTAAATAATATAAACATTGCAATGCTTATTAAGCTATTTTTCTGTTCAGTGCTGCCAGTGAGCGTCTAGAATAGATGCGTCTTTAATATGCTGATTATCGCTAAACTGGGATGTATTTTAATTTCTAATTGATTGATTTGATTTGTGTCCTGATTTTATTTTGTACAACTTAAGATGTCTTAGAATGGATGAAGCTCCTCCCCCTTATTTTCCCCATAATAACAAACCTGTAAGGTACACTGAGTGGAGAAAGTGACTGATCCAAAGGCACAAGCTGGAGGATCAGCATTTCCCCTGTTTCTGATCCAGTACAAGCAGTCTTGGTTTTTTTTAAAAAAAAACTTTAATTTAGGTATTTTTCAAAAATTCCACTGAAATTATTACATAAACATTTTCTTTTTCCCTTTCAAGGGAAGTGAGTAGTAAGCACACTAGGTTTTGGCATGTCTAATGAAGTAGCCACACACCTTGAAGATTACTAAGTCAAATATGTAGTACACTGACAAAAATTCCATTTTTAATACGCTCTGTGCCATTTGACTTTTACTGCAAGCAGTTTATATAATTCATCACTATTCAAATTGCTAGGTTGGTGGTATTTAAACTGTATAGTGTCTAGGTCCACCACACTATTAATATCTGTCTGAATCAATGTAGTCCTTTGTCCCCTAAGACATGGGTCCCCAACCGTAGTCCGTGGACAGGCACTGGTCTGCAGCATGCCAAACTGGGCCACATAAACAAGCGAGGCCCCATCTGTGGGATGCAGGAAGCACACAAAACCACACCCTCTCTGGTCCGCAGAAAAACCTCTCCATGGAACCAGTCCCTGGTGCCCAAAAGTGCCACTGCCCTAAGAAAATAGCTGAATTATCTATACTAAAAGAGGGGGAAACTGATTGTAAATACTCTTAAGAAAATGTTGATAGCATTTGCTTGAATCAGTGGGGGGGGGAGGGAGGGAGGAATAATAGGGGACATTTTTTGATTGTAGAATCAAACTAAAAATTTAGGTGTCATCAGAGATAGTTTGGACAGGGAATGGGATCACCTCGGTGTCTTTGCCAATATTTTCTCAAAAGAATAGGCTGTTTCTCTCATCAATAGGAAACCTCTCTTATTCTTTTACATTGCTAGCATGACTTAAAACTCCACTCTCAGGGAAGAACATACTGAAAGGTAAAATATCCCTTCTGCCTTTTTAAATAGGTCTTAATTGTCTCTTAGACTCAGATGCAGTCTCAGAGGGTGTTACTGCTTCAGGGAACAGAAAGCTTGAATCGAGCCACTCAGAGCTTGGATCGGACACACCAAATTGCCGCAGAAACTGATCAAATTGGTAGTGACATCATTGAAGAACTAGGTGGGCAGCGTGAACAGCTGGAACGCACCAAAGGCAGAGTAAGTTTTCAAAATGCCACTGGAACAGAACAATCTGTTTTTCTTCTCCTATCAACAGATAGGTTTCTCTGATTTTATGGGGGGGAAAAATATATTTGCACTCTCCCAGCAATTCTCTCTTCCTGTATCACTTTTCTGTGGGGCTTTTCTCTCTCATGATGGGGATAATGCTGAGGGGAAACTGCAATGAAATAACAATATTTAGCTTAGATAACTATTTAATGTAACAATATAGTTAAAGAATACTTTTTCTTCTGGCGATAAAACGGGTCTACTTTTTCTAAAGAATCAAATACTGTTTTCTTGAGATTGGGTTTGATTTTCCTTAGATACGTTTTAATTTATTTTAAAGATAAGATTTCTCTTTTAATATACTGCTGAAATCTCAGAAACTAGGTAGATAAATACATAGTTAATGTCCAATAATGAAACTTACTCACGGTCTCTGCTCCGACACAGAAGATGGAATCTTAACCAGTCCCAAAATGCTGCTGATTGTTTATCTGATATCTTTGTGATTCACTATCATATTTTTCTCCTTCAGGAAAAGACCAAGATTTTACCTTGGATAGTGTGTTATTTGGCCTTGTTATCCGAAACATAATTCAGTTTATTAGCATATAAAAAAAATACCGAAATACATACGTTGGGGTGCGTCATACTTTTCAAAATTATTATTACAGAATGTTATGGACGTTCTGTATGGAGCTGACAAAAGAAAAAATACAGAAGTACATACGTTGAGGTGTGTCATACTTCTTAAAATTATTATTACAGAATGTTATGGACGTTCTGTGTTGAGCTGACTGGTATGTTCCAGTTATTATCTTATTTAAAGCAGAGGCCAAATATCCTTCTTTAAGTTTGGCTTGATCTAATTTCAACATTCTGCTTAACATATAATGCTTCCGAATTTTCAAAAGTGACACCCTAATCCCTTGCCAAGCAGGGTGTGAGTTCACGGTGTTTTTCTTGTTCTTTACAGTTAGTAAACACAAATGAAAATTTAAGCAGAAGTCGGAAGATCCTACGTTCCATGTCAAGAAGGTTGGTGAAATGATGCTTTAAAATGTGCTCTGAATCAGAATGTCTTGTATACTTGGAATTTTTGTGAAGCTTATTCATTCATTATAGGCTTGGCCTACCTTCGATGTCCCTATGAAAGAATGGGTTTTTTTGTGTGTATATAGATATGAGAAAGATGGCAATGTTCAGGGGTCAAGTTCAGCAATTTGTAGGTCTATGTCAGTGGTGGGCAACCTTTTTTTTCAACTGAGCCAAATCTCGCCAAAACCACGATTGAAATTTATTTTGAGAGCCACATTTTTAAAACCGAAAATACATAGGATGGTACACTGTTTTTAGTTTCAATAAACTCTGGCATTTGAAGCACGCAAGTCTTAAAGCTGTCAAGTTACAAGATCCTTGCATCCCTAACCCTTTAGGAAAAAAACCCCAAGGGGTCTTCAAACCTGACAGCTTTAAGACTTATGGACTTCAACTCCCAGAATTCCTCCTCCAGTCATGTTGGCTCAGAAACTCTGGCATTGAAGCATGCAAGTCTTAAAGCTGTCAAGTTGCAAGACCCTTGCACCCCTAACCCTTTAGAAAAAAAAACCAGGGTCTTCAAACCTGACAGCTTGAAGACTTGTGGACTTCAACTCCCAGAATTCTGAGAATTGAAGTCCACCAAGGGCATCAATCATATTAGCCCAGGCAGGGATCTGCAAAATTGGCTCTTAAGACTGGTGGACTTCAACTCCCAGAATTCTGAGAATTGAAGTCCACCAGTCTTAAAACAGCCACCTTTGCAGACCTCTGTGTTAGCCCAAAGCCTGGCGCTGGGCGGGCCTTGCTCCCCCATTGGTGGAGCCCCAAGAAGCAAGGAGGGAGAAAAAGAGACGGAGGCAAGGAGCTTCCCCCCCCCCCCGCAAAAATCTTATCAGGGAGCCGGCGGGCAGTAGCAAATTAGCTGATCACGCGGCGTGATCGGCTAATTTGCTACTGCCCGCCCGGCTCCCCGGTTAGATTTTTGCTGGGAGGAGGCGGGGGGGGAAGCTCCTTAGCCTCCGTTTCTTTTTCTGCCTCCTCGCTTCTCGTCCCCGCCCGACTTCAGGATCCTCCCTAATCATTGTGGGTCGAAAAGAAAAAAGGGAAAGGGGCGCTTGTTTTGAAGTGCCCGAGAGGAGGGAGGGGAGCGGGCGCCTGGCACACAGAAGAGCCACATTAAAGTGTGTAAAGAGCCGCATGTGGCTCGCGAGCCGCGGCTTGCCGACCACTGGTCTATGTAGTTAGGAGTAAGTGAGTGAGCAAGTTAGGATCCATTTATAATTTTTATGGCTGGTGCACCTTTAGGCATTGGTGCATTAAATATGAAGTCCAACAGTGAGGGAGCATTAATGAGTTGGATCCAAGCTTTGCTGGGGCTACCACATCTAGGCTGCAAACCATTAGACAATGAGCAGAAAGCAGCAAGAATGTACCTCTTTGTTTCCATCTAGGGGTCATCTGGATTTTTGCAGCCCAGATCTGGTAATTTAGCTTTTGGTAAAGAGAGAGAAGGAACATTTTTGGGGGACAGTTCCTCCTTTCATATGCGGCACTGTGGCCTGCCCCATTCTATACAGGAAGTGATTGCCAGACAGCTAAAGGAATATGATAGATAAAAATCCTATCATGAACACAAATATTTCTCTAATTATAATATTCTTTTAAGTGGATACTGTAGGTTGATTTCCCTCCCCCCTCCCCTTGGAAGAAGAAGAAAATAGTGAAATAGGATATGCCTTAGTTTAAGATGCCTATATAAATACAGGTAGTCCGTTGCTTACATTCATTTAGTTACCCTTCAAAGTTACAAGAATACTGAAAAGGGGGACTTAATGACTGTTTTTCATACTTAGGACCTTTGCAGCAGCACCACCACCCCCTTCACGTGATCAAAATTCAGGCATTTGGCAACTGACTCATATTTATGACGGTTGGGGTCACGTGATCACCTTTTGTAACCTGACCAGCAAAGTCGGTGGGGAAATCAGATTCACTTAACAACCGCGCTAATAATGAGTGATTCACTTAACAACTATGGCAAGACAGGTCATAAAATGGGGCAAAACTCATTTAACAGGTGTCTCATTTAACAACAGAAATTTGGGGCTCAATTGTAGTCATTTAAGTTGAGGATTGCCTGTACTATATAAAATGCTGTGAGAGGTCTAATTTCTACATCTTGTCAAGTGACTAGCTGGATTGTTCTTTAAAGCTCTCCAAGAGGCATGGTTACAAATATGGGCCACTTTCGGAGACTAAGGCCCCATAGAGAGAAGTCTGAGCAGTCAAGACCTCAAAGGATTCTTCTATAGTTCCCTCGTGTCCATATGCACGTCCACAGCAGCAGTTTTTAGCACGCTAGCAGGGGAAAAAATACCCAGGGCCTTCCATTCAGTAAGGTTTATTATTTATTGAAAGAACTTGCTATACAAAAGGGAAGTACTAAAAACAATATTCAAGCCATTAATTATCATCAGGTTTTCAGCTCTTCGTGCCATTTGCCCAAAACTGGAATTATTACAGTTTTATCTCTTCAGATAGGAGTGAAGTATAATTCTGCCTCTATTCTTTTATACTTTCTCCAGTGAAGCTCTATAACTTCTAGCAAGAGTATTTTGATGTTTTATAAGGAATCTCAGGAACCATGATGTTTTAAATAAAAATAGTTAATACTGTACTTCATTAATTTTCTCCACAGTGGCTGTAACTCTGTACCTATTTACCTAGGATTATCCTTAAAATCTGCAGTACATAAAGGGATCTTCCTTTGAATAAACATGCAAAGGGTTTGCTTTACCTAAAATGAAATTGGATGGTTTCTGTGGTCACCATAACTCCATAAATGGTAATGACTTGCAGTTTAAAAAACCAACAAAGGTCGTGTCTCTTTCTTTCTAGGCTTATGACAAATAAATTGTTACTCTCTGTCATCATCATCCTGGAGGTAATCATCTTGGGAGGTCTTGTCTACTATAAGTTCTTCACCTAAGCCTTGAAGAGATGCAGCTTTTCTCCTTTGCTGTCTTCAATCCGCTATATGGACATTCCTTGGCAATAGCTTGTTTGACTACAGATTGAAAAGATGGATTGTATTTTACTACGTTTAAAATATAGTGCTGGCTTGTTGTCAGTCTTGACATGTCCTTCTGAGAATGGTGCAGTGCTACTGGGAAGAGATGTGGCTGGAGAAAAGACAAACTGTGAACTACATCTGCAATATAATACGATAGTCATTTATACTGAAGATATTGATTAATTTGTGGCACAGTTTGACTTCCCAACTGAAAAAAAAAATCTCCAAAGCTGAGTGAAGACTTCAGAATGTAGTACACTTCATTTTGTTCTGTCCACTTGTTTAGTAGATCAGCAGAACTATACATAATGCCCTTTGTGTGGCATCTGCTGCCACTTGGGAGATCCTAAAGCCGAACTTGCTCTTCATTTTCTGATTCATCCGGCGAACTAGGTGTTGGTAGGTTCTCAAAAACAATGTGTGCGCCTTCTCTCGTCTGCCCAAAGCTTGTAGCGATCACATCTACTGCCAAACCAGCTGTTGCATTCACTTCTTCCTGTGAAGCTCCAAGGAACGGATTTACTTCTACAAGGTCCATAGCTGAAAGCAGGCCTGAGAAAGTGAAGGCAGCGAGTTATTTTAGCAAGAGACAGAAATTTGCAATGTTTAAAAAAAAAAATCTCTTCAGCCAAATAGCAGATCTTACATGTTGCATCATACTTCAATCCTCCTGTTATCCAGAGCAATAGTAATTTCCAATAGTTTTATTTCCTTTTTCTATGTTTTGTTGTTGCCAGGAGCAGATGAATGGTTAAATATTTAAAATATGATATATGTCTTTAAAACTCCCTGATAATTTTAAACTGAGCCAAGAAGAAGGTTGGAGAAGTGTAATATAAATACACAAATAAAAAAGGCAGTAATGATAACAACTGGGGGATGAACTGGGAACATTGACTTCTCTAAGTTTTGTTTCTATATAGCTTAATGCTAAAATTTGGCAGCACAGCCTGTAATTTTTGTTTTGTTTTATTAACTAGGAAAACTAAATTAGGTGCTATCTGAAAGCTCGAAAAACACTATTGTCTTCAGTCCAGGATGCCTCATGAATTGTTGAGAGAGAGAGAGAGAGAGAGAATGAGAATAAAAGAATCCAAGCTTCTATTAGATTTATTTTGTTAACATTTTGATTTAAACATTTCTGAATATTTTTGTAGTACAGATATCCTGCAAGCATATAATTACAATTTATGTGATTCTTGTTACCTTAACCCAATTTTTTTTAAAAGATGCATAAGTGGTTTTTACCTGTGTTGTGTATTTCCTCAGAAATGTACATGCCTTCACGATATGTTAATCCACCTAAGACCGTTGTCCCTGTTGCTGGAGCCAGTGATGGGTCAAAGGCATCAATGTCGAAACTCAGATGGATTGGTCTTGGCCCTCTGACAAAAGATAATACTTGTGTTTACAGTTTGCCTGCAATAGGTCACTTATCCTAGTAATCGGTAGGTTATGGCTAATGGTTACTAATGGTCAGGTTTTTGGCTTATTTAATTGCCTAACAAATATTCTTCAAAACATGTTACCTTCCCAAAAGATGGTCGAACGTTTTTTCCATCACTTTCTGGATTCCAAGATCATCAATATGTCTCATTGAAAAATACTGAATGCCATAATTCTTCAGAATATAACTGTTTTGAGAAAATAGGTTAAAGTTAAATACCCTTGCAGTCACTCTAGAATATAGCAATATTCTTGCCACAAATTGGGAGGAACGGAATAAGCATTCATTTAAACTAGCTATCATGTACTTACTGTTCAGCAGGATCAACATCTCTCAGGCCAATATATACAATGTCTGATTGGGAAAGACAGGGCTTCAGCCAGGAAAATCCAGGAAGCACTGGCACCTTCAAAATAAGGGAAAAACATGGTCCTTTAAAAGACTGGTCTAGGAAATATTCGAATGCCATGATCATGCCAACTCAACATGATTTTAGTATAGACTCCCTCCTGCTCCCCCCCCCCCCTCCAATATCCTGTTGTAGAAATTTGTTTTAGTTGATATTGCTGCAGTCATAACATTTTCTCTTCCACAAAAATACTGGTAACTTGTAATAGATTAAAGATACCATTTTTTCCCCTTTTTTTCTCTCCAGCCCAGGCCAAACGGATATCAACAATCCCAATAAAAGAACTTGATCTCGTTCAGTTTCTTACATAAATTTTGCTGGACTCCAAAACACAAGCTGTTGAAAACATTCTAATATTGAAATACATACAGGTAGTCCTCGACTTATGACCACAATCAAGCCCCAAATTTCTGTTGCTAAGTGAGGCAGTTCAGTGATTTTTGCCCCATTTTACAACTTTTCTTGACACAGTTATTAAGTGAATCACGGCAATTATTAAGTTAATAACACAATGGTTTCCTCCTTGGCTTGTCAGAAAGTCACAAAAGGTGGATCACATGACCCCGGGACACTGCAACCGTCTGAGTCAGTTACCAAGCATCTGAATTTTGATTATGTGACCTTGGGGATGCTGCAATGGTCACGCATGTGAAAATTGGTTGTAAGTCACTTTTTTCAGTGCCGTTGTAGCTTCAAACTAAATGAACTGTTATAGGTCGAGGACTACCTGTATTATGAACTACATTGATGGCCAGAGGGCTCCACAGGGAGGTGAAAAAAGGAACGTGGATGTGGAAAGCAGTGTTGCACTGCAAAAGATGCCTCTTTCCTACACGTCATTGCACTCCTATACAAAACAATTGGAAATTTCATTGTCTTGATGAAAACATCAGATCGCGCTGTGCCCTTTTATAATGCTTATTCAAATTACTGAGTGTGTGCTGTTCAATAAACCCCCTTTGAGTCCATACCCAAACTGACTAGGGTTAATGAGCACTTTTAAAAAAGGTAAACCCAAGTTACTTTTATCCCTGCCCTAGGGGCAATTAACATTTAGATGACTCACTTTCCAAGAGTTAGATGTAATAAAGAGTATTTAGCAAGAGTGTTATTTTAACGTGCTCAATTTGGATAAGAATGATAACCATGTTGAGCTGCTGAAAGCAGGAAGTAAATCTAGCTAACAAATTCTGCCCCATATCTTGAGTCAACAGTACTTTTCAAATGGGCGTGATCAAAAGAGGGCTTCTTAAATTACTGGGGATGGGGGAGATATAGAAAATACATCCATGGATGATCATGCCTTCAGAAGGAAAACTGCAGGAATACCAGCAAGTACAGCCATTAACTTTCAGCTACAATTCATCAAATAACAGACTATTTCTAACAGGTAGAAAATACAAGCAATCCTCCTTTAGCAACTACAATTGGGTCTGTTAAGTGAAGTGGTCACTAAGTAAAAATGTGACCATGCGTAGGATCTTTCTTACTTCAGCTTACCTTTGCTTTTACATATACAATCCTGCAAAGGTCATGAATGTGAGGAAAGGTTGCAAACTTGCTTTGCCATCATTATAACTTCAAATGGTTGCAAAATGAGGCAGTCACTAAATGAGGACTATGTAAGCACATGTGTGTTATTCTGAAAGGATTGTATGATAGAATTGCCATATAGCCGTGATGGTGAATCTATGGCATGCTTGCCAGAGGTGGCACTCAGCACCCTCTCTGTGGACACATGAGCTATTGCCCCAGTTCAGCTCCACTGCACATGCACCCGCGCCTCCCACCAGCCAGCTGGTCTTCGGGTCTCTGTCGTGCATGCTTGGGGGCATGCATGGGGCCACGTGCATGTGGGATGGGGCGCATGTGGGGCCACTTGCGTATGCGCAGGGGGCAAGGCATGTGCAGGAAGGCTGCATGTGTGGGGGTGGGGGCATGTGAGGAGCACACATGCATAGATGGGATGCATGCACGGGCCACACCACGCATGGGGACATTTGGGGCGTTCGGGCGCACGTGTTCTTTGGATACTCGGTCCGGAAAAGGTTAGCCATCACTGCCATATAATAAACCCATAGCCACCCAATCTCAAATGTTGAATAACTCAATATAGAGGTGCTTGCATCTTTATGAATTACGCCCCCAATAAGAAAAACCACTCTTGGATGTTCAGGACATATGTCCCTACAAACTAGTAACTAGGAGAAATGTGATGTTACCTCTGATCTCTAAAATTTGCTTCCAATTTAAAAAAAAAAGTACCGATAGCTCAATAAGTGCCATTCCTTGTTACATCACCGTGCAATCCCAACGTACTTTATCCTGAAGTTCTCTTAAAAGAAATGAAACCGGCTGTCCATGGAGACTTCTTGATTGGCTTGTGAGTGGAGTGTTAATATCAGCATGGGCATCAACCCAGATCACACAGAGATGTGGATACTGCCTTGCATGTCCGCTGACGGAACCAAGTGCTAAACTGTAAGGGAAAACAGTTCAGATTTATATCAGCCTTGTCTAAAGTGGGGAAAGTGGAATTAGGATATCTGATAAATGTGGGTAACCAAATCACTTTGGAAATCAAATGTGTAAGACAACCGCTTAAATTCATATCAATGCATGTCATGCATACGTGCATTGATATGCAAGGCACTGCCCACAATGCCTTGCCACTGGGGGGTTAAAGGGATAAATGTGAAATCAGTATATAACTTTACGCTATTGCATTCTCTACATCAGCTTAATCAGCACCATTTAGATAGCCGAGATAGATAGCAATAGCACTTAGACTTATATACAGCTTCACAGCGCTTTACAGCACTTTCTAAGCGGTTTACAGTGTCAGCATATTGCCCCCAACAATTTGAGTCCTCATTGATGGTAAAATGCTATGTACATGTTTTACAGTCAATAGTCCAAAGTGTCCATAATATGTATCATATGGAAAATCTTTTTTTTTAAAGTGTCAACCAGATCCTCAGGCTAAGCATGATAACCATAGCCCACTGCTCTCCAACAGTTGGAATTTAGAGGCATTATGGTAATATAGGCTTCCTCAAATAATGCTACGATTAGATTGAAATAGGAAGGTTATTCTAGACTCGCTGAGAATATGGTAATGGAAGCAGATGTGTGTTTCTCTCCAATTGTAAAAGAGGTTTTATTTAAAAATTCAGGACTGACTACTTTTTGTTTAATACAATAGAAGTATATCCATTTCACTAACTGTTATAACTATAATTTTTAGGACTCAACACCTCTTTTTATACTGTTCATGCGAGTTACTTTCAAGCAAGCATTTAATCGGTCTAAATATAAAACATGTCCATCGATGGTCTTTATATAAAAGTCATACGGTAGTTTCACTTTTCCTAACTCACCTATGATCACCTCCAATGGTTATGCAGCTATGCCCAGCTGTCACAGCTCCATTCACAGCGTCAGCCAGAAGTTGGCTAGCTAATCCTACAGAGCGTGGATAGTTGACCAGGTTATTGTAGAGTTCATCATTGGGCACCGGGGTGAAACTTAAGTCTCCAAAATCATATACCTGACAACCTAGGAATGAGCAGAATGGAGAAGAAAGCAGAGTTGTATTATGTGACAGAATATGATGGAATTTAGAATTGTTATTGTTTTCCTATGAATAATTCCCAAAGAGTTCTGGTACTGTAAACCACCCAGTGTTGTTTTAAGAGGGGTGGCTATACAAATGTTTTAAATTAACAAAACTTCAACCTCACCCTTTTCTCTTTTTATGGGACACAACCATCACCTAAAGCATTGAGCTGCAAAGATTCTCTATTTTATTTACTAAGAACGCTTATGTGGAGTTCAGAGACATTAACACGAATAAACATAACAGGGCGATGGGTGTTTTGCACTGCTCTAACTACTGAAAAAAAGTAAGGACTATTAAGGAATTAAAGTCAGTTGGGACAGAAAAAAGGATTCCATGGAGACATTAGATCGATGGTTACCTTGTCATCACAGATACTGCAGCAAGGTGTGCTTGATTTCAGGCTATATTTAAAGTAACAATCTTCTACATTATGGTGCCCTTCAGATGTGTTGAACCAATTCCTAGACTTCCTAAAGATCCAGCTACTGAGGAAATCTTGGTCCAACACATGCACTTGGGGAAGGTTGCTATACAGATGCTAATTATAGTGTCACATGTTTAAGGGCAATTTAATGATCCAGTATGAAGAGTGCATGATCTACGTCTCTGCATATCTTTATACTCTTGCCTACCATCCTCACTTCCACTGCATGTGTTGACTCTTCTTTAGGTTTGTTAACTCTCTCTTTGTGATCTTACCAGTTCCATCGAACCATGATTTCTTTAGTCTTCTCTTCCTTTCAACCACTATTCTTTTACATAGTTCAAGAGCAAGTCAACCCCAATTCCTTCCTTCCATAGCAATAAACCACATTTTTCATACTAGTCACTTATTGTATTCGCTCTACATTTATTCAACACCCATTACTTGTCAACACTACTTTTTCTTGTTCTACAAATGCACCTGAAATATCCTATTTATAAGGCATACCAACCAGTGGTGGATTGCAGGCAGTACGCCCTGGTACGGGCATACCGGAGCCTGCCCAGAGCACCAGGTACTGTTCCAGTACGGTGCTCCGGAGGGCCTACCCGCCTGTGCTCCTTGTCTGTCTTTAAACCCTTCGGCACTTCTGCACACGCGCATGGCACATACAGCACCTGCATGACACTCCGCCGAGTAGCTGAAGCATCACGGAGGCGTCGCTGGATGGTAAGACTTGCACTTGCACCGCACTCGTTCATATGGAGGATGCCGGGCCCCATTGCAACCATACCAGTTGCAATGGGGCCCGGAACCCACCACTGATACCAACTCTCTGGAATAATGAAGTGGCCAAAAGTACTTCCTTATACACTGCAGTTTCCCCTTCTTTCAACAAACATTTATTTTTCACCACTGAACATGTGTTACCTCCTACCAGCATTTGTACCATCATTACTTTTTCTCATTCATTCTCCTATCTTTATTAAATATGCTATCAAGTTACACATTTTCTCACAATTTATGTATTGCTCTATATTTCCTGTCAAGCCCAAGTACATTGATACAATGCATTAATTCTCAGATTCAGTTTCCTTGTTGCATCATTTAGCATATACTGAAAATCATATTGATATTCTCAACCAAAATAATCTGTACCTACTCCACATTCAATTTCTCAAGTAACACACCCATACAATCACTACAAGCATTCTATCTGTTTATCCATAAATTCTTCTATCCATGAAGTCATTGCAAACCCTTTTTCCTAGTCCAGTGCCAACTCTTTCACTAAGCATTTCTTTCATCTTCATGCATTTTACTTCTATGAATAGATGTACATGTATGTACTGCATGCAGCAGCCAGTTCCAACTCTATATTGTATATTTCAAGTTTGTTTGCTTTATTATGTTTTCCTTAAATCTACAAAGCACAATAATGTTTATTTTTCGCATGCATCTCAGCAAAGGCTGAGACTACATTGCATTTCTCAGACTATCATCTCTTAGAGACTTTCAAAGTTCAAACACTTTCCCAGGCACTCTTAACAACAAAGAAATTCTGTAGTTTTTGCATTCACTCTTGCTAACTTTTCCTTTATACAGAGGAACAATAACAGCTCTGTTTCAATTATCAGTCAGAGCAGTAGCTTTCTCACGTAGACAAATCATATAGCACCTCCACAAGAAAACCACATTTAAATTTTCTCAGTTATTTCATTTAAATCTTCAGCCTTACTACTTTTCAACATTTTTAGAGCACTTAATTATTCTTTTTCATCATTTTCCCTGTACATGAAGATTGAGCTTGTAATCAAAATGTGTCCAAAATTATCAGGACACTGTAAGCAGGAGATGCTGCATATGGCGAGTGGCATTAAGACTGATAATGTAGTCCTTAACTTAGTTTACTTAAAATATAGTTTCATTTTCCAACTAAATACTATGTATTTCTCCGTTCCATATACTTTATATGTTTTTTTCCCTACAAATACTTCTTAGATTACTTCCTTATTTTTGTTACTCAATAATTATGACTCAGTTTTCAACATCAAGGTTTCATCAAACTTTACAGTTAAGGGCATTTTTACAATTTTAACATCAGATAAAGTTTACTCATCTTTCCTACTTCTGAAGAATTTCCTATTTCCCTACTTTTAAATAAAGAATTTTTTATCCTCTGGCAGTCAACAGCCCCTCTAATAAAACAAATTAGGAGTTGAAATGTTTGACGAAACTTCTTAATTAATAATGGACATGTATTGCAGTCATCCTCACAAAATGATATTAACCTTTTACACTGAAGCATTGTTAAACTGTGAAATTCAGTTTTCCTTCGAGAATCTCTGGAATGTTGTAACTACTGATCATTTTTACTGACTGCCACAAAGCTAAGCTCTGGATGATTGAGCACATATCAGCTAGTGTAAATGTGTGACTTGTGCTTTAATTCAAGATAACTTGGATTTTAAAAAAAAACCTCTACTGTGTGTGTTAGTTATCTTTGTGGTAATCTGATGGTTTCAAAAAGAGGCAAGTACTAAGTTCATATTTAACTTGGAGATTAGAAAGATTTAGTTTGAAATCTTTGGGGTTTTAAAAAGACCGAATAGCACAGTATGTTTTGGAATTATTTAAGTCTGTTTCAAATTATTCGTTCACTTACTGAAGTCTGTTTCAATCTATTCCCTTTTGCTTGATGATCTCCTTATCTATGCCTTGAAAATGATTAGTATGTCATAAGTCAATCTCCACCATGATGTCTTTCAAGTGTGTTGGACTAAGCCTTTCCATGATTTCCTACCCTCACCTCAATGAGCCAGGGAATTCATAAGAGAGTGGGCTGCAGATTGAGTGTAATATAGTATAATCGTTTAAACATACATTTCTCCTTTCCTTAAACTGGGTGATGGCTGGGCAACATTAGAACAATTACAACATAGAACAATAGGCACACAACTATCTGGAAGGCATCAGGTTGAGCAACAACCTTTATGTTTCAGACGGTAGACTCATAGTGAATCATATCATATGAACATCTGGGTGGGGGAAGTTAGGCAGGACCAGAAACCGAAAACTCGGATCCCTTCCTGAAAGATAGGGGCTCCCATCCCCCCCCCCCGTCCCATTTACCCATGCTGGAGAGCTTTCCAACCAGTCCCGCATTCCGCACCGCTTCAGGGCCGTGATCCACTCCTCTTTTTTTCTGCAAGACAAAAAAGGGATCCCCGCCGTGATTCCAAGCGACCCCCTTGGGAAGTGACATCAATGAGCCCACGAGGCCGCTTGGAAATTTCCAGTTCCCAGGAGCATCCTCTGTCGCCGCCGCCGCCGCCCCTCTTCCCCGCCAGCCAGCCAAATTCTCTAGAAAGCTCCATCCCAACCTTTCCTTCCTGCCTTCCGACACCCACCGCCGCCCCCTTTTCCCCTCCTCATCACTGCAGGCTTTGCGGCACGACCGCGTGATGCCTTGCTCCTGCTTAGGGAGCATCATCGCGGATCGACTGGATCGGACACGAACGATAAATAGATCATTCATCTTCGGAGCATCTCTTTGCCCCAGGCCAGCACGCGGCATCAAATTCCCTTCCTTTTGTTAGGCTGCTGGATGGGGAAGGCGGAGGTCCGCAAGCCTCTCTGCGCCCCCTCCCCAGGGGGAAAGGGCCAAAGGACGCCTCTCCTCCCCCTTCTCTCTCCCCCATCCCTGCAGTCTCCCTCTCGCATTCCCGGACGGACAAATCGGTGGTCCGGACTATCCCCTGCCCGCGAAGCCCACCTACCTGGCCCCGGGAGAAGGGGGCCCCAATGATGGCCACCGAATGGGAGAGCTTCCGAGGGACACGCAGAGGGGAGCCCGCTTGCTGGAGGAGCCGAGCGAAACTGCTACGAACAGCCATCGTGGCGAGAGGTCTGGGAAGGAGAGCTGCGCGCAAGGAGCAGCTTTGTTACCGCGCCGGCGCCGGCGCCCGCCTGAGCCCGAAGCTTTATAACCAGCAGATTTGTCGAGCCTCTGCGCCTTTGGCCCCGCCCCTTGGCCCTCGGCCCACTTACGGGCCAATCGGCGTAGAGCTGGCCGCGGGCGTGCCTCCGAGCCCCTCGGAAGACGAGAGCGAACGTGACCGAAGCTGCTTGGAGACCTCCTGGCTTCCGCATTCCTTCTTGACCTCCCTCTGGCTTTCACAGGTCGTTCCGGAATTTTGCCCCCACCCAACCCCCCCAAAAGACATTTCTACCTGGGTGGTTTTATTTTTGCTTCTTCTTGTGGAATCAAATCATTTTAAGGTGAGGAGTAGAGTTACCTGTTTCTCGGTTGAAAATCTGCATTCAGGTTTTCGCTCCCTTTCCTCCTTAGACTTAGAATTTAAGAATACCTTTATTATTGTCACTTTGCATGTACGCTAATCGTCAAACATGTAAATGAATTTTCGTTGCATACAGCTCTCAAAGAGTCACCACCTCCAATATACACTACGTAAATATGACTAAATAAATAAATAAATATGACTAAATAAATAAATAAATAAATAAATAAATAAATAAATAAATAAATAAATACAAACTTATGCATATACCTATATATATTATATGGCAAAGAGAAACAACACAATCTAAAACCTCCTTAAACCCACCCCCCAAACAACATTCCTAAAACCAGGTTAGATATCTGTTTTTTTTTAAAGGAAAGTTGGGCTCACAGATCAATGCACTCCACGTACTGGACTAGAAGGGATGAGGGGTCAATTCCCCTTGAATTCAGAGCAATTTATTTTAGTGGCTCTCTTGGAAGATTTAAAGATATGGGTTGGTTGGTTGTAATTATTCAAGATAACATATACTGAATTCCCCGCTCAGACAAATGACCATCTGTACAGATGAGACTCATGCAAACATAATTTCATCACTTTCAGTTCTTCTTTTCCTCTATGAGGTATAAGATTGCAGTGTTGGGAAACGATGTCACGCTGATGGGTTATTTAAGCTTCTACAGGAAATAATAAAAGCTTATCTTAAGGGCGACCCCTCTTACTCAGGGCTTGGCCTTACCCAACATGTTGGATGACTCCTCAATGAGGAGTCACATGAGTTCCACCTGTTCCTTTTGCCCACATTTGCAGCCCAAGACATCTAAGAGTGGATTGTTGGACATACACCATTTCCACAGAAGTCAGCTGTCAGCTGGTTACATCTCACATGTATTTCCTGTGTCTACTGCCATTTCTGGAAATAACTGAGAGCTGACCAGAGTCGAACTATCTGTTTTAATCTTTTGCGATCTAAAAGCATTGCCCTCTTTCCAGAAAGATGCTTCACAGTTGTTTTTCTAAGAAAAGTAAGGATGAAAAAAAGTTACTAATGTAGATCAGGTTATGAATTGCTGGCGAATATCTAGCTCCATTTTGGTAGGCATAGGCTGAATAAAATCTGGCCAATTCTCTAACGGGCTAAAATTCAGGATTCTTTGAGTCATGGGATACAGCCTGGAACTGTTAGCTTCCAGCATTCCAGTAGTTCTCAAATAGTTGTTAGTAGAATTAACAGCATCAAGCTATAAAAGCCTATTTAAAGATAAATCTCACTGTGCTCATTGGATCTTACTCACAACTAGGCACATGTGTATAAAACAACAGACTTCCTTCCTTCCTTCCAGTGTTTAACATGGGATTAGTCCTCCTGAGGTTCCTCACTTAAGAGATAGCCTGGTTATTTTATTGTGAACCAGAAATACAATTAATTATGTCTATAAGATATAATTAAGCCTTGAGTTCAGAATGCTGAATTTAGCCAGAGCATGTGATTTTGATGAAATCTTGTTTTGTAGATCCTTATAGGTTAAATCAACCTCTTCCAATCAGAACATTACTAAAATGAACTTTCAGAATTTCCAGCTAGCCCAAAGCCATGTTGAATAAAATCTGGCACGGGAAAGGTAGGATTGGGCTGCATGAAACTTATCTTGTCTGAGCCACAACAGAACAAGTACTGAGGAGTTTTCACAACAGATTCTGAGGAGATTCTACACTTTATGGAAAGTTACTGTCCAGATTATGGAAAAATACAGGACTGTTTTGTAATCATATTTGCTACTGCTCAGTTCCAAATGATTTAGTTCCCACATCACTAAAAAAAAACCAACTGTTTTATTGCTTGCAATTGTACCTGCTTCAGAGATTATTAGCATTTGGTGCCAGTCTGCTTTAAAAAAAAATTAAAACAAGCATAAAATAAATGAAGTAAATGTGTGATATGTGACACATTTATGAAAATACACTATAACTGTACAATTAATTAATTGATTACAATTAAACTGTACAATTAAGTAAGCTTTGTAATTATGGAAAAATGTATTGAGGAAACTGCCATGTGAGTAAAATATCAGTTATTGTAAGCAAATCCTTTAAAAAAAAGTATTCTGTGAGATGAAACTACACATTGTATAAAATTGTATTACACCCCCCCCCCCGGGAATCACATGATGCTGTGTTCCCCACTTCTTTTAAATAAATAATATCATTCTTGGCATCAAGAGGAGGTTTTTTTTCATTTTTGTAAATTTTTCCTCATTGTTTTCCAAATTCAAAGACATCAATTTCTCCAACGTCAGTGTGCGGGGGTAATTTTTACAAGGTTCTTTTTTATGGGTCTATGCAAAACACTGGACAAGGGACCAATCGGAATTTAAAAGAAAATCCATCCAAGCCGGATCATCTCGATTTCTCGGGACTGAAAACCAAGAACAGCACAACGCTGCCCGAGGAAGAGAAGACCAGGAGGACCTGATGCATCGGAGATCTTTCTTTGGGGGGCGGTGGGCTGTCACTTCCTACGCTCCCGTCCCGATTGTGTAAAGGGAGGGAGGTCGAAGCAGTCAAGGGAAGCCCCCCTCCGGCGGCCGTCTCGCCAACCTTTCCAGCACAACAGACAGCTCCTAGCTGGGAGAGGCGGAATTACCATCGAGCGACAGCTGGCTAGAGAGGAGGGAGCGTAGAAAAAGAGCCGCTCTGCGCATCTGCGAAACGCCTTCGCCTCGCTCCCCGACTCGGACATGGCGGAAGAGCGGGAATACCTATCGGTCTCCGGGGCTCCCATTAAGCTGCGGCCCCTCCACCACAGCGCCTCCTGTCGGGAGCTGCAGGTGCGCTGCCCGCGGCTGCAGTTGGGCTCTCTGAGTGCCGTCACGTGCTGCGTATGGCTCGTGGCTTATGGGCTCTTCATCGTTAGCCAGGTACCCGTCGGATCGCCGCTCGTCTTGAAAGCGGGTCCTGAAGTTTGCTCAGACTCGGGGAGCGAAGGGGCAGTTAATGGCCGGCCATTACATGGGCACCCCGCTCCTCAAGAATTCAGCGGGGGCAGGCAGCCCCACAATCCTCCATCCCTGCCCCTTTCAGATTGCTGATGGGCTCTTAGTGTCTTGTAGGGTTTCTCTTTAAATCAGGGGTTCCCACACTTAGCAACTTTAAGACTTGTGGACTTCAATTCCCAGAATTCTCCAGCCAGCCAACCACACATCTTAAAGTTGTCAAGGTAGAGAAAGACTGACCATTGAATTAAGTGGGTATTATTGTCGAGCTGGTGTACTACATTTATCACCAGACCACCTTATGTGTGTGGTCCTCCTAACCCTTTGGCAGGATGTCCCAAAGGTGCTTTTCTCAAGAGCAGAAGAAGCTTCTTGGATGAGAAGCGAAAGGTCTTCAAAGAAAACCCAGAAAGTCCAGTTGCCTCTTGGAAAAAGCACCTTTGGGATTCATTTTAATAGTTTCTATAGTAGCTTCTATATTGTGGTACGCTGGTGCTGTATTCTCCACCATCCAGTCAGAGCTGAAGAAGCTGCTTGTATCAGAAGTATAATGTCTTCAAAGAAAAACAAGAAAGTCCCATTGACTCTTGAAAAAGCACCTTTGGGACAGCCATGACCTGGATGACTGAGAATCTCCATAGACTTTGTCAGGATATTAACACACAACTTTGTCTTTGACCCATTCTAGTCCACCCTCATAGTAGCTACTACCCAGCTTCCCTCCAGTTTAGCAATGGGACATGAGGCCATTGTTGACATGTGGTCTGTCCCCTTCCCTCCCGCCTGCCTTGGTCCCTAGTCACTGATTTTCAAGGCCATTTGTCTTTTGGCAACAAGACAGTTGGGGCTTTCTCCCTCTACATGTTCTTTAAAAATCACTAGAATTCATCTTCCATCATCCACAATCAACATTCCTGTCCTGGTTGCACATGATATAGGGTGAAGTCTGGTTTAAAACCTCTGTTTTAAAAATAAGCATGTTCTTATTTTGCCAGAAATGTATATTTTTACAGTTTGATATTCCATTTTTACCTCTGATATAAGAACGAGTAATATCTGCTTTATGAAACACAAATATACAACTGATGTACAACTGTGCTTAGGCAACTATTTATTGTGGTCTGCATAATTTCATTTTGTACTCTTTAATATAGTGCATGAGCTGTTCATCTAGATTTCAATGGTAATAAGCAGCTCTTCCGTTGAAAATGTTTCAAAGTATTACAGTATAATTATGTAGAATACAAAATGACTTTTGTCCATTTGAGAACTTGTTTTCCATTACAGAACAGTATGGTGCTTTCTGCTTCTATATTTATCACATTGATTGGCCTACTTGTATACCTGCATTTTGTGAAAATTGACCAGGAGTCTCTGCTGATAATTGACTCGCTTGGAATACAGATGACCTCGTCCTATGCATCAGGGAAAGAAAGCACAACCTTTATAGAGATGAACCAGGTCAAAGATGTGGTCATCAACGAAGCCATTTATATGGTAAGGAAATCCTTTTCCTACACTACAAAGAAATTGCATTAACAATTGTATTAACAGGAGATATCTCAGAAAGAAAGAAAAACTTGAATATTTCATATTCCTAGTGAAAAGAATCTGAGGAAAAGAAGTGATGCATGTGCTTGTTCTACATTGTAAAATACTGTTTCATTGCTTATTAATTTTGAAATGGGAGAACGCTGAAGGACACTCCAATCTATTGAACTTAATAGGATTGGGATGATTCCAGAAATGGCTCAGTCATGAGAACAAGTTAAATTTTAGATATAATTGGCAGATATGTAGTACGGATATGAGCAATAGACTTGTTTGCTTTCTTCTAAAAAATAACTGATTGCAAGTTGCTTTCGGTTTAAAAACCACTATACCTTTGTAACAGTTTCAACAATCAGAAAATGAGTGAGAATGCAACATACAGAGACCTAGTATCATGCAAAGCCACAATGCTGTAAATAATCTCTTCTTTAACAATATGTTGTTTCTTGCAGGAAGTTAAACCACAATCTGGCAAACCATATCATAGTTTAGTACTTATATTAGTATATGCTAATATATAATATTTATATTGTATAATGCATATTTGAACCCAGCCATAGTCAATAGTGAAAACTGGAGGTGATACATGAAATGAGAAGGTGTTTATTTAAAAAAAAAAGCTGATACTGAAGGAACTTTTTAAAAAGGGAGATTTCTGTGTTGTCAATTCTTAGTTGTAAGCTTCTCTACTCCTATTTGAATGCTGTTCTACAGAATCCCACTGACACAAATATTATTTCCCTGTATATTTTTATGTCCATAGAACACAGTGTGGCTAGCAATCTCTTCTTGCTTGCTTGATTGTTATTTTAACAGCAGATTTTATAGCTGTGATAATTATATTTTTTTACTATCTTATTTATACACTATAATTTTAGCAAAAAGTTATCTACTACTTGTGCATCCTTCTCCAAGATCCTATTGAACCTCATGCTGTTTCTGAAGTAGTGCCACTATTTCAGGTAGGTACAAAGTATATTGCTGAGGATGTTAAGACCTATCTTAGCATATGCTTTTCTTGCGGAAACGCTTCTTGGAAGCCATTTGTTTCTTTTCAGTATTTTTTCTGTGGAAAATACATAGAAATTGTAAAAATATTACAAATATTTTTACATTAGAGAACAGCGTTTTATGTGATCTTTTTCTCAATCCCATGTTAAAGAATATGTGTATCTTTGAAACTTACTGACTTGCAATAACTCTGCCTTTAGATATAGCAGTGATGTGCTCAGCTGAGCATGGACTGACTGCTGAACGTTTTAGATAGTTAATTTTGCACAGGTAGGTGGAGTAGTAACCCTTGTCACCCTTTGATGCATTTAAGTTCTTGTTTTTCTCAGTTATATCAACTCTAAAGAATACAATTTACCACCTCACTGAGCCTATAAACACTTCTAGAATCACGGACTGTACTAAATTAACCTTTTTCTATGAAACTTCTAGATATACTGTACCTCTCCACAAAGAAAGTTTCCAAATGGACTTTATTCTGTTAAAAGATCTTTCAGAAGTAAAAAAAAAAAGCTAGAGAGCAGAGCGTAGAAAATTACTGAGTAGATTAAAAATAATTGATACATTAATTTGTTTTTTAATTGTTACATAACTCAGCAACAGTAAATATTATTATATATTATATATTCTTTAGCAATACGTTATAATATTTCTTGGACTGAGAAAGATGGAATTCTAGGCTGAATAAGCATAATTCAGTTGAATTCAGGCCTTTAAAATTTTTTTCCCTCCATTTATTTCTTCCCATTGTATCTACAGGTAGACTTCTCTTGAGATCAGGAACTTGCAGTTTGGGAACAAAAACTATAATTCTTTTTTTTTTTGGGGTTAATTAGAAAGGCAAGTGATAGATATATATGGAGTAAATCCTCAGTATATCTAAAGTCAATGGAATTTATACCGTGTTCAGTATGCAAGCATTTGAGTTAAACATGAAGTAAGAGCCATTGTCGTGGAATCCTGAGCTGTAGACTACACTGGTAAATCAATTTCGTACAGAGAACTAAAATTGAGTTGTGCATTTGGAGCTTTCTCTAGGAAGGAAGATTGATTTATTAAGGAATTCCCAATTTTGGGAAAGTTTATAAATGTGTTCAATTGGTTGTTGTGATTGTCCTGTAAAATCCAAGAATTCATATTTTATAGTGATTCTGTATTAATTTTTATACGATTTCAGCTGCAAATTCACATAAAATATTATTTTTATTTATAGAGCTCCATGCCACGTCTAGACTGCCTTGTAGACATATACAAAAGTTGCCAAGAAATCCTGGAGCAGAGGCAAAAATCTTGATACCATCTTTTAATGTGAAACTTTTTATCAAGACAGAAGAACCACAATAATACAACTTTCCCCCAAGTTATTAGGTGAAGCTTTTCCAAGGCAATCGGGACAACCTCCCTGACTAGATTGACAACTGGGAACTGAAAACTGCTAGTGGCTTTTTGAGAAAGGATTGAACGTGCAGCTGTGAAGAAATGTTACAGAACAAAATTACTAATCCAGGTTCCACATTTTCTTCAGTCAACCTCATGATGTAAGAAGCTCAATGATAATTTTTTCCTGTCAAAAATTAACCCTGTCTAAATGACTGGAAATCTACAAGGAAGGTTCAGCAGAAATAAGATGAAAGTAAAGTTTTTTCCCCCTTCCTAAATAAAGTTCCATGGAAGACTAGAATCTATTTTCTGATAATGTTGAGTTATATGCTATTGGTAATAGTATTCCTTTTACAGACTTAATTTTGTTCATTAAGTATGTATATATGTATGTATGTATTAGTGGAAAATGATAATGGCAGATGTAGTTTCTGGTTGCTAGCTAAGATAATTTGCATTTATGAAATTCACAAGCAAAGTGATTTCTCCTGAGTAACATGAGGATGCACTTTGATTTTACAAAAAAACCCTGGAAAATTAGACACCTGTTTATTGAACAATAGTTTCATCTGCCCAGACATCTACACCTAAAGTGCATTTTTACATCAAAAGCTGAGAAACAAAGCTCCTACTACAAGACCCGAAGAAAAAGAAAAAAACAGAAAGTCCAGTTGCCTCTTGCTTTTTCATCAAGAGGCAACTGGACTTTCTGTTTTTTCTTTGAAGACATTTTGCTTCTCATCCAAGAAGCTTCTGAAGAAACTTTTTGGATGAGAAGTAAAACGTCAGCTTGGAAGAAGCTTTTTGGATGAGAAGCAAAACGTCTTCAAAGAAAAAACAGAAAATCCAGTTGCCTCTTGGAAAAAGCACCTTTGGGGCATCCATGACCTGGATGAGTGAAAATCTCCAAAGACATCCTATTAAAAGAATACGGTGAAAGAAAATATTCTTATTGTAGTGAAAATCTCATTTATCAACACCACTTCCATCTTAATACAGAACACAGTTTTTATGCATGGGACATTAGCATAATTGTAAAACTAATTTTTCATCCGTTTTTCTAATATCCA
Organism: Natrix helvetica; assembly: GCF_964273705.1. Classification (NCBI taxonomy): domain Eukaryota; kingdom Metazoa; phylum Chordata; class Lepidosauria; order Squamata; family Natricidae; genus Natrix; species Natrix helvetica. The sequence goes on along the minus strand of NC_138548.1, from coordinate 77,420,958 downwards.
GTTAAGGCTAGGTGACATGGTCAGTATTAAACTTTGCTATACTGAAATGAAATATCTGTCAAAGTTGCTATACTTTAAAAGAAACAAACTATAAATTAATAATAATTTATTTACATGAGAACTTGTATGAACCAGAAGAGATCCCCAGCTAATATCTTCCATATTGGAATCTCCATTTTCCATTTATAAAATGGGGATTTAAAATCAGTTTATAATGATGACAAACACAACTGGAACTGAAGAATTTTCAACCTGATATAAAAATAAATTGTACCATACCATGCTGATAGAATATTTCTTATTTTAGACTGCTGTGTTGCTTTTTACTAAAGATGCATATCAAGGTTTACTTTTGTATATATAGATAAACTACACATGTAATATCCTTGCTCCTTTGGGAACAAATGTTTTTTCACGTTCCTGTGCTTTTACTGTATAAAAGACCATTGGGAGTGCTCAAAGATCATGAATATGCTTACCAATTAAATACATTTAACTGCAACTTTTAACAGATCTATTGTAATAAAAGGTACCTTTATTTGACAGGAAATTGATATCCCAATTTCCATATATTAGTTTCTGATTTAAGAATTAGTTGGTTGGAATTAACATTAACTGGTAAGGAAGGCAAAAAGGATATTTAAGGCAAAATATATATTTAAAAATATTTATTTACTAGCCAGCCTCTTATCTAAAATAGGGTACCTGAAAATAACTATCACCATGACGTTTTTTTTTGTACAAAGCTAATCTCAGTAGCTAAATAACCAAAAAGTCAAATTATTTTACTTAGAAGTGATTAATGCCAATAGTGGGCATGTGGAAAATTAATCAAACAGTGATTATAATATTACAAAGAATGTATTTGTGACTGAAAAGAAAATACAATTATATGGTGCAAGCCAAAGGATTATCTGGTTGGTAAATGTCATACACTGTCCTGTACAATATATCTAGATTTGTTCATAATGTTGCTAAATCCCCAAAGCATTTTATGAAATTCAATTTTTATTTTGTCATGTGCATTAAAATACATCAGTGGGAATGATACTGTATATTTCACTGAGATATATTTCAGCTTCTGTGTGTTTGTGTGTGTGTGCTTGTGCACGCACGCACACGCACACACGCATACACATACTCAAATATCTGAGCAATACACAGGTCTACAGTAAAATACTTGAGCTAAGATTTAAGCATCTAACATCCTGTTTTCCTTAAAACTTACGAAAGAAAACATTCCACAAACCTATCTAACTTGTGTTGCTCAGCTGCTCTTATCACTAGTCTTGGATTCTTACTGTCGTTATCCAAATATTTAGCTTCTTGTGGCCTTGACCTATTGCTTCCTGACGTTGGTCCACAAGATGTGTAATTGATTCATATGTATATCCTTTGCACATAGCTTAAATGAATATAAAACTCTCAAGGTATGTCCTGTGCAACTGGATGTCATGTGTATTTATTGGAAGTAAGTAACTCATGCCCTCAAGGGTACACTGCATTGCAGGCTTGGCTTTCATTCTGTTGCTTGAACATAACTGGTTCTGGTGGGGGTGGAAATCAGGTCATTCTAAAATAAGGGCAGGGCAGAGAAATACCGATCTTGGGGGAAATACTGTTCCAAAGGGCATTAACGGTGGCATAGAGGGCATGGTTCCTGGATCAGGTAGTAAGATTATACTATTTTATCCATGAGTCTGACTGTCAGATCAAACAGGATGCCACGGAAGATAGCTCTCAAATAATCAGACTCAGAAGAGCTTTAAAGATGGTAACTAGCACCTTGAATTGCACCCAGAAGCTTATTGGTAACCGGTGCAGTTCCTAAATCAGAGGCGTTATGTGGCAAACCAAGGGTTGTCCATACCTGCCCGGGCTGCCACATTTGGGACAACCTGTAGCTTCCAAATGGTCTTCAATGGCAGTCCCATATACAACACATAACAATATTCTATATGTGAGATGACCAAAGCATGACTGCCCAAAGTGTCCCTTGTTCCAGAAAAGTTAAAGTTGGCCTACAAGATGAATCTCTGCAAAGGCCACCTTGGCTACAACTGCCACCTGCTCAACAGGAGTTGGGAGTCCACAAAGATTTCCCAATAGTGCAGCAGCTCTGAGAAGTGTAATCCTATTTAGGATTAAAGATATAATCTCCAGATGTGGGCTGTCAAATACAAGGAATCCTTGGTATGGTTAATGACCACACATTTGGTGACCGCACATTTGGTTCAAAGGTACAACAGTGCTGAGTGAGTGGTGATTATGATCAGTTCTTGAAGTTCCTGCTATCCTTCAACTTCAGCACTTCCACGATCACATGGAGGGCACTTGGTGACCATCTCACAGCATCACTTGGTTAAGTCAGGATTCAAATACACAACTGGGTGTTTATCAGCATACTTTTATATTTGGGAAAGAACATTGAGGTTTGTAGCTTCCCATATACTAAAGGCTTCCAACTCACTCTCTCACCAACTTCTGACTAGATTTGGAGAAAAGAGGAGAAACACCATGCCACTCAAATTTAAGGCTCACAAGAACTCCAAAATGATAACATTGCGGAAGGTATCAAAATCTGAGAGATCAAGAAGAACGGTTGCACACACATACCCATAATCACATCCCAGCTCTGCCAAAAGTTATCCAAAAGTGTAACCAGTACCATCCAAATGCTGTGTCTTTGTTTGAAACCTGACTAAAATGAATCAAAGCAATCAGTTTCCTCCAGGACTCTAAAGCTGCATCCTGATTACTTCAACAATTTTCACTAAGAAGGGAAGTTGGAGGCTGAACAAAAACTATTCAGGACTGTTGAATCCTGCAACAGCTTCTTCAGCATCAACAAAACCAAAACTAGGGCATGGACCCTTCTACATGCTACCTTTTGGGAAACCTTAGCCACCTAAAAGGGGCATGAAACTAAGGGACAACTGATCAGGTTAGAACTCCTAAAGTTCCTGTTCAGGAATTACTGGTACAAATTCTTTTCAGTTAACCAAGCGAGACTATGCTTTCATTACCTTGAGAGGACCAGCCCAGTCAGAATCTATTCTCTTGTCGTTAGAGTACTGAAATGTGTCATCTGAAGAAGTTGCCATCTGATAGGTCTTTAACTCGGATACAGAACCATCAGCATGCAAAAGCTACTTTCTGTTGCTGGGCACAACAGTCAGAGTGGGTGACTGTGTGATTCCAAGCTTCTCAATTGGTCTTTTTAATTAGCTGGCAAATGATTTCATTCTGCAGTTCATTAGGGATAAGGCAGACCTGTAATACTGTTAGTGCCACATGATAATCAATACAGGGAGCTTCCATTGTGACATTGATGAACAGCTGACTGAAACACGGAGAGGAATAAGGAGAAGCACATGAACTGAGAAAGTCAACATTAGATGCAAACAAAAACTAATATCAGGATACAAAGTGCTTTAAACCTGTTAAGAAAAGAGCCCTTTTCCCAAGGGAAGAAAAAAAGGAACAAGAGGAAAACAGAAACAAAAATAATTAGATGAGGTAATAATTAGATAAACTGATCAAACAATTTTTGTCCAAATTGTCAGACTGTAGTTGTTTTAGTTGTTCATGCATGGGCTGGATTCTAGATCAAGTTTCAATAAGGCTGCCTTCTACTATATCCTTCAGTTGATAGATTCTCTCTTTCATCAGCGCAACCAGCAAACCTAGTTTGTGAATGGCTATATCCTGTTTCCCTGACAATAAAACCGGGTCTTATATTAATTTTTGTTCCAAAAGACTCATTAGAGACTCACTTATTTTCCAGTTAGGTCTTATTTTGGGGAAAATATGGTACTAAATGCGTCATCTGACTGATGATCTTAACTGAGGCTTATTTTGGGGTTAGGGCTTATATGACGAGCATCCTAAAAAATCATGCTAGGACTTATTTTCCTGTTGGGTCTTATTTTCAGGAAACACGGGAGGTGAAGTATGGGAACTAGAGAGTTGTGCCAAAGGCTTCATGGAAAAGATGTATTTAGAGGGTGAATCTAAATGAATTAAAAGAGATATTGAAGATTCTGGAAAGCTGCTTCAAACAGCATACATACTCACATAGGTCTCATTTATTTTATTTTGTTTAAATAATATTATTCTGGATTACAAAACGGAAAAGAAATACAATAACAATTATGCAGGTTTTATTCTGGCGTTATTCTTGATACTTCCTTGACACCTATCCTCTTTCTGATGTTTGAATAGTATACTTAGATAATCATACTGTTTCTTTAATTCTTTGAAGAGTTTGCTGGCTTCTGTTTGCAAGGCTTCTGAAGACTCTGTGGTGGGAGATGCCTGCAGGCCACCCTTGCTGTAACACAGCATAAGGTGTTTCCCAAAGAAGAATCTAAATTAGTGAACAGAAGAAAACAATAAACAATCTTTACTTAGTAGCACAAGATAAGGTAACTTGCAAATAAACATTGAAACACTTGCAAAAGAATGAGAAAATACAGATGTTTGTACAAGTTCGCAAATATCTTTGGTCTTAGAACGTCTTTATTTATTTGGTAAAACATAACACATAACCTCCGTGGAAGATCTCATTTCAGAATGCAGTTGGACTATAATGGATGTTAATTGGAAGATACTTTTCTAATTAGAGCAGAGTATCTCAACCTTGGCTATTTTAAGACACATGGACTTCAACACCTATAATTCCCATAGGGTGTTGAAGTCCACATATCTTAAAGTTTCTCAGACTGAAAAACACTATACTAGAAAGATTACAATCATGCACTATGACAGGAAAGTAGGAAGCAGGGTTCTTATGGGTGGGAAAACAGTCTAGCCTCAAACCCAGAAAAGCTCCAGAGTTGCACAAGGAGAGGGGGGAGGGAGGGGGAGAGAGAGAAGAGTGTGTGATTACATACATACATACATACATACATACATACATACATACATACATATATTTGTGTTGTATTTGTGCTGATAAATGGGGTTGTAACACAAATACAAATACATATACATATACATATACATATACATATACATATACATATACATATACATATACATATACATATATATATATATATATATATATATATATATATATATATACACACACACACACACACACACACACATCTATCTATCTATCTATCTATCTATCTATCTATCTATCTATCTATCTATCTATCTATCTATCTATCATCTTTCTCTCTCCATCATAATTCCTCAAATTACAGGAATAATCCACTTCTACCTTGCTTTTACTCTAGTGTAAATAGCTAGAGGCATTGATGAAAAAAAAACAAGTTAATGGGCATACTAGAAAAAGAAAATTTAGAGGTAAGCTGCCCCTATTATTAGTAAACCATATTTTATGGTTATTACCTTTTGCTTATTACCTTTGCTTATTTGCTTATTATGGTCAAATAGGGGGCATGGGGGCTTAGCAGTTAAAGCTGAAGCCCCAGTTCAAGACCTAAACACTGTGCGACAGGATGAGCTCCTGTTACTTATCCCAGCACCAGACAACCTAGCAGTTCAAATGCATGCAAATGTGAGTAGATAAATAGGTACCACTTCAATAGAAAGGTAAAAGCGTTCTGTGCACCTCGGTGTATACTCACATAACCATAGAAATGTCGTTGGCTAATGCTGGCTCCCTCAGCTAAGAAGCAGAGAGTGGGACATGACTAGAAAGGGGAAATCTTTACTTTTACCCTTTTATTATAACCAAATAAGGAAATGGCTGCACATTAATTGTATGGCATATAAACCCTAACAGTAAGCAAATAGCAAAACACACAATAAAACATACTTTAAATTTGACCTCTGTGAGGAATGTAATAGCATATATGTCTGGCATCAATGGTGGGTTCTGGATCCCGTTGTAACCGGTATGGTTGCAACAAGGCCTGACGTCCTCCACATGAACATGCACAGTGCATGCACACAGGCACACAGCATGCGCATATGTCTTACCCTCCAGCGATGCCTCTGCGACGCTCCAGCTGCTTGGCGGAGCATCGCGCAGGTGCTGTACGCTCCGGGCACAGAAGCGCCGAAGAGTTTAAAGACAGGTAAGGACGACGGGTGGGCGGCCTTACGGGTGGGCGGGTGGGCCCTCCGGAGCACCTTACCAGAACAGTACCCGGTGCTCCGGGCAGGCACCACCACATATGATTACAGGTTCTTTCTAGGAGAAATGATTCACATCACTCTTTTCCAATATAGGTATTAATGTCACAAGGGGAAAAAAATCTATCTATCATTTGAGTTGTTCTAGATAATCTATATACTGTATTTTCCCTAATATTTTAGACAGCTTCACTTCTATTCTACCAAATCTTGTTATCAGCAATATATGTATTAGTATTTTCTTCTTCAGATGCTGCGAACCTTGCATATGCATTTAACCTCCTCTAATGGAGCTAGCAAGGAAAATTTTAGAGTTTCTGTTAAAGTAGAACATATATATCCAATTGATTATAAGGTCATCTCCTTCCATTCTAATAAGATATTTCTCTTGCAAGAGAAATAGAAGTAAAAATCTCGTCACAAAGTGTGGAATGTGAGTGTTGCAGAGTTCCATAAAGTAAAACCTATGCACTCTGATTTAGTGGGGGTAAGTAATTAGAATGTATTTAGATTTATTTTTAGATTTCATTTTAAATGTGTTCAAAGACTGGCCCGATTCCCTGCACAGATACCGTATTTTCTCTAGGGCTACTAAATCTTGGCCACAAAACTCTAGACACCACAAGAGGGCACTCATGAGAAAGAGTAAACTCTTTCACTTTGCTGACAGCTCCTGATTCTCCAAATTTGGAGTTCAGATCTAGTTGCCCTGACTTTCTCTTAGCCTCAGTTTCTGTTTTGAGTGGGCCTAGCTATCATCCCTTTTATCACACATCTTTAAAATCCTATATTCAACAGGCAATTCTGTGTTTTGGGGATTGTAAAGTGGTAAAAAATGGTCTAAATAAGGACAGATGACCTGTTGTTGGAATTAAGATACCCTTTCCTCCTTAAGGTTCCCTTTCTTTTATTAGCTAAAAGGGGACACTGTTTTTTCTTCTTTTAGCCTTGGCCTGTGACATCAATAACAGTTTTTACAGCTGACTGAAAAGGCTAAATTTAGCATTACAATAGCAAAAATATATTGTACAGACAGCCTCTGAAAGTTTGTTAAAAATAATACTACCCGAATAATGAAATTGTATAGTTTGCTGTCAGTAAACCTGCCATGTAGCTATAATTAGTCTTATTTCTCCTATACCACTATACAGAACAATCATAAAGGCATTACAAACAATTAAAGTGTCTTGTTTCCCATTTGCATCATCACCATCATACTTGATAATGAAAGATCCGGAAAAGGGCACAGAACCAAGCAACCATCGCCCAGTTACTTGTCTGTCAACAACGTTCAAACTTTTTACAAGAATACTGCAAAATTCAGTATTCAATCATCTGATGGAAAACAGTTTGTATCCAGTAGAACAAAAAGGGAATTATAAAAAAATCAAGAGGGACAAAAGATCAGCTGCTCATTGACAAAATGGTACTAAAAATGCAAAATTAAGAAAAACAAATTTAAATATGGTGTGGATTGATTACAAGAAGATGTTTGACTCATTTACTTCACAGCTGGATTAACACCTGTCTGGAAAACTTTGGAATCAGCAAAACATTTTTGAAAGCAAATGTGCAAAAATGGGAAACAGTTCTAATAGCAAATGGGGAGAACATTGGTGAAGTCAACATCAGATGAGGAATCTTCCAAGGGGACTCATTTTCATTTGCTGTTCAACATCGCATTAATTCCACTGACAATAATCCTACAAAAAACAAAACTAGGATACCAAATCTCAAGCCAACATGGCAAGATAAACCACCTACTATACATGGATGACTTTAAAATGTATGCGGAAAGCCCCACTGAACTTAAATCAATACTCAACACAGCTGAACTGTTCAGCAGTGACATCAAAATGAACTTTGGACTTGAAAAATGTGCTATATTATCCATGCAGTGAAGAAAAATGGGGAAAAAATAGAAGGAATAGAACTGGGAAATGAAAGCATAGTGAAAGCAGTAGCAAAGGATGACGGTTACAAGTACCTAGGCATATTGGAAGCAGATAAAATCTTGAATGGAAAAGTCAAAGAATCAATGAAAAAGGAGTATATCAGGAAGGTCCACAAAATATTAAAATCAAAGCTGAATGCTGGAAACATAATTAAAGCCATTAAAACATGGGCAGTTCCAGTAAAATGCTATTCAGCTGGAATCATCAACTGGACTTTGGCTGAACTGGAAAACTTGGACCGGAAAACGCACACACTTTTGAATATGTACCACGCTTTACATTCCCAAAGTGACATCGACAGGTTGTGCCTGTCAAGAAAAATAGGGGGCAGAGGGCTATTTCAAATCCATCAAACTGGAGAAGAAGAAAAACAAAGTTTGAATGATTATGTGAACCAAAGTACAGAAAAGTTGCTGCAGGCTGTGAAAATGAAGAACAGTATAAAAACAACAGAAACAAAGACAGAATATAAGGAAAAACAGCTGGATGACAGATTAAATAGATGGAAAACCAAAGTTTTGCATGTACAGCACTTGAAAAACATTGAAGGAAAATGTGATGACAACTGGACATGGCTTAAGATGAGAACCATCAAGAAAGAAATGGAAGGTTTAATACTGGCTGCTCAAGAACAAGCATTGCAAAGCGAAGATAGTAAAATCCACTGACAATCCAAATTGCCGACTTTGCAACAACAAAGTCAAAACTGTTTCACATTTCATATTTGAATGCAGCAAAATTGCACAAACTCAGTACAAAGCTAGACACGACCGAGTTGCTAAATTAATCCACTGGTCATTATGTAAAAAATACAACTTACCTGTATCCAAAAAGTCATGGGAGCACAAAGTGGAATGCGTTATTAAAAATGAGAAGGTAAAGATCTTGTGGGACTTTCGAATACAGACAGATCATCATTTGGAACACAACACACCAGATATCACGGTTGTTGGCCGAAGCGTAAAATTTATTGATATCGCTGTACCAGGAGATGCCAGAGTCGAAGAAAAAGGACTAGAAAAAAATCACGAAATATCGCGACCTGGCCATTGAAACTACACGGCTATGGATGAAACATGTAACAATGATACCCATTGTCATCGAGGCACTTGATACCATGTCCAAGAATTTTACAAAACACATCAAGAAATTGCAGCTTCCTGCAATAACACCAGCAGAACTGCAAAAAAATGTGCTACAAGGAACATCATATATTTTAAAAAGGTACTTGGTTGATACCTAAGACTTTGGCAGCAACCTATATCAACCATTAGTACCAGACAACAGTATTTATGACACATCTTTAAATGTTCATTTGACTGAGTTTCATTTTAATGAATAAAAGTTAATAATAATAATAATAATAATAATAATAATAATAATAATAATAATAATAATAATAATAATAACAATAACAACAACAATAATAACTGGGACCATCAGGTTGAGAAGGTTTTAGAGAATGAGAAAGTCAAGATCTTGTGGGACTTCAGAATCCAGACTGACAGGCACTTGGCCTACAACACACCTGACATAACAATAGTTGAAAAGAAAAAAGTATGGTTCATTGACATTGCAATACCTGGAGATGCACGAATTGAAGAAAAACAGGAAGAAAAAATCACAAAGTACCAGGACTTGCAAATTGAAGTTGAGCGACTGTGGAAAAAGAAATTGTGTGTTGTCCAGATTGTAACTGGAGCCCTTGGAGCAATACCTAAAGGACTACCTCGCTATTTGGAAATTTTAAATTTATCAGATTTGAACATTCTGATTCTACAAAAAACCGCCCTACTTGGAACAGCTTATATCCTTCGACGTTACCTTAACAGTTCCTAGGTCCTTGGTTAGGACTCGAGCTGTTGAGCTACCAACCAGCCCCAAAGGCTGTGAATCTCACCAAAGATTAACCATGATATAATAATAATAACAACAACAACAACAACAACAACAACATACTCATTTACCTTTCAGAGCTCCCTGTAAGGCTCTGATTTGCTCTTTCAGCTTCATATTGCAGCAATACTTTTCTAATTCCAGCTGTGAAGCAATAAAAGAAAAAACTAATTGCAAGCATTGTTTTTTAACACACTATATTGCCTAGATCTCCCATAAAGGAGCTTTATTGAAAATTTAAAAATCTTTCATAAGTTTTAGGAAAATTGCTTTATTTGTCTCTCTGTAGCCAAGCAGTTTTCTAATCAGCCACTGATGTATTAATTAAGTTGAAAGACTAGCATGTTTACAAGGCTATCGCCATAGCCTGTAGAAGCTTAGAAGGAAGACAAGAACTGAACATTTTCTTCAATTATGTGATGCAATAACTTGAATAACTTTACAATAGCAGCTCAAAGAATTAGTCACTCTTCCTAGGCTTCATCACATAGAAGCTTAAAGAGAGGGGAATAGGTTGGGAGCAGAACTCATAATAATGGTAATAATAATACTAAAAGATGGAGATAAGATCAGTGGAGTTTCTCTCAGCTACATCCTGTAGGAAATTTAGTTGATCAGAGAAAGCATAAGCAAAAATATTCATGATTGTGAAATTTTAGTAACAACGTTTTTATTGTAGGGAACAGGAAGGAAACACTATTGGTTCACCTTGTTTCTCATCCTTGAGATGTTTCCAGAGGGGAATCAAAAAAATTAAGATGGTAGCTGTGCTTGCACAATCAAAGTCCTCCCCCCCTCCCAACTTCACATGCCTCGATACTTCTTAGAAGTGGCAATGCAAGTCTGTTTTGTGTCAACGTGCAATATGCGGGAATGACCTTGCGAGACAGGAGGAAGAATTGCAAACTACCCAACTGTCTGACAAGTAGCAACTGAGTCCTCAGAAGAAATGTGGCCATAGCAAATGTCTCAGAAGAGATTGTAAAAGTGGAGATGGAGGAACTTGGAGACTTATTATTTATTTTTATTTATTTCTTTGCACTTCTAGACCGCCCCCTCTCCCAAAAGGGACTCGGGGCGGTGTACAGTCCACACAGCAAATACATCATCCACAATAAAATTCATTAAATAGATAAACAGATGAATAAGTAAATAAATAAATATGGAGGAGGTTAAAAGAATTAAAAGAACTGTACAGCAAGAATATAAATATGGCTTTAAAACCCCTAAAATCAATTAAATTTAAAACAATACCCTTAAAATACCAGTTAAAAATATATTTCCAGGAGGTAACAGTTATAACAGTTATAATTATGCCAGGCCAGCTAATCTGAACAGGTGAGTCTTCAATTTTTGTCGGAAGGAGCGGAAGTCCGTGGTGGTTCTAATATCGGGGGGGAGGTCATTCCAGAGGGTTGGGCCCATCACAGAGAAGGCCCTACTCCTTGGCGCCGCCCGCTGGCATTGCCTAGTGGACGGCACCTGGAGAAGCCCCTCCCTGTGAGAGCGAATTGGCCGCAGGGATGTATGTGGGAGGATGCGATCCCGCAAGTAACTAGGTCCTGTGCCATGGAGCGCTTTAAAGATGGTGATCAGAACCTTGAAACGCACCCGAAAAACCACAGGCAGCCAGTGCAGCTCGCGCAGGAGTGGTGTTACGTGGGAGTATCTGGTACTCCCCAACATAACCCGCGCGGCCGCGTTCTGGACTAGCTGCAGTCTCCGGGCGCGCCCCAAGGGAAGCCCCATGTAGACAGCATTACAGTAGTCTAGGCGAGACGTCACCAGCGCATGAGTGACCGTGCGTAGGGCATCCCGGTCAGGTAGGGGGCGCAATTGGCGCACCAGGCGAACCTGGTGGAACGCCCCCCTTGCCACGGCTGCCACATTGTCATCCATTGACAGCCGGGCATCTAGGAGGACGCCCAAATTGCGCACCCGTTCCACAGGGGGCAATTGCTCGTCCCCTATGGCCAGCGATGGAGTCAGCTGGCTGAACCGAGGTGCCGGTAGCCATAGCCACTCAGTCTTGGAAGGGTTGAGCTTGAGTCTGTTGTCCCCCATCCAGACCCCGACGGCTTCCAAACACCGGGACATCACTTCGACAGCCTCGTTGGGGTGGCTTGGGGTTGAGATGTACAGCTGGGTATCATCAGCGTACAGATGATATTCAACCCCAAAACCACGGATGATCTCGCCCAGCAGCTTCACATATGCGTTGAACAGAAGGGGCGAGAGGACCAACCCCTGCGGCACCCCACAAGAGAGTGGCCTCAGGGTCGACCTCTGCCCCCCTGTCAACACATATTGCATCCGGCCGGAGAGGTAAGAGCCAAACCACTGTAAAACGGTGCCTCCGACTCCCATCCCCTCCAGCCGGCGCAATAGGATACCATGGTCGATGGTATCAAAAGCCGTTGAGAGGTCTAATAGGACCAGGATAGAGGAACAACCTCTATCTCTGGCCCTCCGGAGATCATCAACCAACGCGACCAAAGCTGTCTCTGTGCTGTGCCCGGGTCGGAAGCCGGACTGGCGTGGGTCTAGATAGTCGGATTCATCGAAGTGACGTGGAAATTGCTGCGCCACCACATTCTCAACAACCTTCGCCAGAAAGGGAAGGTTGGAGACTGGACGATAATTAGCTAGCTCCATTGGGTCAAGTGAAGGCCTCTTGAGTAAGGGCCTCACCAGCGCCTCTTTCAAGGCAGTTGGTAAGGATCCCTCACCCAATGAGGCGTTCACCAGGCCCAGAAGCCAGCCTCGTGTCACCTCCCAGGATGCCAGTACCAGCCAGGAGGGACACGGGTCCATTGAACATGTGGTGGGTCGCAGCCGTCCACGCAACCTGTCTAAGTCCTCGGGGGCAACAGAGTCAAACTCCTCCCAAAGTGGTCTCACAAGACTCGCTGTTGACGGCCCATCCAGTCCACTGGAGGGGGTCCATCCGCTCCGGATCTGAGCGACTTTGTTCTGCAGATATTCCCCAAACTCCTCTGCTCTTCCCTGTAAGGGTGCCCCCCGCGTCTCTTGCGACAAGAGGGAGCGGGTCACCCTAAGCAGGGCGGCAGGGCGGTTATCCGCAGACGCAATGAGAGCGGCACAATGTCTGCGTTTGGCCGCTCTCAATGCCACAAGGTAGGTCCGTAAATAGGCTCTTACCTGTGCTCGGTCAGACTCGGAGCGTGAGGACCTCCACCTGCTCTCTAGACGTCTCCTATGGCGCTTCATCACCCTCAACTCCTCGGTATACCAAGGAGCCCGGGTGGGTCGCTGCCGTAGGAGAGGTCGCAAAGGCGCAACCCGGTCCAAGGCCCCAGCTGTCGCCCTATTCCAGGCGGCCGCTAGGTCCTCCAACCGAGCGTGGGTCAGGGCTACAGGTAGTGGCCCAAGCTCCGTCTGGAACCTATCCGGTTCCATCAGGTGCTTGGGGCGGTACCAGCTTGGACAAACTGGCTCCGCCTCCTCGCGGTGGAGGGTAGCGCCAGGGAAGTCTAGTCGGAGACATGAGTGATCTGACCATGACAGGGGAATAATATCTAAATCCCCTATTCCCAGATCACTCGTCCACTGCTCAGATACAAAAACAAGGTCCAGTGTGTGGCCACCTTCGTGTGTGGGGCCCTGAATTAGTTGGGTCAGGCCCATGGCTGTCATGGAAGCCATGAACTCCCGAGCCACCTCGGATGCTGCTCCCGTCGACGGCAGGTTGAAATCCCCCATAACCAAAAGTTTGGGGATCTCCACCGCCGTCTCCGAGAAGAGCTCAAGGAGCTCGGGCAGGGCCGCTGACGTATAGCGAGGAGCCAAGTATACAATCAGCAGACCCCACTGCCTCCCTGGGCCCCATTTCACACCTCGTGACCCAACCAGGTCTCCGTTATTCCTGCAAGGTCCAGCTCCCCCTCAGAGATCAACTCATTAATGAGGGGGGCCTTGTTGGTCATGGACCTTGCATTGCAAAGCACCAGCCGCAGGCACTGTCTCTGTAGTTCCCGACCACCTAGGTTGCGGGGGTTGGTACGAACGACCGGGCGTAGCCAGCAGCCACGGTCTCCCAACCGACCTTGTGATCTTCTCTTGTCCTCGCATCCCCCCCTCCCCGCGACCGTTGTAATAAAACAACCCTCTACTGGAATAACTTGTTCCCTCTCCCCCCCCACCCCGCTCACTTCCCTCCTGGACTCACCTGTTCGTCTGGCACTGGCTTCCCTCCCGGCCTGGTTATCCCTCCCCCCTTCCCAGAACCCCCTAAAAACAATACAAAACATTTGGATAAAAAGCCCCTCAGCTTCCTCTTCTTCCACCTCTCGGGGTTCACAAACCCGTCATCAAGGCTGGCCCTTGAGAGAGCCAAGGGCCAAGCCTGCGAGAGAGGGGCCTCCCGCAGGCGGAACAGGTCTAACCTCGAATAGATTGATGAGTTGTTAACAGTCCCAGTAGGGTAAGGGTGCTGATAATACAAAGTTAATAGTTAATAGCCGGTAGGGCTAGAGTCTCAATGGAGGACGGAGGGTTTTTTAGTGTCCAGATGGTACTTGGAGGAAGGGGGGGGAGGGCGGGAAGTGTTTGAATATCCCAGATGGTGGAGGAAAGCAAAGGTGGTAGAAGATGGTAAAAGGGTAGGTGATAGTTCAGCTGGTTCCAGGTGGATGTGGCCCCCCGATGGGTGGGGGGGCATTCTTGGCCCAGTTGCTTGGCTCCTAGTGTTAGCCTACTAGCGTTAGCAGGGCCTGGCAGGGGCATGGGAGCAGCCAGGAACGGCAAAATATCTTAAAGGAGTCCCTGGCTGCGGCTCCCTCCACTCGTCCGTCGCCGCAGCCGTCTCCCTTTGCCTCTTCCAGCTGCCTCCGGCTGCTTCCCAGCCCTGCTCACCTCTCTGGTGTCTCTCCAGCGCCCCGTTGTTCCTCCGGTGCCCTCCGGTGTCTCTGGAGTCTCTCCGGTGCCTTTGGTGCCTCCGGAGCCTCTCGCCCCCTCCTCCTTACTTTCTTCTGGCTTTTTGTCGGCTTTTTCGGCTGTCGGCGCCCGCGCCGCCAGCACAACCGCACCGCACCGTCGCCATTGTTTTCTCCTAGCCGCTTGCAGCCCTCTGTTCCTCCTCTCCCTCCGATCTTCACCGACCACCCTGGCAGGCCAAAACAAGCCCAAAACATGCCTGGGTGGTCGGGCTATCCAACTCTCGGCCCCCTCCGATGACATGGGGGCCGGCAGCAATCCCCTACCCGGTCGGGAGCTCCATGGTGCTCCTGGAGCTCAAGAGGCAACCGCCATCGCTGGAAGCTCCTCCTCTGGAAAGATTGCAAGATTCTGTTAACCTTACAATAAACTTAGATCTAGTATTTTTGGGTGAGCATCCCATCTGGACTTCTTTGCAAGACTGACACAAGGTATCTATGTATATCTGCAGACTAACTACAGTATATACTTTAAAGAGTAGGGCAAAGTTTGGCTATTACCTCTCTTAATTTAGTTGTCACCAAGTCTTTAATATCCACAGCTTTTTCCTGAACAGTTTTAGCTTCTTCTGCGTTTAGCTGTTTCTGTTAGAAATAAAAGACAAATACCATAAAGTAGCAGCAATAAAAGACTTCAATAGCACTGAACTTTTTGCAAGATATCACATGGCGATGAGGTTGTTTTTTTCAACCAGAATGTACTTTGCTTTGGCAGTTGACACAGAAAAAAAAGAGAGAGGAGGCTTTTGTGCTTTTTAATTCTTTACATGAAGCTACTTAACAAAAAGTGTTTATAACAGATTTGTGCAGTGCAATTCTGGTATTCACCTGATGTCAGATTTCCTCTTATGTTTTTCTCCCAGAGCTACCTCCCTCTAGCTCTCCTGATTCCTTCTCCCCTGGCGGCTTATTAAGAGAGAATGAAAAGTAAGGAATGGGCTGCATTTTTTACTGTAGCATGCTCAGCACAGCTTGACTCTCCTGGACCTGCACAGCCAAACACCAACTGCTTTTTCACTGGAGGCAGAATCTCTCTCAAGGTCTTCTATCCAGTTCTTTCAGAGAGACTTGGGTTTTGCCAACAGCTGGTGAACTCTTCCTTCCTATGTTGGGTCTTTGATATAGATGTCCTGTTTGTGGGTCTTCCATTCCTCCAGGCAAGCTGCCCATGGACCTATTTTTTCCCTCTCTTCCAGACCAGAAATCTTAACTGGTCTGCACACACATGTAATTTCATTTTCTATCCATTCTCCCCAGCCACTCCATTTTCTCTCTTTTCTCTTCCCTCCTCTCCTCTTCTCTCTCTCTTGGCTTTTTTCCGAACATGAAAGCTGACATGGAATCCATAAGCATCCAATACAATAGGATTTCAGAGCACAGAGATTTGTACATCACCTAATAATTAGTATTATTAACTAGTATCAGGATTATATATTGTACATTCTGCCACCAACTATAAACCTCCCCTTTAATGACCAACACAAAACTGGAAATGAGCTATTTATTTGAATCCAGTGGACTTTCAATAAAGTAAGTCGGGACTCTTAGCAGGGGTGGGTTCCTGCCAGTTCTAACCTCTTCTACAGAAGAGGTTCCACAAATCTACAGTGCCGTTTAGAACCAGTTCAAGCTCCCTCCTCCCGCCTGTCCGCACATCATCAAGATGAAGAGCGACAGGAGGAATTCTGGCAGTTGAAGTCCACAAGTCTTGAACACCCCTGGTTTTTTTTTTCTAAAGGGTTAGTGGCGCAAGGGTCTTCTAACTTGACAGCTTTAAAACTTGCACACTTCAATGCCAGAGTTCCTGAGCCAACATGACTGGAGGAGGAATTCTGGGAATTGAAGTCCACAAGTCTTAAGGCTGTCAGATTTGAACCCCCCTGGGGTTTTTTTTTCTAAAGGGTTAGTGGCGCAAGGGTCTTGTAACTTGACAGCTTTAAGACTTGCACACTTCAATGCCAGAATTCCTGAGCCAACATGACTGGAGGAGGAATTCTGGGAATTGAAGTCCACATGTCTTAAGGCTGTCAGGTTTGAACACCCCTGGGGTGATGATCCTTGGCATTTTTTTTTCTTGGAGGACTTCTGGTATTACTCTAATTTCTCCCTATTGAATGGGAGAGCAGACTCCCATAAGCCCATTTAAGAACGGAGGTATTGTTATTTAGGAAGAATATCCTTGACCTTTCAGGATGTTTCTTCTACTAGTCTGGCCTTTTTGCTTTAAAACTACAGACCGCTAGAACAAAATCCAGGCTGGATGTGAACTTTTGTATAGCTTCAGTTATGGATCAGTAGATGTTTTGTTCCAAAGAGGCAGAGAAAGCCATGTTCTCTCCTCTAATTCAAATCTGCTGTAGCAAATAGTCTCTCCCAGCACTACCCCAAAAGGCAAAACTCCTTGACATGTCCTAGCTTGAAAGCCCTGCCTGCTGAACTAGATGCAGAGTTTTTATTTGAGCTGCGGATAATTATAGTCTAATGAAAGATTTTTCCACTTGTCTGATTCTTGAATGTTGATTCTACGTTGGAGGTTCTGAATACCCAGGGAGGGATATGACCAGGCGGTTCCCTTATTTGAGGACAAAAGCAGCAGGCGGTGTGGGGAATGAATCAACCACATCTTCAAATTCAAGCAGGGAAAGAAAATGCAAGCAGTCAAACTCAGCAGGCAGTTCTTTATTGTTCACTGTCTATTGCTTAGTCAGAACATACCTGCCTGTTGGCTGGTAACGCCACACTGTGTGTTAAGTCTATGTCAAATTTTATTAAAGCATTGTTTTAAAAATGCCCTTTTCTTTCTGGATATTGAAGTTGGTGGTATTACTGGTACCTGGCAACAGTAATCTTTCAGCCTTCACTTTAGTAAAATTCCTCCCAAAGTAAGTTCTGCACTACATTGCAGCTCACTTCCTCTTTTCTATTCTTTTTAAATAGGTGGGCCTTTTTCAATGTAATTGCAATAGCTAAATTATATTCTGCCTTGATCCCTAATTTTCTAGGAACTGCACACAGTATTTAACTTATCAAACTGTACAAGATTGGAGACAGACAGCTTTCATCAGAAGAATACGTCTTTTAACATCAGGAGAATACTTGTTTTCTCTGTCTAGAAGCATATGGCTACTGTGTCCCATACGACAATGGAATGGAAATGGACTATTGAGACTCAATCCAGATAAAGCAGAGCATTATATAGATTCAAGATTGAGTATATTCTGTTCTGGATAGAGTTATATTTGTCTGGAGGATCAGTTTCATAGATTAGGAGTACTCTGAGATTCAGTACTGTTGACATCCAAATTGAATGACACTGAATCTTAAGCACCTCTTGATCACAAG
Organism: Natrix helvetica; assembly: GCF_964273705.1. Lineage (NCBI taxonomy): Eukaryota > Metazoa > Chordata > Lepidosauria > Squamata > Natricidae > Natrix > Natrix helvetica. The sequence continues at coordinate 77,402,696 of NC_138548.1, read as the reverse complement.
GGTAGGGAGTAAACAGGAATTCTGTGTCATGTCTTTGTTTATCATTCTGCTGTTCTTTCATAACAGAAGGCTAATCTAAGGTAACTTCATTCTGCCTTTCTTCTCTTTCAGATGTGAACCCAAGCACATGATCCTGACTTCTCTTTCTGATAGGATGTACTTAACTAGATCTTTGCCTATCCCTCAAATGTAATCCCTATAAGTAAATCTCCTTTCTTTGTAAATTATAATGACTGCTTCATTAATCCTGGGTGTAGCTAAAAGCAAACATATATATATTTATTGAAGAGCAAAACCTTTCTTGCCTGTTTCTCTGCATATTCACCTCTCTATTCTGCCTAAATTTTTCTTTGCTCCAGTTGTTGCTTCTAGAATTCAAGATATAAAAGCAGGGGAGCAGGATCATATTCCTAGGTTTGTACAGTCAGATCATACAGCACAATTTTTAATTTTCAAGGGAAACCATCTCATTCCCTTATTGAGTCAGCATGTTTATGACATTTAGAAAACCAAAGCCCTCCTTTTCAATATTTCTGACAAGGCCCACAAAACTGGGCAAAATTAAGAAACCAAAAGCTACACAGATTTTGTATTTTTAATGTTACTCAGGGTAAACAGAGAAATTGTATCAGGGAAGCCTAATAGATCATATACCCAAGTTTCTCAACCTTGACAATGTTAAGATGTGTGGATTTCTACTCCCAGAATTTCCCAGCTGGCATGATGGCTGAGGAATGTTGGAAGTAGGATTTTGGAAGTAGAAATCAAGCTTAACATTGTCAAGGTCGAGAAACACTGTTCTACACCATAATGTCATGTCCAAGATCTTTTAGTTTACTGATGTAGTGTCATTACCTATATGCTACCCAATATTGATATCTGGAAGGATCTCTCTCTGTAAAATTACAAAAGAAAACTTACACCATATAACTATAAAAATCTAATCATATATCACTAATGTAATTCATTCCACATTCTATGAACTCTTAAGGAAATTTAATACATATAATCGCAATTGAGCCAATAATCCCTTCAAGCTCTTACTTGCTTTTCAGGCTTAGCTGCGACCTCCTAATATAAGGCAAAAATAAAAAAAAACACTGTGCAATTAAATGGTATATCTCTTGAGAGCCTGGCAGGCAGGCAGGCAGGCAGGCAAGCAGGCAGGCAGGCAGGCAGGCAGGCAGGCAGGCAGGCAGGCAGATAGGGTGGTAGGCAGAAAGGAAGGGAGGGAGGCAGAAAGGAAGGGAGGGAGGGAGGAGGGAAGAAATGAAGAAAGGAAGGAAGGAAGGAAGAGAGAGAGAGAGAGATCTGGCTAATTGTGAAGATGCACAGTTTGAGAATATTCAAAAGCTAACAAAATGCTGCCTCTTAATTTGACCATGACAAAATATATCTCCTATGCTTAAAGCTAGCAATATCCTAACAGTTTTATTTCTTAATTCCACAATTTGATTCTTGAAGTAAATTGGACTTGATTTGATTATTGCCTTTGAGCTACATTAGCAAAAACACACAGTTCCAAGACTTAAATAAATATCTCTTGAAAAAAATTCTAGCATGAAAGATAATCCTGGATGATACCAATCTAATAACGATAAGATTGCTTCAAGATTTGGAAGATGTTTTCTGCCCTTCATTCTGGAATTAAATAATCAGAAACAAGGACCAATGGATGGAAACCGATCCAGGAAAGATTCAATCTAGAAATGATAAATTTTCTGACAGTGAGAACAATAAATCAATGGAACAGCTTGCCTTCAAAAGTTGTGGAAGCTTCATCACTGGAAACTTTCAAGAAGAGACTGGACTGCCATCTGTCAGAAATAATGTAGGGTCTCTTGCTTGGACGGGAATTAGACTAGATGGTCTACAAGTTCCCTTGCAACTCTGTTATCTGTTAAGTGTTAGGATGATATTCACAGCCATTATGGGCAATATTTTCAATAACATTTCCCTCAGAGATAGTGCTTGTGTAATTCATTATTCCCTCTGATATATTGGAATATTTTAGAGGGATATTTCTTTAAAATATATATGTTCATTTTGAATGCTAGAACTATACTTAATTCCTGACTGAAACAGCCTGTCAAGGGTTATCAAGGGCCAGGTGCTATTTTTTGACAATGTGCCAAATCTTTGAATTCATGGAAGTAAAAGCTAAAAAATTCTAAAATAACTAGAATTTTAAAATTATTTTTACAATTTTATTATCTGGCTAGATAATATTAAAAGCTGCCTTTTTTGTTTTACAACAAGTAAAAGTGTAACTTCACGGTGCCTTCAGAGTTTCAGGAATACTTCAAGATGTCTTAGGGACCATGTAATCTAACAATACAAGGAGTGTTCAGATTTTTTCTATAATTCAGATGAAACAATTGATCCCCATATTAATTCATTGCAAAACAAACACAGAAATGTGGATTTTCAAGATTCAGTTACTCTGTTCTGAGTGATCAAATGCCACAATGCCATATAAAGAATGATGACAAGCACGATGTTTTGATGATCTTTGGCAGGCTGCTCATGTGATCTCTTTGACTAAAGTTTCAAAAGTGAGAAGGATGGTCAAAAATCCTGCTCTGTAGTCCAATTTTGCTGCCATGGCAATACTCAGTCAAATCAGCAGAATATCAATGCTTTTCCCCCTCAAGTGAACAGTGGTGAAGCAAATGCCTGCAAAAACATGAGATTCTTGAATGCATTTTCAGATGTATTATGTCAAGATATATTCACATTGAGAAAGAATCATTTTTGCACTGGTCCTCTAGACTATGAATAAAAGCCAACGAGCACACATTCTAAGTTAAATCAGGTACTTGCCGAAAGAAAAATATCTGATTATTTTCCTCTCTGTTACATTCACTCCATTTTTCTTTCAGCCCTTTTGGACCGTGGCCTCCAGTTCATTTGTTAATCATCATGCTTCCATAGCAACAGTTTACCATGTTGCTGAATAACAGAATGGAATTTGTATTTTCTTTGGTGGAGGGGTGATAGGAAAAGTGGAGAAAGAATATCAATGCTATCTAGTAAATGAAAACAACATTTGGAATCCAAAATCAGTTTATTTTAATTTCCATGAAAAGTTTCTTGAATCCTTTCAAAGATGTGTATGATGTATACACCAATCTTTTATCTTTTAAATAGCATGACAGAATGCAGTTTTCTGTTCTGTTACATCTTTCATTATATAGTTATTAACAGAATGATTCTTACAACCATATGGGGTTTTTTAGACTTTGTGATTAAAACAAACAAACAAAAATATACACATTTTTTTTTACAAGAATGGTATTAGAAGTGATAAGAGATAATATGTTCTCCCTGCAATAATGGATCTTTGTTTTGCATGAAAATCTCTGCTAAATTGTCACTTAGGTGGCAGCACTGAACTGACTTTGGCTAATCTGGATACCTTATATTTTCTCCTGCTAGATACAATAGTTATTAAATGATTTTAAAACTGCATCAAGACATGGTTGTGTGAAATGATCTACTTTATATTTTTTCCATCTTTCTTTCTTTTTTCCTTCCTTCCGTCCTTCCTTTTTTTCCAGAATAAAATATTTATTTCAGACAAATAAATCCCAGGAGCTTAAACACTTAAACAGAGAGGGTTGGGAACTTCAATAGTAGATTCCAGGCGCTTAGATTTTAATATTTGTGATTACATATTTTCAAAGGAAAAAGAACCCTTTCAAACAAAATGTGAGACTACAGTACAGCAAAACTTCCAGCCATCGCTAGCATTTGACAAGCCTTTGTCATGATATAATTTGCAAGTGCTTCTTTCACCTTTTGTTATTGTGAAAAGGCAACCATATACTCATATTTTCACTGAACTAGGTAGCCAGTTACAGAATAACTTGGTCATTGAACCAACTTGCTCCATAATATGAACAATACTCAGTCCATAATTTGAATTAACTCTGCAGACTTCACTCTCCTTTTAGTGGGATCTTCAAGAAATTGGATTCTCTGAATATATGAGAGATATGGTATGAGATGAAAGGGACAAGTTTATGGCTGAATTACAATTCAGATGCAATGATTTTTTTAAACCATTGACTAAATGAATATTTACACTAAAGATATATACTGTGATACATACAGTCAATTTTTGAGATTAATCAATATATACATATATTAAGTAATATGGTTTATGATTTCAAAGATGGGACAATAAATTTCGAGGTTCTCAGATTTGCTTCAGAAAGTTAAAGGTATGGGTTAAGATGGTATTAAAGTCAATTGATTTCAAAAAGATTTTGATTACAAGTAGCTTATGTAGAAATAATATACTGTGTTTTTCACTACCAGCAGAACAATCTGTAAAGTTAATTGATTCAAAGTCATGACAAGTAATAAAATTCCTAAATCAGGAGACAAAAATCCCAGGTGTCCTGTAAATCATTTGGTGCAGCTTTAAGAAACTGAGCCAAGGTTCTAGTGACTGATGTATAGCAGTCACTGCATTAAAATTATATTACAATCATATAATAAGAAATATGAAGCCCTTTTTCATCAACCTTTGGGCTACTATATATAGAATAAGTATTAGATTTTCAAAAATAGGCAATATTTTTTTCCTCATTGAGGGAGATCAGCAGTCTAGAAATGCAAAATACAAATATATAAGTATAATATCATTTGCAATCCTTGGAGTCTAGTTATATCATACTTTGAAATATGTTGCCCAGAAGTCCTGTCTATTAAACATTGGCTGGAAATTATTCAGCATACTGGGATTTAAAGAAGGGTCTCTAATTGAAGATCTCACATTATTCATTAAAATTGCACATCCACTCATTTATTTGTATCTTGTATAATACAGATTATGTTTCTTCCTCCATTCTCACCCCCATCTCTCTTCTATGTGAAATATATTGGGTTGAAAATTGATCTAAAGTCTCTCAGTGACCTACCATGGCTGAACTGAATTTATTCAGTCTATACATCCTAATGACTTTTAAAAGAAGCATTTAATATTTTAAAAATATTTTACTTTACAATGCAACTAATATATTTTTTATTGAATTCATCAAACCTTGAAAACCGACTACATATTTCTATTATATGCAGTATTATGTGCTCCTATACAATTTTATTTCTGTTATCCATGTACTGTATGTCATACGCTAAATAAATAAAAAATAATTCTTTTTAAATCTACTTAGCCAGACTATATCCCAGACTGCTAGAATAAGGATCATATATGTTGATTGTCCAGTTCTTCCTCTAAAGATTCCACCTATAACCTTTGCACAAATTGAGATATGAAAGAAACAGGCAACAAAAGAGCAAAGGTAAAATGCATAATTTTATGGCATACAATTTTAGGATCTTTCGTTATTGTGAAGTTTATTTTTTAATGGATTTTGAGAACTTTTTTATTTTAACATTTTCTAGATTGTACTAATTATCTTGAGATTTTTTTTCAGGGAGTAGATTGTATAATAAAATCTTTATTCAAATAACATAATATGTTTTTCTAGACCTCCATGGAATGCATTACAGCAATTTTAAATTGCAAACATTAAAAGGTGAGAGATAAAGAGATACTATATTTTGATCTCAATATAAAATATAGTACTGGCTAACCACAACTTTATTTTATGTATGGCTGATTAGTAAGGAAAAACACTGGATGCATTGCACATACATAGTTCTTGCCTTATTTTCTTCATGGATATTAGTGGCTTACAAGAGGAATTTGAAGAGCTGTGTCTCTAATGCATAGCACCATTTATGCTAATCCAGGCATCTGTCATTTTCAAGGAATTTTGCCATCTGACCTCTTTTTATTCACCAGCTGAACTTCTTAAGGAGATCTAGATGAATAAGGTAAACTAAAAAGACAGAAAGTTCAAAATACATCACTTTTTTTCCTAGATTTCCCAGAACAAACATTTTTTTTTTGCAGAAACTGATTTTAAATGTTTAACTAAAAAACAATACATTAGTAAACAGCAGTAGTGAATCATCAAAATGTGTTCTGTGCTATAAATTAAGGATACCTTTTACTCAGGCTGATTCATACCTATATGTTCCTAATTTTAGTCTGCAAGAATTCACAGCCGATGTATTTTTAATTCATAACCAGTTCATAATCTCATTTGACAAAGAACTGAGACTAGAGACATCTGAATCAATGTCTAAATTGGGGTTAATGGGCAGAAGTTAAATCAGGTTAATTAACTACGGCATAACATTCATTCAAATATAATTTTTTTTGTTTTATAAAATTGTACTCTTATCTAAAGGGATGGGTTTATAGTTTAGCACTATCCTGAAACCAGGATTTAGTGTTTGATGTTCAGGTTAGTGCTATGTATGAGGAATCTTCCTTTGACTTAGACTAGTATACCATTTCTGGAACAGGATATCTGGTCAGAATGATCCTTCGCTATATGGCTGGGCTTGTAATAGCTTTTACCAATTAATCTATATCAGGGGTGTCAAACTCGATTTCATTGAGGGTCGCATCAGCGTTCTGTTTGACCTCAGGAGGCGGGGTGGGGTGGCCAGCTATACGTCGCTCATGTCAGGGGTGCCTGTGGTGGCCTGGGAGCTCCGCCAGAGTAAATGGGCTGTTTCCAGGGTGGCCCTGTGGGTCAGATCTAAGCATCCCACAGTCAAATGTGATAGATAGATAACTGTTATTTTAATTTGAAAAATGGAAAATACATGTTTTAAATTAAATTCAAGCTGATATCCAGCTTCTATTTATCTTTACAACAAAAAACTGACATTTACTGAATGATAGAAAAATAGTGTTCTAACATACTGATTGAATAACAGAAGTCATGTATTTAGATAGAGAGGCCTTCGATACCATTGACTGTGGTATTCTGCTGAATTGGCTTCAGGAGTTGGGTGTGGGAGTCACCGTGGTATGGTGGTTCTTGTCCTACTTCTACAGCCAGTTCCAGTCAGTGTTGGTAGGAGAGGAGAGGTCAAGCCAAGGCCCTTGAAATGGTGTGTGTGTGTGTGTGTGCCTCAGAGCTCAAAATTTCACCACTCTTAAAAAAAATCTATATGAAACTGCTAGGGAGGTCATCCATCAGTATGGGGTTTATTATATATTTATATATAAATATAGAGAGAGTGGCTGTGAGTTTTAGGCCCAACCAGGAGAGATGACTCTTCATCCTTGAGTGTGGATGAGGTGGTATTTCCCTAGAATGAGCTGGTGCACAATTTGAGGATCTTCCTGGGGTCACAGCTCCTGCTGAAAGAGTAGGTGGCAACTGTGATTGGGGGGGGAGGGGGGCTCTGCACATATTTGTTTAGTGCATCAATTGCACTCTTTCCTGGACCAGGAGACCTTGCTCATGGTCCCTCATGCCTTGGTCACCTCCTGTCTGGATTCTTGCAATGCGCTTCACATGAGGCTGCTCTTGGAGACCATCCAGAAATTTCAACTGGTCCAGAATGCAGCAGTGCTCACAGTAATGGGGCCTCTAGGTTTGCCCATGCAGCATCTCTTTTGTGCAAGCTGTACTGGCTTCCAGTTTCTTTCCTGGTGCAATTCAGAGTGCTGATCATCACCTTTAATTCCTATATGGCACAGGGGCAGGCTATTTGTGATATCACCCTTGCCTAAGAACATCTACTATACCTTTCCTGTCAGGTCGGATAGGGGGGAATCTGCTCTAGTCCCTTCCCCTAAATATTGTCATTTGATGGGAGCTCGGAAGCATTTCTATGGCAATCCCTGCCCTGTGGAACATTTGCCCCCTGATGTTTGGCAAGCTTATATCCTTTTAGCCTTACAGAAGGCTTTGAAAACCTGACTTTTCTCCCAAACGTTGGGAGGCGGCTAGATAATTACATATTAGAACTGATTTGGCACCAGGTTTTTGTTGTTTTTAAGGTTTTAATAAGTCACATTTTATAGCTTTAATGTGATTTTATAGTTTTAACCATTCAGTTGTGTCCGACTCTTGACGGCTTTATAGACAAATGCTTTCCATGCTATAAACTCTCCAAGAATCAGATGTAATTGTATATGTCTTTTAATTTTGATTGGGAGTCGCCCAGAGCTGGCTGAAAGATTTATGGTGATATAAACATTTTAAATGAACAAATATAGTGCATAGATTACTCCACATTAACTTAAAGGTGGAGGCTAAATTACTCTGTTGCAATGTAAATTAATTAGATATAACCTTAGGGATTGTCTCTCCTATGCAGAGCTTGCAGATACAGAAAGAACTAATGGTACCAATGTGCAGAGGCATCTGTGGAAGCCAAAACTTTTGCAAAATGACAAAAGTAATGTATCTCCAATGTGATGGAAACTAGATCTGTGCGATGTTGCATTGTATACCCAAAGGGGTCAGAATTTGCACCATGATGGCACAACATTGCTTTTGTCATTTCCTCTCTCTTGAGCACATCTGTAGACACCTCTAATGCAATTAACGAGACTAGGTATTACATTTTGCTGTAGAATGCCAGATGGTCCTGAACTCTGGCAAAAATTAGGTTTTCACTAAGAAAAATTAGGTTATAATAAAAGGCTGCAACTTTATACTTATTTACACAGGAGTCAGTCAGCCCCATAAATGATCAACAGAACTTAAGGCATGAAGAAGATTATGCTGACAATCTGATGGCTGGATAGGTAAAAATACATCTTGCTTCATATCTGACTTTATCCCCCCACCCCTTATCTTCAACCGTATTAAGACTGTATGGTGTCTCTTCACGGGTCATTCTTCAAAGAACAAAGGCAAGATACCTCTTTATCTTCATGAAGTTTCGAAAACATTTTGTCTATGTGTGTGTGTGTACATTTATTTTCAACCATAGATTTTAAAAAAAATTCATATAAAATTGCAACAATCCATATAAGTTCACTACACGACCTCTAATATTAGTAGCACTATCTGCAAAATCTGCTTTAGTATATTCCTTTCAGCCGTGCAAACAATGCAACTGGTTTTGTTACATGTTCATCTACATCAGACTGTTTCAGTTGGGTTAACAAAGGCATGGTGAATCTAGTTCTAGCTTCCTGATACAATTTGCAATGTAATAAGTAATGGATCAGATTTTCTGCCTGTGAATTATTACAAATACATAAACAATGTACAATTAGTAATCCTTTATATTTTCCATCCAAATACAGTGTTGACATTGTTTGAAAACCAAGGTCTAGGACAGCTTGTCTCAGGGAATAGAATGTAAGAAATTATAAATAATATGACATGCCTTGTCCATCTTTAAAAAAATGAATAATGCTTGGCTAACTTAGATTTACATATCTGATATTTATCTTGTCTAAAATATTTTAAAAACGAGTAGCCCCTCGACAGAGTCTGACATGTTACATTGTTCAACAGTTCTTTATTTGTGAAAATTATAAGAATAGTTTTACAAATTCACCCATCTATTGCAGCTAAATTGTACATGATGGCATTGCTTTGCCAAATAAGGACATGAGGACTAATTTCCTATAATGTTAGTGTTTATCCTTATATTAATTGATGGGAGGGCCACTTCTAATCTCAACATATATGCTGGTATGCATGGACCACTTCTAATCCTTCTAATTTAATTAGATTTCATTTTGGGGGCCCATTTATTAACTGTGAGATTGTTTCATTCATCCATCCATCCATCCATCCATCCATCCATCCATCCATCCAGTCATTAAAATTTGAAACTGCCATTCTCTCGCACAGAAGGAACCTGAGCAGTATATAAATAAAATATTATAAAATATTTCCCTTGAAGGTCTTCAGCACAGGTTATACTAACTGGCTTCCTTTTGAATCAAAGAATCAGCTAATGAATGTCATTGTTCTCTTAGCCATTGTTCTCGCTGATCCTATATCTGTTTTCTATGTTAAAGTTTATGACTATGGAATTATGCATAATTATTTTGTAGACATAACACCTAATTATTGCCACTGGATTTTATGATAATCTTGTTTAATCCTCTTTATCAGTGCTTGATATATTTTGGCATTTATCCCTCACTGCCTCTACCAATGGTTTCTCTTAATTTGCTTGACCAATCTAATCAGTTCTTTTCTTTCATAACTACATTTGTGATTAAACCATGAGTCACTAGTTTCAATCATTTTTCCTTGGCATGGTTTACATACCAGAGGTTTAAGATGGCCAGCTACTTCCTCATTCAGTGTGCTATTTGCATTTTCTGCTTTTTGAATAACTGTAGCTGTAGCACTGCAGGACTATATAATGCTAATCTTACAGGTAAGGGCCAGGGGAATATCCATTTTAATAGTATCTATAGTACTTTCTACAATTGTGGTATTCTTGTGTTACATTGTCCCATAGGTGTTTTCCAAAAGGCAAATGGACTTCCTTTGTTTTTTCCTTGAAGACATTTTGCTTCTCATCCAAGAAGCTTCTTCAGTTCTTCAGAAGCTTCTTGGATGAGAAGCAAAAAATCTTCAAGGAAAAAAAAAAGGGCCAGTTGCCTTTTAGAAAGCACCTTTTGGATAACCATGACCTAGATCAATGGTTCCCAAACTTTTTCAGTCCACCGCCCCCTTGGTGCTACAAACTGATCCTCAGTGCCCCCCACCCAGTGGTGGAATTCAAATTTTTTTTACGACTGGTTCTGTGGGCGTGGCTTGGTGGGTGTGGCTGGGGGAGTCATGTGACTGGGCGGTTTGCATGATGGAAGGAAGATAGTAACAGTAAAATTCAAAACTGCAACAATTAATTGCACATTTATTCAAAATCCAATTTAAAATCCTTTCTGGTTAGTTAATTCAACAAAATTGCTGAACATGATCCAGTGATACCAGGTTTCCAAAGTCTGATAGTCATTTATCAAGAACCTTAGTAACTAGTAACTTAGTAAAATTTAGTAAAATTTAGTAACTACTTCACTGTTCAGTAAATTCTTAATGTGGTGGATGGGCTTGATGAAATGATACCAGTTTCCCAATGTCTGGTTTTAAGTCACTTAGCAGGAGTCTTAAATCACCACATTCAGTAATCTGGAGTCGTTTTCTTTGCTTGGAGAGAAGTTGGATGACCACACTGAAGCCACGTTCCATCAAATATGATGTTGGAAATGCAACAAGGAACTTCTTAACCACTGTCCATAGTGCAGGATAGCGATCAGAAATTTCTTTCTGTAACCAAAACTCTTGGTATGATTTCTTCAACTTTGGCTTCAGCTCAATGTCACCAACATTTGCTTGAATTATTTGATGAGATTATTGCATGATACCTAGGGATTTCCAATATGGAAAGTGAGAATGGGAACATTTTAACAGATCTATATATTCTTGGGTTATAATTTTCACTAAAGAACCATGGGGATGGAAAGGGAAATATAGACAATGGAGTCCAATCCCCTTCCTCAACAGTTTGGAAGCAAAGAATAACTCTAGCAAAATGTAGCCTTTTACCTCTTTGGGGAATCATTTTCTTTTTTTAATTATGATGATGATGATGATTTTTTTTATTTTTCCCAATACAACTCATGCAAAGGGTCATCCACAACTGCATTACATTTTCCACACTCATATTTGTGATTCCTTATAACTTCTTTAAGCTGAACATTTTTAGTACAAATCAACGCATTGACATATATATATTACTAATGCAGTTTCCTATCTCTTCCATTGACATAATTAACACTTTATGTATTGAATACAAGTATATCAAGTATAGGTTAAACATGAATTGAAAAACATCTAATTCAAATGTATAAGCTGTGAATTTATTATATAATCACAGGCAAACATTGCACTTATGCCTAAGTTTGTTTGTTTGGATTTATACGCCGCCCTTCTCCAAAAGGACTCAGGGCGGCGTACAACATTAAAAAACACACATCCCAAAAGTTTAAAAAAAATTAAATCCATATCCCAAAAAACAAACCGAATTAAAAAAAAAACAATACATTTAAAATAAGTTAAAATTAACAGGCCAGTCCGGCTTGCTGGAAAAGCCAACTTTTTAGGGCGCATCGGAAGGGCCGGAGGTCGTGGATTATGCGAAGCTCCGGGGGCAGCTCATTCCAGAGGGAAGGTGCTCCCACAGAGAAGGCTCTCCCCCTGGGAGTCACCAGCCGACACTGCCTGGCCGATGGCACCCTGAGGAGGCCAACTCTGTGGGATCGTACTGGATGGTGGGAGGCTACTGGTGGCAGTAGGTGGTCTCGCAGGTACCCTGGGCCTAAGCCATGGAGTGCTTTAAAGGTCATAATTAATACCTTGAATCGCATCCAGAAAACAACCGGCAACCAGTGCAGGCCGCCTAAAAGGGGTGTAACATGGGAGCACCTAGGTACCCCCATGACAACCCGCGCGGCTGCATTCTGGACCAGCTGAAGCCTCCGGGTGCTCTTCAAGGGCAGTCCCACGTAGAGAGCATTGCAGTAGTCCAGGCGAGAAAGGACAAGGGCATGAGTGACTGTGCACAGAGCATCCCGATCCAGGAAGGGGCGCAACTGATGTACCAGGCGAACCTGGTAAAAGGCCCCCCTGGTCACGGCCGTCAGGTGTTCTTCTAAACTAAGCCGCGTATTCAGGAGGACTCCCAGATTGCCAGCCTTCTCTGAGGGGGCTAAAATTTCTCCCCCTATCGTCAAAGATGAAGCAAGATGTACAAATTGGGATGACGGAAACCACAGCCACTCAGTCTTGGAGGGATTGAGCTTGAGCCTGTTCCTCCCCATCCAGATCCGCACAGCCTCCAGGCATCGGGACATCACGTCAAGGGCATCGTTTGGGTGGTTTGGGATGAAAACTTGGGTATCATCAGCATATTGATGATACTGTACCCCAAAACCACGGATGATCTCACCCAGTGGTTTCATGTATATGTTGAACAGGAGGGGTGAGAGAACCGACCCCTGGGGCACCCCACAAGTGACACGCCTGGGGGTCGATCTCTGCCCTCCAGTCAACACAAACTGCGACCGATCCGACAGGTAGGAGGAGAACCACCGTAAAACGGTGCCCCCCACTCCCAACCCCCCGAGTCGTCGCAGTAGGATACCATGGTCGATGGTATCGAAAGCCACCGAGAGGTCTAATAGGACCAGGACAGAGGAACAGCCCCTGTCCCGGGCCCGCCAGAGATCATCGACCAACGCGACCAATGCCGTCTCCATGCTGTACCCGGGCCTGAAACCCGACTGAAACGGATCCAGGTAGACAGCTTCATCCAGGTACTGGGGAAGCTGACGTGCTACCACACTCTCAACAACCTTTGCTACAAAGCGAAGGTTGGAGACCGGACGATAGTTGGCTAAAGAAGCTGGGTCTAGGGAAGGCTTCTTGAGGAGGGGCCTCACCACCGCCTCCTTCAAGGCGGTGGGAAAGAACCCCTCTCTCAATGAAGTGTTGGTAATCGCCTGGAGCCAGCCTCGTGTCACCTCCTGGGAAGCCGAAACTAACCAAGAGGGACACGGGTCCAGCACACAAGTGGCAGCACTGAGTCTCCCCATAATCCTTTCCATGCCTTCAGGGGTCACAGGGTCAAACTCATCCCAGATTGTCTCCTCAAGATTCATCCCTGTCAGCTCGCCCGAATCTACCCAGTCAGAGTCCAAGCCTGTCCAGATCTGAGCGATTTTATCCTGCAGATACTGTACAAATTCTTCAGCCCTACCCTGCAAGGGGTCTTCCCCAGTTCCTTGGTTAAGTAAGGAGCGGGTCATCCTAAACAGGGCGGCTGGGTGGTTATCTGCATACGCGATAAGAGCAGAAAAATATTGCCATTTTGCCGCTTCTATCGCCACTAAGTAGGATTTAATATGAATTCTTACTAGTGTTCGATCAGATTCGGACTGGCTGGCCCTCCAGCCACTCTCTAGGCATCTTTTCCGGCGTTTCAACTCCCGGAGCTCCTCAGTAAACCAGAGAGCCATCCGGGATCGACACCGGGTCAGAGGCCGCAAAGGCACAACACGATCCAAAGCCCCAGCGGCAGCCCTATCCCAGGCTTCTACTAGGGCTTCGGTCGAGTTGTGAGCAACGGATTCAGGAAAAGTCCCAAGCTCCATCAGGAACCTTTCGGGGTCCATCAGGTGCCTGGGGCAGAACCATCTAGTCGGTTCTGCCTCCCTGCGGCGAGGGGTAGCGGTATGGAAGTCAAGCCTGATGAGGAAATGATCAGACCATGACAAGGGTTGAATAGAAATATCCCCTAAATCTAGATCATTCATCCACTGCCCAGAGACAAAAATCAGGTCGAGCGTGTGTCCCCCATTATGGGTGGGGTCTTGAATTAACTGAGTAAGGTCCATAGCTGTCATGGAAGCCATGAACTCCCGAGCTGACTCAGATGTCTTGCCAATGGAAGGCAGATTGAAATCCCCCAGGACCATGAGCCTGGGGAAATCAACCGCCAATCCAGCTAATACATATAGCAGCTCCGGCAGGGCCGATGAAACATAGCAGGGAGACAGGTATGTAACAAAAAGGCCCATCTGAGCTCCAAGGCCCCACTTCACAAAGAGGGACTCACACCCACCTATCTGAGGCACAGTGACCTCCTGAGGTTTGAGACTTTCCCTGATAACCACCGCCACCTCCCTCGCCCCTGCCCTGGGCTCTCGGCTGGTGAAATGCCCGGAAGCCTGGTGGGCATAGTTCGCTAAGGGGCACACCCCCCTCATGGCCCAACCAGGTCTCCGTAATGCACGCCAGGTCCGCTCTACCCTCTTGTATGAGGTCGTAAATGAGGGGAGCCTTATGTACCACGGACCTGGCGTTAAGCAACACCAGCCGGAGAGTAGGGTCCTGTAATCCCGAGCACCCGGGGGTGCGAGAAGGGCGATGAGGGTCGGAACGCGCGATCGCTCTTAAACAGCAAACCCGCGTCCTCCGAACATCATTTGGCCCTCGGCCCCCACCATATCTGCCTCTCCCACAAACAGTAGAGATGGTGAACCCACCAATGGAATGGCTTAAGTCCTCTACCCACGCACATTATAAGACAGATAAAACTATCTTAGCTGGCTGTTGTAAATATTACTCTGCTAATTCAACAAGAAATGCCACTGCATGAATTCTTAATGCAGAACACAGTTAAAAGTGATTTTAGCAATTTTCTTCCCAAGTTAATTCAAAATGTATATTGAAATGTTCCTCTTATTTTTTCCCCAAGCACTACCGTGTTTCCCCGAAAATATGCCAGGGTCTTATATTTTTTTGACCCACGAAATATGGCCTTGGGCTTATTAAAGGGGAGGGTTTATTATTTTTGGGTTGCCGGGTGGCTGCTCCCTTGTGACTGGGTTCCCGAAGAGCTATGCTCACTAATCGTCCCACCCGCCTCTAAGAGCCCTATCTATAGAAAGCCAAGCAGTAAAAAAGGTAACTGGGTTTAGATAGGGCTCTTAGAGGTGGGTGGGGCGATTGGTGAGCCAGCCAATCAGTGAGTGGTGGGCAGGGCTAGATAGGGCTCTTAGAGGCGGGGGGAGTGAGCGATTGAGCAGCTTCCAGATGGGCGGGGGTGAGTGAGTGAACTGGTTCTGAATGGCTCGCTAGAGGGGGCCACCTCCAGCACTCCTCTGCCGCCGCCCCTTGCCTCTTAGCGCCCCCCTGCCACCCCCTTGCCTCTTAGCACCCCCCCTAAGCCATCCCACCGCCCCCCCAGGAGACGTACTGCCCACTTTGGGAACCACTGACCTAGATGACTGAAAAATGTCATTGACACTTGTGCTACATTATTTCCACATATCCATATTAAATTCAATCACCACATTCAATTTATAATAACAAAAACACTGTACTAATGGGATAAATGAGGGCAATATGAATATATAATCAATGAAACTTCCCTTCTGGCTGACTGATGTATAAGAAACTCCAGACTGATCCCATTGCGATCCATGTACATTGACCATTTGTAATGTATACGTTAATTTATATAAAATCTATGTTCTTTTTCTAGATCCTATTGTGAGACATAGAAAGAAAATTGTCCCTTTTAAAAATTAGAAAATTGAACTTAAAGGATAAAGAAAGCCTTTATAAATTCAATATTTACAAACTTGGGTCTATTTTAGCATTAAAATTCTCACAAATAATTAAATATGCAGTTGTGGGGTGATACAACATATCAACTAATGTCTTTTCCAGGTCATCCCAATTTGCCTGTTGTCTTGCTGGAACATAGATGCGAACACATATTAACATTTTCCCTTTAGATTTGAGCCTCAGTATTTGAATTTCCTCTGTATCCAAATTTCCACTCTGAATTTCTTCTGTTCACACATCAAGATGTACCGCAATTAGGTTCATTAAGCCCCGTTAGCAGCCCCCACCTTTCAGTCCATCTTGAGCCATTTACAAAAACACATGGAATCAAGTAACACCATCACATTATTTCCCATCCACTTTAAATTAAAACATAAACTTGTGGAAAATGAAAAAAATTCCCATCTAGAATTTACCTACCCAACCAGTAATGTTCTAGCATACATATTGAATTGTAAATGTTTTAATTTTAGTTTTTTTTAAAATCAACTCTGGTAATTAACTTCATTTTGTATTTAGATCTAAGGATTGTTTTGTCTATTTTCCTTGCAAAGTTATATTGGAATATGACATATCTATCGGCCTTCAGTCCTTTCTCTTTTTTTGAGTAATTTGAGCCATCACCTAGCCATTTCACATGTTTTACAGCAGGGCTGTCAAACTCACAGCCTGCAGGCCAGATGTGTCCCGTGCTGGCCATGGCCACGCACGGTTTAGCAAGGGGAGGGGAAGTCCCGATGCATCACATGATGCTGCCATGATGATGCAAGTTTGACAGCCCTGTTCTACAGTATTAAAGTTAAATTTCTTTGAGTATTTTCACAAAGACAATTATTTCGAACCCTAGGGATATATTGCACTGAAGAATCTTGAATCTAATTCTAAATGCTTTATTCTTTCCCCTTCTGCAATAGTCTTATAGTCCTACACTATTGTCTTATCCAACTCAGCTGGCAATAGAGTTCATGATACTTCTGTGAATCATCGGCTGTTGCAGATTATATCTATTTGTGTAGACATAATGACCTTCCTGGTCATTAATAGTGTTAAAGTTAGCAAACCTAATCTTAATGATTAATTAGAATTACTAATTGTTAATCCTGGAGCTGGGAGATCATTTTCCTCGCCTCCTGGCGAAATCCAGTTCCTCTCTATGGGCATGTTATTTGTTGTCAATATGTAAGATTGTTGATTCACAAACTTAAAAATGACACTCTCAGTTGCATACAAGGAAAACTAGTACAAAATGTTTTATAGATGGCACCTGGCACCAACAAGGTTAGCTAAAATATCAACAAATACCTTCCCAAAATGTTGGAAATGCGAATCGATACACGGAACGTATTACCATTTATGGTGGACCTGTGAGGAGGCTAAATTTTTTTGGAAAAAGATCAAAAATTGGCTGGAGGCAATAACGGGAGTTAAAATAGAATGGAAACCGGAAATCTTTTTATTAGGAATAATGTCTGCGAAATACAAAAAAGAAATCCAGTATTTAATACTACATATAACTACGGCGGCAAGGATTGCCTATGCCCAGAAATGGAAAAAAAAACTAACTCCAAGTGAAGATGAAATAACAAGAAAGGTTATGGACTGTGCTGAAATGGACAAACTAACTAAAGAAATTCAGGGAAAAGAAGAATCAGAATTCTACCAGATATGGGATAAATGGTATAGGTGGATGGAGGAAAGAAACAAAAATCAATGAAGGAATGTAACAAAACTCAAAAATAATAGTTATGGGTAAAATAAGAAAGTTAAGAATGGTGAAACTCAAATAAAATACAATTGAATGGGAAATAATATAAGGTGAATGCTATCGATTGATAATTGCTACTAGAAAGAACAGGAAGCTCCTGTTTGTATTGTACTTTGTAAATGTGTTGTACGTCTAAGTTTTGTGTATGTGTGTTTTATATCTTTGTTAATAAAATATTTTTTTTAAAAAAGATTGTTGATTCATGAGGACAAATTCTTTGACTAGGTTTACTCCAGGGATGAAATGCTAGTGGTTCGGGCCAGTTCGCCAAAACCAGTAGTAAAAAAATGCTTTAAAATGTAAGAAAAAGGTTCCAACAATTGGGCGGAATCAGCAACACAGCTGATGGTCGGAACCATTTTTTAAACTTTTTTAAAAGCCTTATTTTACTACCGGTTCGGGAGAATAGGTAGTAAAAATGCTTTTAAAAAGTTCTGGATTGTGTGGCACAGCTGATTGTCACAGCTGATCATGTGTGCCATTGTGTGTGAGTCAGTTGTATAGCTTTTGTGTTATTTTTGTGTAAAGTGTGATAGTTTGTTTTTGAGCTCTCTGTGACTCTGTGAGGTTCCTGCTTGTTGCACCAAGCCATGCCCGCCTGGTCACACAACCATCAAGCCATGCCCACCCAGTCACATGACCATCAAGCCATGCCCACAGAACCTGTAGGGAAAATTTTTGAATTCCACCACTGGTTTACCCTAGTTTCAATTGGCTCTGTTGTAAACATACATGACCAGTCATGAGATGACTTCACTATAAGGCCTTCATTTAGGTCAGTTGAGCCATTGTCTAAAAGAAAGTTAGCTGTTGGAGGGATAGAAAAATCTATGATTTTAGTTCCTCCCTCTTTATAGTCTTCTGCTACTCCAGTCTTTAGTTCGATTCCTAGTTGATGATAATCACCTCTTGTGAGGACCATTATTCTAAAAAATAATAACGGCCCTCCTTCTCATTATATTCGCAATCATCCTTCCATCTTCCTGCAGTAAATGCTCTCAACAGTACTAATGGCTGCTTCTGTTATGATTGGGAGAGCTAAAATAAGTTTTTGTGAAATCAGATGTTTGGAGTTTTATCATTAGTTTGCATTCTTTATCAGCACACTGCAACTCTGCAATCACTTTGCTTTTCACAGTCAAGATACAGCTGATAGTAAAACTGAGTGCTTCAATTAATAAATCCTACCAAATATTTATATATTAGAATTTAAAATGATCAGATGGTGCTCACATTGGGAGAGCCTCATGCATCATTGTCTCACCTGAAGTCTTTGTAAATAGTTGAATTGTTTCTAGAAGGAAAACTAAATTACAAAGAAGTTGTGTGGCCCCTGATGATCTAGCAAATACATTATAGTGTACGTTATTATGGACTTAGGTCAACTTAGTATGTAGATTCCTAGTAGAGAAATATAATTTGTTTTGAGATGCTTAAGTGAATTTAAAAATATAACATGTACAGTTTTTTCATTTCCTGTAATTTCCATGTAATATAGCTGGGTTTTTTTTTAAAAAAAATACTGAATCAAAGAGGGCTACGTTTTTTAAAAAACTTAAATATTATTCTCTATTTTCTTCAATGCTTAACGTACTTTGTATTATAAGATAATCAACTAGCATTGTTTAATCACTTTAGAGTTCTAATTGTCTCTCTCACTTCATGGAGTTCTTCCCTACCAACTCTCACTTCAGTTTCCCAACACTCTTAGTATCAAAGTCCTGTACTAAGTGAGGCCTCTACTATTTCTTCTCTTTTTCTACCATCATACACCATGAACTTTAGAAGACAACTAGTTCCTGTGTATATTTATGTGGCTCAAGATAAACAGAAAGAAATTTTGCAGTAGATCTGTTACTTGTATAAATGCACAATATATACCAAAATTATTATTCTCACTCAGTTTAAAACATGTTGCAGTTTGCAGAAACCCATTTTAAAAAGAGAAGCTCCTTCTGTGAGTCTGAAAAATTGCTATAACATTTCATTTTTGTGACATCCAAGATTGAATGTAACACAACCTTCTTTTCTAATGTTGAATCTTTTGAAGTTTGAGGAATTTTTAAATGAGTATTTCTGTTTTGTTTCAGTGGTAAATTATGACAACTGGCACCACTACATTAAATGTTCCAAATAAATCTAAAATGAGATAAAAGCAAACATCCACGTTCTTAGGCATTTTTAATTAACAACTTGCCTAGACTAAACAGACTGAATATCCTCTTAAAAGATCATTGTAAAAAGCCTCCTTGATTTTCATAAGTCTTGCTGCCCAATTTATAATCCAGACCACTGTGTTAATTTTTTGTTTCTTCCAGCAATTAGTCAGTACGTATTTGATGGCTTGGAATGTGGTTTCTGTGACAGCAGGAAGGACAAAGGTGTGGCTTAGTACATGCAGTACTTAAAATTCAAGGTTAATACGCTTCATTAGAGTGCCATAAGATAACTGGAAGGGGCAACAGCCACAATATACCACTTGTATTCAGGGGTGACAGAAAGTCTTTGGTGGCGAGGTTCTGGCAATAAAGTACTTCCACAAAGCAAATGAGAGAGACCCAAACTAAAGCTTAATTCATCGGGCTTCGTCAGACTCAGGCTTTCGCTTCAGTACTTCAATCTCATATCTATTTATATGTCATTTTGTCTGTTCTAATTGTCTTTGGGAACTCTTTTTTGCTTGCTTTCAAAGTTAATGAATAGAAATGTAACAAAAAGAAGACTGAAACCCTTTGGGCATCCAAATTTCTGTAATTCTGCTTCAGTTAGTTTAGGGGAATTAAAAAACAAGGACAGCTCCCCCCCCCTCCCAAATCTCACCTTTTCCAGGCTGGCCTAGAAGCATTGAGAGCAGGGAGTTAAATAAATAGCAGTGTTTATCATTTTTTCCCCTGTGTCTGACCTTGTCTTGCTTTTACTCAGAAAGAGATTATACCAAGAGCCATCTGCCTGCTTCCTGCTGCTTTCTTCCAGCCCCTGAAGCAACAGACAGTTGTTTTGGGGAAGAAACCAAGAGAAGAAGCACATAGTATCTTGGCTTTGGCTTTGCTTGATTTCCATTCATCACTTCCCACCCTTTGCCTAAAAGCCGGGCTCAGATATCATAGTCCTCTAAAAGAAGCACAGGAAACTTACATTAACATTATACTTCTTTCTTGACTGCTTTCTGCCAAATCGAAAGAATAAATTAGGAAACTACATAGCTGAAGCAACAGGGAATTTGATTTTCCATAAAATTTACTTTCATGAATTTCCATTCAATTTATCTATATGCATTATAAGTGCATGGTGAGATTGGACACAGATTTTCTCTTGTGGATATCTGTTGTTAGCAACTCACACCCCATTAGTTCTTATGATCTATGTTTGCAGTTAATAGAAATGCATCTTGAGTGTCTTGCAAATGTCAAGAGCTCCACTCAAACATGCACGTACAGGTATCATTATGACCTAGCTTTTATTTTTTGGATTGGATAAACCAAGCAATCTATGTCTCTCCTCCATAGTCTTTAAATTCCATTTAATTCCTAGTTTGTTCTCTCTTTCTCTCTCCTTATGATATTTTAGCACTTCTTTTTTTCTACATCTGACCTTTTTCACAGTTCCATTATGGCAGTAAAAGCTCCCATTCAAGGCTGGGAGGTGGAGACAGATAGGAAATATGGGTGATGAATGAATGACGATAATCAGTTCCTCTTTGATTCTTTTATCATAGGCGTCAGAGAACTTTCTTTGGAAGCCTTTTTAGAGCACAATGAAGCAAGCAGGAAAAAAATAATGGCAAGTGTAAGGCTTGGGACGCTGCTGAGAATTAAGAAGACATTACTCAGCTAGATGGACTATATTGTAAAGCAGCTTCTTAGCGTTTTGGCTGCTGATATCACAACAGTATTAAAACTTTATTATTTTTCTTTTAATCCTCTTTTTCAGGACATAGGCAATTGGGTGGCATTTTACAACAATGCAATATTAGTTATGAAGACCAGAATATTACCATTCCCTTCTTAATAATTTATTTTTGGAACATTGCAGTGATTTAGGAAGAAACTATGTAGATGTTTACATTTTGATGAGTGCTAATATAAAACATGGTCAATAGATACATCTAAGTGTTATGTGCTACTGCCCTCTGCAGGAAAATACACACAATTATATGCTTATTTGAATTGTACTCTAAACATATGCAACTGGCAGAGTAGCACAGCGAATCTTGAGCAAAACTATCTTGTAAATTTAAATGTTCATTAGATGGCTTCCCTACCCTTCATAGAATCATTGAAGAATCATAAAATCATAGAAATTATTATTTCTGTTATTATGTAATTATAATTAACCAAATAGTTCAGCTGGCTACAGAAGAGACAATTCTGGGCAATTCTGCCTAACCCAATTCTGTAAACTACAAGAAATATAGGGTTGTCCTCAGGTCTTAAAACTTGGTCTACTTGATATGTGTCCAGTTTCCATACTTTTACAGTTTTAATTAGCAAAGAACAGAAACGATGCTCTCGCAATCAATATATATGTTCAATAATACACAAGAGAATGCGGTTTCAGTGAGTTCTACCTCTCTGCATAACTAGGCAGAGCTTTCAATAGATACACCAATTCCTATGATCAAATCAACATCTGTGTTGAGGATTTAGATCAGTGTTTCTCAAACTTGGCGACTTTAAGTCCTGTGGACTTCAACTCCCAGAATTCCCCAGCCAGCATAGCCACAGGACTTAAAGTCGCCAAGTTTGAGAAACACTGATTTAGATGGTGTAATAAATATTTCTAAATGCACAAAGGCTGATCAGTGGTTTTCCTAGGTAGGATCTGCTACAATCAGTTTCGCTCTCAAGCCAATATTGGGCTATTTTCCCCCCATATAAAACAACATAACATCTAAAAATAAAATGAAGGGACCGGCTTTTTAAAATGTGCTTAAGAAACAGATATTCACAGTGAAGTTGTTACCAAACAAACCTGTGTTGTGTGGATATACCTGCATGTGTAGGAACCCAAACTGCACACTATGTGAAAATGAGAGAAAAATACCTATACTCTATAAAGGTAGTCCTCGACTTACCACAGTTTATTTAGTGACCATTCGAAGTTACAATGGCAGTGAACAAAGTGACTTATGACTGCTTTTCATGTTTACAACAGTTGCAACATCCACGTGGCCACATGATCAAAATCCAGATGCTTGGCGTCTGATTCATATTTATGACAGCTGCAGTATCCTGGGTCATATGACCACCTTTTTATTTATTTATTTATTTATTTTCAGTATTTCTAGACCGCCCCCTCTCCCCGAAGGGACTCGGGGTGGTGTACAGGTGTGTCATTAAAACGAATACAAAAGACGAATATCCCATACCCTTAAAAACGAATTAAACCTCATACAACTGTACAAAAAGTAAAAATTAAAAATTAAATTAAAAACAACTAAAAGTATACCCCTAGAAAATTTTAAAAAATGCAGGCATGAGGAACCAAATTTGGGAATTAGGAATTAGGCCAGGCCGGCTAGATTGAACAGGTGGGTCTTTAGTTTCTTACGGAAGGAGCGGAGGTCGGTGATAGTCCTGATATCTGGGGGGAGGTCATTCCAAAGGGTTGGGCCCATCACAGAGAAGGCCCTACTCCTGGGCGTCGCCCGCTGGCATTGCCTAGTGGACGGCACCCGGAGGAGTCCCTCTCTGTGAGAGTGAATCGGCCGAAGGGATGTATGGGGCAGGATACGATCCTGCAAATAAGTAGGTCACCTCCTGACAAGCAGAGGTGGGTTGCACTTACATGCACAATGGGTTTGCTGGTTGTGAGCACATGCGCGCTCGCTTCAGTCCTTTGGGACTGAAATGGAGCTTCAAACACACTGCTAATCAACTCAGGCAGCTCCGCTGATTACAGCAGGGGTGGTGCTGAACTCAGCTGGGCAGCGTGGACAGGGGGAATGAGCCAGAAAGTTACTTATATATGGAAAGCATAGCACAAGGGCGGGTGGGCGGGCCCAACCAGCGATCCAGCTAAGGGTTCACTCGAACCCGTGTGACCATGCATCAGCCAACCACTGAAGCAAAGTCAATGGGAAAGACAGATAGCAGTAGCACTTAGACTTAACAAGATAAACTTAACAATCATGTTACTAACTTAACAACTGCAGTGATTCACTTAACAACTGTGACAAGTTGTAAACTGTTGTAAAATGGGGCAAAATCACCTTAACAAATAGCTCACTTAGCAACAGAAATTTTAGGCTCAATTGTGGTCATAAAGTGAGGACTACCTGTATTTATTCTGGCATTTAGTAGGATTTCGTAATTTTCCAGTATATAGAATCTTGTAAACTATGGTTTGGAACCAGAGAAAGATGTGCTGAAAGAAGCAAGCAGAACTTGAATTTCCTTCCAAGCCTCACACTACCACCACCTGCCATGAAAACATCAATTCCTATTTGTAGGTAGGGAATGTTACAAGCTGAAGGAGAAGAATGGTTCTCAAGAGTCAGGGAGAAGCACCTTCAGTAGGAAGATGAGCTCTTGATCACAGTAGGAAGTGCTTTCATTAAATTTTGGGAGAATCATCTTCTCCCTCATCTCCCCATTCTATATTCCTAAAAGATCCTTTTCAAGATATTTGTTGAATCTTATACTGTAATAATTATCTGTCTGAAGAAAAATTTCTCATTCTTAATGATTCCCATCTCTAGAGAATAGCCGGACAGCAGGCTGTGGCTGTGAGTTTTCTATTTATGTTAATTGTTGGATCTGGGCAACGAGAGAACAGACTGCGGACACGAAGTGACTTAACAGCTCTTTATTAGTAGTAGTAGTGATCCAGCTTGCTCTGTGGCCGGAGGGTTCCCCTTTTATAGGGATCGGGTACGCCTCTCGACCAATCAGAGCGATACCTGTTTCCCGCTGTAGCAGCAGACCAGAGAGGAGACTTGCTACGATATATGTTAATATCTAACACCCCTCCCCTCTTAGACGGAACATTGCGGTTAGTTATGTAGTCCTTAAGGTATGTTGGCGTTTGCCTTACTCGGGATGAGCGTCGCAGTTCGGGTTGGTCAGAAGCAGCTGCAGGATCAGTTGCTTTCTTTGTTTCGAGTTCTGGGGTTTGCAGGCTTTCGTTGCCTTGGCGTTCGGGGGTCTGCTCGCTTACGTTGCTTGGGGGTTGTTCCGTTTCGCGCTCGACCTCTTGTTCTGTCCTGGGCTCGCAGGTGTTGTAGTTCTCTGTGTTGGGGCTCTCGAGTGGCTGACTCTGCATTGGTATGAAGCTCTCGTTCTCGGCTCGTAGGTCTGAGTGCGCCAGGCGACCCCGAAGTTGATCGATGTGCCTTTTCCAGTTCCGCCCATCTTCCAGTTCTAACAGATACGATCGTGGACCCGTGATGCCAATGACCGTTGCCGGCATCCACAATGTTCCCCCTGCATAGTTGTGGGCGTATACCGAATCCCCTATGCTAAAACTCCGAATTTTGCTTGTGGAGTCTGGGGGTGCTGTGGCAGACTAATTGGGGTGAAGACGGTCCAGGTGAGACCGTAGACGGTGGCCTATGAGCATTTCAGCGGGGCTCCTATCCGTCGTTGCGCTGGAGGTAATGTGCTGAATTAGGAGGTAATGGTCAATGCGTGTTTGCCAATCACCTGGACCCATCCTAGCGAGGGCCTCTTTTGCTGATCGCACCATTCTCTCCGCCTGTCCATTTGATGCCGGATGGAATGGCGCGACGAGGGCATGCCAAATTCCCTGACCTGCTAAGTACGTTTCGAATTGCATGGCCGTGAATTGGGGCCCGTTATCGGATACCAGGAGGTCGGGCAGGCCATGAGTGGCAAAAAGTCGCCGTAAAACCTTAATGACTGCCTCTGCTGTGGTTGAAGTCATTAGGACTACTTCTAGCCATTTGGAGTATGCATCCACAACTATAAGGAAAGTCTGACCTTGAACTGGCCCTGCGAAGTCGATGTGTATTCTCGACCAGGGTGCTTTCGGCTTTTCCCATTCTGTGGCGGGTGCTTCCGGGGGAGCTGGCCTCGATTCCTGGCATGGATCGCAAGTAGCCACCCATTCCTCTATCTCTTTGTCCATGTTTGGCCACCAAACGTAACTTCTTGCTAACGCTTTCATCCTAACAATCCCCGGATGACCAACATGTAACGCATCTAACACATTTCTCCGTAATGCATAAGGAATAACAACTCGATCCCCCCACAATAAACAACCTTGTAACACTGAGAGTTCGTCCCGTTTTGACCAAAACACTTTGAATTCTGAGCCCACGTTTCCCTTCGGCCACCCCCTCCAAACCCAAGTTTGAACTTGTTTTATTATATTGTCTTTGGAGGAGAACCTTGCAACGTTGCAGGAAGAAACCGGTCCTGAGTCCAAACAGTCAATGAGTAACACCGGTATTTCGGGAGTGGGGTCTGGCAAAAGGTCCGGTAGTGGGCAACGGCTGAGTGCGTCTGCGTGTCCTAAAGTGGAGCCCGGTCGATGAATTAACTTGTATGAGTACGCAGCCAGGAAAACAGTCCACCTGGTCATGCGTGGAGAAAGGGAGACTGGAGTGGGGCGGTTTCCCGCCCAAAGTCCCAACAGCGGTTTGTGATCCGTAATCAGTTCAAAATCGCGGCCGTAGAGGTATTCATGGAAACGTTTTACTCCAGCTACAGCAGCTAACGCTTCCCTGTCCATCTGGCTGTAATTCCTCTCGGCTGATGAAAGAGTCCTGGAGTAGAAGGCGATGGGTGCTTCGTTTCCGTTTGGCATCCTGTGGCTGAGGACTGCGCCAACTCCAAGTGGTGATGCGTCGCAGGTCAATACCAGCGGGAGCGTCTGGCTGTACTGGACTAGCAGCGAATCAGTGGTGAGCAGGCGCTTTACTGCGACAAAAGCTGCTGCTTCGGATCGTCCCCATCTCCATGTTGCGTTCCTCTGGAGTAGTCGATGTAATGGCTCAGCAACGGTCACCTTCTGTCTCAGAAAAACGCTGTAGAAGTTAAGTAGTCCGAGGAAGGCCTGCAGCTCGGTCTGATTACGTGGTGTGGGGGCGTCCTGGATCGCCTTAATTTTCTTTGAAGTGGGGTGTATTCCCTGACCATCGATTCTATATCCCAGGAATTCTACGCTAGGCACGTTAATTTGGCATTTTTCCTTTTTAAGGCGGAGACCCTTCTCTCTGATTCTGGCCAAAACAGTTCTGACTCTTTTATTTAATTGCTCCTTGTTTGCAGCGGACACCTAGATGTCGTCGAAATAGGGGACGACTCCCGGTATCCCTTGCAAAAGCCGTTCCATGACGCTCTGGAACAAACCTGGAGCAATGCTCACACCGAATTGTAGCCGGTTGCATTTGAATGCTCCTCTATGCATCACTATAGTTTGGGCCTCCGCTGTGGCGCTATCCACGGGCAACTGCTGGTAAGCTTGTGCCATGTCTAATTTAGCAAATATCTTTCCTGGCCCCAACGAGTGCAATAAGTGCTGTACTACTGGCACAGGATATGCGCTTTGTTGTAGCGCGACATTAATTGTGCATTTATAGTCTGCGCAGATGCGGACTGACCCGTCTGGCTTGACTGGGGTCACGATGGGAGTTTCCCAGCGCGCGTGATCCACCGGCTCAAGGATTCCTTGCTCCACTAACTTATCTATCTCCTTATCTATTTTTGGGCGGAGTGCAAAAGGCACTCGTCTCGGTTTAAGTCGGATTGGCGCCACTTTGGGGTCTAAGTTGAATGAGACTGGTTTACCCACATACTTACCAAGACCGGGGCTGAACACATCCTCGAACTCCTTAAATATATGCTCAGCGCTGCTGTTCTCCACGGCGTTGATTCCGGTGACTTCTAACCCCAAGGCTTCAAACCAATATAGTCCTAGAAGGTTCTGTAACGGTGCGCTGGCGATGGTCATGGGCAGCTGGGCTACGATGTCCTTGAAACAGATCTGGAATGTGTCTTGGCCCACGATGGGGACTCGGTTCCCCTGGTAGTCTCGAAGCAGGATGTCTGGAATGCGTAGTTGGCTCTTTTTGAGGCTAGGGATAGCCTGATTCATGGACGCCCATGAAATGATCGTCAGGGACGATCCTGTGTCAACTTCCAGCTCGCAAGGTGAGCCCTCCAAGAGGACTGTGACTTTCAGCTTTTTAGGCCGCTTGGTGCGGACCTGACTTATTGTGGTGAGATACGTTCGCAATTCCTCTCTCTGGGTCAACTCTATCTCAGCATCTGTATCCTGAAAATACTCTCGTTGAGCGTCCTGATAGAACGCTCTCTCAGCTCTTCGTGTGTAATCTCTCTGGGGATACGCTCTCTCAGCTCTTTGGGGATTTTCTCTCTGGGTAAACACTTGTGGATTTCTCTCTGGGCACCCTTTTTGATTTCGCCAAGCCCCTGGGTTGGGCTTCTGTTGGCGGTACATAGGTGGCTGCCGTGAGGCAGGGACTTCGCTCCGGCACACTCGTGCGATGTGCCCAAGTTTGTTACAGTGCGAACCTGAACCTACAGGTAGACCGGGGGTGATTCCCTCCGCAGCTTGCGCAGGGCGGCAAACGGAATCCGGGTCTCCCCCCAGGCCTCATGTGACTGCTCCGCATCAGGTGACTGTCCTCGAACTCGGGATCCTCGTAGTCGGGGTTGGTGTCCTCGTAGTGAACTCTGGTGTGCCTGGGTGCTGGCTGGCTTGTGCTGAAACCGCGTTGTATGGTCACCGATGATTTCTCCGCTGACTCTGATGCCCTTGCTTCATTGAGTGCTATCTGTAGGGTTAAATTGGGGTTTGCCAACAGCTTCTTTTGTAGTGAAATGTCTCTCAACCCACAGACAAATTGTGCCAGGATATGCTCGTCCAGATCCCTGAACTCGCAGTGAGTTGCTGCTCTACGCAGGGCTGCAACATATTGGTTGATTGATTCTCCCGCCTTCTGGTTCCGCGTGTTGAATTCCTGGCGGCAAACGTGGCGGGAAGGTTTTGGCGCGTAATGAGTCTGTAGAGCCTGTTGCAACGCCGTCCATGATACCGCTTGTATCGGAGTAGGCGCGGTTAGGTCTCTGGCCGTGTTGAAGACCTCTTTTCCACAGTAGCCGAGGAAGATGTTTTTCTTTCGGGCGTCGATTATCCCCGTGTATTCGTTCGCTTCGAGAAAGCAATCAAAACGAATCATGAATGCTTCCCATTCGTCGTTCGCTGGGTCGAATGGAGCGGGGGGAGTGTGCATCGCCATCTTCTCTTGTTTGAATTTGCCGCGCTGCGGTGTCCTGAGATGGCTGCCGGAATTTCTGCCGAATTCCTAGGCTGGATCAAATCCGGACATTCTGAAGTAGCGTTCTTCGTCCTATCTGTCTCTCGATCCCATCCTCGTCGCCAATGTTGGATCTGGGCAACGAGAGAACAGACTGCGGACACGAAGTGACTTAACAGCTCTTTATTAGTAGTAGTAGTGATCCAGCTTGCTCTGTGGCCGGAGGGTTCCCCTTTTATAGGGATCGGGTACGCCTCTCGACCAATCAGAGTGATACCTGTTTCCCGCTGTAGCAGCGGACCAGAGAGGAGACTTGCTACGATATATGTTAATATCTAACATTAATCATTATTTATAGTTAACTGAAATATAGTAATAAAATAACCACTATTGATTTCCTCCCTCCCAAAGGAGTATCTACCAGCTGAGAAAAAACAAAGGCAGGAAGGGGGATTGATGTTGAACTGTTGCGGGTGCAGAGAAGGTGGTCGTTTGACTTTTGACAAATTGATATTTGGCTACTATGGAGAATCAGTGATTCTATTTTGGGAGGATTAAGCTACTAGGGTATCAGATCTGGGCTGTAAAAATCCATACGGTAACTAAGTGGCAACAAAACAAGTCATTTCCCCCCACCCTACCAACCCCAGCAGTGATTTTCTGTGAATACCTCCAGCTGCCCTGAAAAAATGTACTGATTGAAAAGATCATTAAATTGCTGTGGGTTTTGTTAATAATCTTTAGCAAGTTTCAACTAAGTAAAAAAAATAAATTGCCTTCAAGCTAAACTCCACTCAGAGTGACTATACAACATAGAGTGAGTTTTTTTAGAAGCAGCACAAAAGTGGTAATTTTCCAAGTAACTGGTGTCTTCAGAATATGCAAAACTGTCTCTTTCATTCTTTCTGTTTCAATGACATTTATTCATTTAATGCCTCTTTAAAATTATAATAGTCACTTCAAACAGCTGAACTTTTCATCCTATTATATAACTCATTCTCCCATTTCTGCACACACAATGGAGACGTTTATTATAAATTTGATTTTTTTTTTCTTTTTAAAAACTTGGTTTTAAGATAAGATGCAAGTTAACAATTAAACTCTTTAATAGGCAACAAGGGGATTTTGTTTTCATCTCTCTGCCTTCAATAAAGGGATTGGCAAATTCATATAATAAAATCAATATAACAAAACCAACATTCAGATAATCAAGACAGAATCTTTTCGAGACTGTCTTGATTATAAAGGAGATAAGAAATGGAAGACAGATTCATAGGAGTGGAAGGGTCAAGACAAAGCAGAACATGCTTTGAAGCAGATTAGTTTTGTACAGTCATTGTGTGTCTAAGATAGAGCTGCGTGTGGTGTGGTATGTTTTTGCATTCCAGAGGCTTCTATGTATCTTTCCTCAAGTCCACAGGCTATGGGGTAAATGTTGGACAGGTGATGTCAGACACATCATATATCACAGAAAACAAAAATCAACCCCAGCTGCTCTGGTTATGGATGTCTTCAGAGTAGATCAGAACAGAGAAGGAAGAATGAGAACTACTTGGATGTCAGCTAATTAAATGAATTAAAGAACACTCTTGATTTAGGGGGGCTGGCATTATCTGTGAAGTGACCTTTATGAGTATAAAGCAGATCCCCTTAGAAACAAAAGCCAAGCATTTCCCTCCCATTCCTTCCTACACTTGCTTTTCTTTTGTGTCTCAATTGCCTTAGCAACTGAACAGAAACCGATCCTCCCTTCCTCTTCAGAAGTTAAGTCTCCATGAAGTTTAATGGGACATACTTTAAAAAGATGTAGACTTGTTACCTTCAAACCAAGATCAGAGTCATTGTATTCTCTCTAACTGTATTTGTATCTTGATTAACTGTGGTTTTGCTATTAATTCAATTTTATAGGATTCCATGACATAATGAAACACGTTAACTACATAGCTGGAGTTGCACAACTTAGATTGTCTACTGTCGACCTTGCCCCATTCTTAAGAGGTCTGTAAGGGGCGTGCATAAGAGCACCAACATGTCTACTGTCCCTGTCCTAATGTTATTCATATCCATTTCATGTATTCAAAATCATGTTTATACTTATCTAATCTAATACATGCTTGACAAAATAAATAAATAAATAAATAAAATAAAATAAATACACACTTTGGAAGCTTAGTTTCATATAGTTTTAAGATGCTGGACTAGGACCAGAGAGACTGAGGTTCAAGTCCTCTTTTGCCCATGGAAGCTTACTGGATGAGTTTGGATTAGCCACTGTCTCTCAACCCAAATTACCTTTGTGGTAGGAAGAAATTGGAGGAAATTCTCCATATACCATCTTGAGTTTTCTTGCAGTTTGGCACCCAAGATGCGTAATGCTTTAAATATTCTGAGTAATGTTTTAATCAGAATAGATGAAAAGAGAAAGTTTCTGCTTTTGTGAAGGCTTATAGTTAAGCAAATAAAGACTTTGGCTTTGAACCTTCTGGTATTACAGTAACAGGAAGACTTAACTTGAAGCAGAATATGGGTGATGATGTACAACTAGTGACATCAATGGGTAAGCATTCCTAACCAATATCTAATTACACATCACCCAGATTCCACAGGAACTAAAAATAAATTACTGAGTTGGGGAAAACATAAGTCTGAAAGTCTATAACCTGGATTCTTATAAACTGTTTGCTTATAAGGAATAACTAAAATTGCTCACCCCCAAGCATGTTGAGAAAATGTTTATGAATCATTTGTTCTTTTTCAGTCCAAGACTCATTCATATTTATTTTTTAGAGTATTTGCTAGACTGCTGTGAAGTAGAAAACAAGAAACATAATTGACCCATAAAGAAATTAGGATTGGGATGTATGTGTGTGTTGTAACATAGTGTTGCTTATATCATGTCAAGATACACATTTGTCATGGGTGTGATAAGGGTGAGTGTAGCAGATATCCTTTGCTCTCAACAGCCCATTTGTTTTGAGGAGATCAAATGAGTATCTGCTCTGATGTTTCAAGCGCACCAGTACACTTTCTCCAGTTAAGAGTCATGTACAAGTACAGAATGAAAAAAGAATGCATCCAGTGTTATAAGTCACCAACAGGTGGCAGTACTGATGCACTAGAACCGTGATGGCGAACCTATGGCACGCTTGCCACAAGTGGCACGCGGAGCCATTTGTCAGGGCACGCGAGGCGCTGCCCTGTCAGCTGGCCAGCGCGCGTGCGCGCGCTGGCCAGCTGAGTTCACCTTTTTAAAAGCTATTTTTCGCCTTCCCCAGGCTCCAGAGGCTTTATAGGAGCCTGGGGAGGGCGAAAAGAGCCTCCCCCGCCCCCCCGGAGGCTTCAGGGAACGTCCCGAGGCTTCCCTGCAGCCTTCGGAACACTTAAAACCAACCTCCGAGCAACCCGGTAGTGACTTCCGGGTTGCTCGGATGGTTGTTTTAAGCGCTCTGAAGGCTTCAGGGAAGCCTCGGGACGGTCCCTGAACAGGCACGAGACGTGCGTCTCCATCGCCCGGGCCCGGATCGCCTCCACTGCGCGGCGCCTCAGGCTCGGCGTCCTTGCGCCCGGCCTTCACATCGCTGCCGCCGCCGCCGCCGCCGCCGCCACCGCAGCTAGGACAGGCTCGGCCGAAGGGAAGTCCGTCAGGCTTCAGCCGCGCCGCCCTCGCCTCCTCCTCCTCCTCCTCTAGCCGCGCCATCGCAAGGATTAAGGCGAAAGGGGGCGGGGGCGGGGAAAGCGAAGAGGGCTTTGTTGTCCTCCTTCTCCTCCTCCTTTCCCCCACCGGCTTGAACGCGGCGCCGTGGCCCGGCAGAGCCTGCCGACTGGAGGAAGAGGGTGAGAGGCGGGTCCTGTGAACGGGGGCAGCAGCGGCGACAATAGTCGTAACTTGCCGGCTGGCCGCCCCGGCTGGGAGACAAAGGAGGGGAAAGGCGGCAGGCAGCCGAGGATCTTTTCGCCATCCCCAGGCTCCTATAAAGCCTCTGGAGCCTGGGGAAGGCGAAAAAATCATGCAAAGCCCCCTTCGCTTTCACCGCCCCCGCCCCCTTTCGCCTTAATCCTTGCGATGGCGCGGCTAGAGGAGGAGGAGGAGGAGGCGAGGGCAGCGCAGCTGAAGCCTGACGGACTTCTCTTCGGCCGACCCCGTCCTAGGGTCGGTGGCGGCGGTGGCGGCAGCGATGTGAAGGCCGGGCGCAAGGACGCCGAGCCTGAGGTGCCGCGCGGTGGAGGCGATCCGGGCCCGGGCGATGGAGACGCACGTCTCGTGCCTGTTCAGGGACTGTCCCGAGGCTTCCCTGAAGCCTTCAGAGCGCTTAAAACGACCATCCGAGCAACCCGGAAGTCCGGGTTGCTCGGAGGTTGGTTTTAAGTGTTCCGAAGGCTTCAGGGAAGCCTCTGGACGGTCCCTGAAGCCTCCGGGGGGGGGGGCGGGGAGGTTTTAAGTGTTCCGAAGGCTTCAGGGAAGCCTCCGGACATTCCCTGAAACCTCCGGGGGTGGCGGGGAGGTTTTAAGTGTTCCGAAGGCTTCAGGGAAGCCTCCGGACGGTCCCTGAAGCCTCCGGGGGGGGGGCGGGGAGGTTTTAAGTGTTCCGAAGGCTTCAGGGAAGCCTCCGGACATTCCCTGAAACCTCCGGGGGTGGCGGGGAGGTTTTAAGTGTTCCGAAGGCTTCAGGGAAGCCTCCGGACGGTCCCTGAAGCCTCCGGGGGGGCGGGGAGGTTTTAAGTGTTCCGAAGGCTTCAGGGAAGCCTCCGGACGTTCCCTGAAACCTCCGGGGGTGGCGGGGAGGTTTTAAGTGTTCCGAAGGCTTCAGGGAAGCCTCCGGACGTTCCCTGAAACCTCCGGGGGTGGCGGGGAAGTTTTAAGTGTTCCGAAGGCTTCAGGGGGGGCGGGGGAGGCTCTTTTCGCCCTCCCCAGGCTCCTATAAAGCCTCTGGAGACTGGGGAAGGCGAAAAAATCATGCAAAAATGGGTGCGTTGTGCACGCATGCGCACTGGGGGCGCGTTGCATTATGGGTGCGGCACGCCCGCACACGACCCCCCCCGCGCTCCCCCCACTTGTGGCACGCGAGCCAAAAAAGGTTCGCCATCGCTGCACTAGAAGATCTGACATGTTCTTTGGCATCTCACCAGCCTCGGGCCCAGGGAAGGGGCGGTGGGGTAGCAGTGATTATCCGGGAAGACTTGGAGCCGAGAGAGTTCACTGTGCCACAGACATCCGGGTGTGAGTCCCTTGTCGTGAGATGGGGCCCAGGGAGGCAGTTGGGCCTGCTGATAGTATACCTGGCTCCTCGCTATACATCAGCGGCCCTGCCTGAACTCCTCGAGCTGATCTCATCGGTGGCGGTTGAGACCCCCAAACTTGTAGTGATGGGGGATTTTAATCTGCCGTCGATGGGAGAAGCATCTGAGGGGGTTCGGGAGTTCATGGCTTCCATGACAGCCATGGACCTGACCCAGTTAATTCAGGGCCCTACTCACGAGGGAGGCCACACGCTGGACCTTGTTTTTGTCTCTGGCCAGTGGACGAGTGATCTGGGAATAGGGGACCCAACTATTATTCCCCTGTCATGGTCAGATCACTCACTTCTCCGGCTTAACTTCCCTGGTGCTACACCCCGCTGCGGGGAGGCGGAGCCGGAAGGTATTAGATGGTTCTGCCCCAAGCGCCTGATGGAACCAGATAGGTTCCAGACGGAGCTTGGGCCACCTCCTGTGGACCTGACCCGCCCCCGAGTAGAGGACCTGGTAGACGCAAGGAATAGTGCGACTGCCGGGGCCCTAGACCGGGTGGCGCCTTTGCGGCCTCTCCTGCGGCGACGAACCACCCTGGCCCCTTGGTTCACCGAGGAGCTAAGGGTGATGAAACGCCACAAGAGACGCCTAGAGAGTCGTTGGAGATCCTCCCGTTCCGAATTCGACCGAGCACAGGCACGAGCCTATTTGAGGACGTACCTTGTGGCATTAAGAGCGGCCAAACGTCAATATTGCGCCGCTCTTATTGCGTCCGCAGATAACCGCCCTGCCGCCCTGTTTCGGGTGACTCGCTCCCTCTTGTTTGAGAGACCGCGGGAAGCCCCTTTACAGGGCAGAGCAGAGGAGTTTGGGAAATATCTACAGGACAAAGTCGCTCAAATCCGGATGGGATGGGCCCCTTTCAGTAGTCCATCTGAGACGCCCGCGGCGAGTCTTGAGGGATCGCTTTGGGAGGAGTTTGACTCGGTTGCCATCGAGGATTTGGACAGGTTGCGTGGACGTCTGCGACCTACCACATGTTTATTGGACCCGTGTCCCTCCTGGCTTGTACTGGCATCCTGGGAGGTTACACGCGACTGGCTCCTGGGCCTAGTGAACGCTTCGTTGGGTGAGGGGCTCCTACCGACTGCCTTGAAAGAGGCGGTGGTGAGGCCCCTGCTCAAGAAGCCTTCCCTGGACCCAATGGACCTAGTCAATTATCGTCCAGTCTCCAACCTTCCTTTTTTAGCGAAGGTTGTAGAGAGTGTGGTAGCACAACAGTTCCCACGTCACCTGGAGGAGAATGATTATCTAGACCCGCGCCAGTCCGGCTTCCGACCCGGGCACAGCACGGAGACGGCCTTGGTCGCATTGGTTGATGATCTCTGGAGGGCCAGAGATAGGGGCTGTTCCTCTATCCTGGTCCTATTAGATCTCTCGGCGGCGTTCGATACCATCGACCATGGTATCCTGTTGCACCGGCTGGAGGGGCTGGGAGTCAGGGGCACCGTTTTACGGTGGTTTGGCTCCTACCTCTCTGACCGGACGCAACGTGTGTTGGCAGGGGAGCAGAGATCGACCCGGAGGTCACTCACATGTGGGGTGCCTCAGGGGTCGGTGCTCTCGCCTCTCCTGTTCAACACATACATGAAACCGCTGGGCGAGATCATCCGTGGCTTTGGGGTGGGATATCATCTGTATGCTGATGATACTCAGCTATACATTTCCACCCCGAACCACCCCAATGAGGCCGTCGAAAGGATGTCCCGGTGTTTGGAGGCCGTACGGGTCTGGATGGATGACAACCGACTAAAACTCAACCCTTCCAAGACGGAGTGGCTGTGGCTTCCGGCCTCCCGGTTCAACCAGTTGCTTCCATCTCTGGCCATCGGGGGCGTGCAACTGGCCCCCATGGAACGGGTGCGCAATTTGGGCGTCCTCCTAGATGCCCGGCTGTCCATGGATGACCATGTAACAGCCGTGGCAAGGGGGGCGTTCCATCAGGTTCGCCTGATGCGCCAATTGCGCCCCTTATTGGACCGGGATGCCCTACGCACAGTCACCCATGCGCTAGTGACGTCTCGCCTGGACTACTGCAATGCTCTCTACATGGGGCTTCCCTTGAGATGCACTCGGAGACTGCAGTTGGTCCAGAACGCGGCCGCGCGGGTGATTATGGGGAGGACTAGATACTCCCCTGTAACACCTCTCCTGCGCGAGCTGCACTGGCTTCCTGTAGTCTACCGAGTGCGTTTCAAGGTTTTGATTATGATCTTTAAAGCGCTTCATGGCACAGGGCCTAGTTACATGCAGGATCGCATCCTGCCCCATACATCCCTACGACCAATCCGCTCACACAGAGAGGGACTTCTTCGGGTGCCGTCCGCCAAACAGTGCCGGGGGGCGACACCCAGGAGCAGAGCCTTCTCTGTGATGGGCCCAGCCCTGTGGAATGACCTCCCCCGTGACATCAGGACTACTTCCGATCTCCGCTCCTTCCGTGTACAGCTGAAGACCCACCTCTTTCAATTATCTGGCCTGGCTCAACCGTAAACTTCTCTTACTCCTCCTGACAGTTCTTTTAAATTTTAAAAACCTTAAATTTTAAATTGTGCTTTACAATTGGGGTATTTTTAATGGTGACTTTTAATTGTCCAATGTGATGTAATTTGGTACCTCCTCCGTGTATGTATGTCCTGTATATATGTATGTTTATGTGTTGTATATGTTTTATATGCCCCACTGTACGCCGCCCCGAGTCCTGTCTGGAAAGGGAGCGGCTAATAAATTTAAATTTATTATTATTATTATTATCTATCACTTCAGCTGGCTGGAAGCTGCTGTGAGAAAAGTTTGTATTGTTATTGTTTATTAAATGGAGATCTGCAGTGAGTACTTGTTAGTGTGTATTAAGCAATGTGCATGATTGAATTTTGGACCGTTACAAGGATCTCTCTAATGGATATTCATCCCTTAATGTAGGTTGTTTCTGATAACTGTGTTGTCCCAAAAATGTAAAGGGGGTGAACTGGGAAGAGCTGATATGTGTGATCCAGAGTGAACACATTTGACAGTAACCAACAAGTTTCACATGAGAAAGATTGATGACCTACAATCCGCAGATTAC
The DNA here is from genome assembly GCF_964273705.1 of Natrix helvetica. Classification (NCBI taxonomy): domain Eukaryota; kingdom Metazoa; phylum Chordata; class Lepidosauria; order Squamata; family Natricidae; genus Natrix; species Natrix helvetica. Next base: position 77,365,338 of record NC_138548.1, on the reverse strand, counting down.
TCAAAGGGAAATTGTTAAGATTGGCATTTCACAGGAATGTATGGGTCACATTACTGATGTTCTTCAATATCAGAGGTATGCAAGATGTGTTCTTCACATGCTGAGGACAGATATGAAAGCTTCCAAAATCGAAATTACCAGCCGGTAGACCTGAAGGTTAAGAATTTTTTCACATCACGACAGACAATGAAACATGGTGCTCATGATTATGACTCAGAAACAAAATATCAGTCCATGGAATACTATCACAAAGTTGATATTATCACTTGCAGGAAAAAATTCAAAATCCTGCGCTTCAGAGGGAAAATGTATAGTTGCATAGGTGCTGGGGATGCAGATCAGAGGTGGGTTGCTGCCAGTTCGGCCCGGTTCGACCCAACCAGTAGCAGAACCGGCAGTGATCCAGGCCTGCCATACCCCCAAACCGGTTCCCTTGCTGCCGCTTGGGCACAGCCATTTTAGATATTAGTGACTGCACATGCGCAGTTCACTGTGAATTGTTCTGTGTGTGCATGCAGAGCAATTTACATCAAACAGCACACGTGCGGGCAGCACACATGTTGCGTGCGGGTTGTGAACTGGCAGTAACTCCGGAAGCAACCCCTCCCTGATGCAAATGACCATTTCCTTCACCCTGGCACCAATGCCAACTGAGTGCAACACTCAAAACTTTGAAAAAATGACTAAGCAGAGTTTGGAAATAGGAGAAGGAAAAACTGCTGCAACATAACAGGCCTCTCATTTAACAAACCATCAAGAGAGAATTGCAGTTGGATTGCAACATTTTACCCCATCTGACACCTGTCTCCCTTTCTTTCGACAAGGCAGCAAACATACCTAGTTGTACCTGTTGTTATCTGTTTTCCCCACAAGTGCAACCTTGTGAAGGTTGAGCTAAGGCAGTGCTTCTCAAATAGTGGGGCGGGCCCCCCAGGGGGGGCGCGAGGCTCCGTAAAGGGGGGCTCAGCTCAAATTATTTTATATATTTTTGTTTTGCAGGTTAAAGTTTTTTTAATATTGTGTTCCTTTAAATCCTGTGCTCCTTTAAATCTTTTCTGCTACAGTTAATAAAGCTATTCTTTGTTGTAAATTGATCCACATTTCTTTCTTTTTTTATTCTCTTGTACGTTAATAAGGATACAGTGTTAATCAGAGGTGTACTTATAACAATTTTATAGAGAAATGATACTATTTACAGTTGCGCGGGGGGCGCGAAATGTTTTCTTCTTCCTAGGGGGGGCATGACAGAAAATAATTGAGAAGCACTGACTTAGGGTAAGGGTTAGCTCCCCATGAATTCACAGAGTAAAACTGACACTGCCATTGGATTCAGAGCCCATCGGTATGGTTAGGAGGGGGGACGCCTTTTGAGCCTGCCTTATGTACATTTCCTGGCAAAATAAATGGGAAAATCCCATTGGGGAAAATTCCACTAAGGGTTAGGGTTAGCTCCCCATGAATTCGTAGAGCAAAACCGACACTGCCATTGGATTCAGAGCCCATCGGTATGGTTAGGAGGGGGGATGGCTTTTGAGCCTGCCTTATGTACATTTCCTGGCAAAATACATGAGAAAATCCCATTGGGGAAAATTCCACTAAGGCTTAGGGTTAGCTCCACATGAATTCACAGAGCAAAACCGACACTGCCATTGGATTCAGAGCCCATCGGTATGGTTAGGAGGGGAGACGCCTTTTGAGCCTGCCTTATGTACATTTCCTGGCAAAATACATGGGAAAATCCCATTGGGGAAAATTCCACTTAGGATTAGGGTTAGGGTTAGCTCCCCATGAATTCGTAGAGCAAAAGCGACACTGCCATTGGATTCAGAGCCCATTGGTATGGTTAGGAGGGGGGACGCCTTTTGAGCCTGCCTTATGTACATTTCCTGGCAAAATACATGGGAAAATCCCATTGGGGAAAATTCCACTTAGGGTTAGGGTTAGCTCCACATGAATTCACAGAGCAAAACCGACCTGCCATTGGATTCAGAGCCCATCGGTATGGTTAGGAGGGGGGATGCCTTTTGAGCCTGCCTTATGTACATTTCCTGGCAAAATAAATGGGAAAATCCCATTGGGGAAAATTCCACTTTGGGTAAGGATTAGCAGCCCATGAATTCACAGAGTAAAACCGACACTGCCATTGGATTCAGAGCCCATCGGTATGGTTAGGAGGGGGGACGCCTTTTGAGCCTGCCTTATGTACATTTCCTGGCAAAATACATGGGAAAATCCCATTGGGGAAAATTCCACTTAGGATTAGGGCAGTGCTTCTCAAATAGTGGGGCGGGCCCCCCAGGGGGGGCGCGAGGCTCCGTAAAGGGGGGCTTAGCTCAAATTATTTTATATATTTTTGTTTTGCAGGTTAAAGTTTTTTTTAATATTGTGTTCCTTTAAATCCTGTGCTCCTTTAAATCTTTTCTGCTACAATTAATAAAGCTATTCTTTGTTGTAAATTGATCCACATTTCTTTCTTTTTTTATTCTCTTGTACATTAATAAGGATACAGTGTTAATCAGAGGTGTACTTATAACAATTTTATAGACAAATGATACTATTTACAGTTGCGCGGGGCGCGCGAAATGTTTTCTTCTTCCTAGGGGGGGCATGACAGAAAATAATTGAGAAGCACTGAGCTAAGGGAAAGGACTGGCTCAAAGTCACCAAGCTGGCTTTCATGACTAATTCAGAATTACACGGAGCCTTTGGAGAATAAGCATTATATATCAGACTCTGGTTAGGCGTGTTTAGTTATCTGCATAGGAGCAGTGACGTTGACGAGTGTGATTATATCCTTATTACTGTATATTATTCTGATTTACTCTTTTTCTATTGTTTTATAAGCTCCTTAGAATATAAAGTGAGGCAGCTTGCGAACTCTTGTAAATAAATACCTAAACATGGAAATAAATAACTGGTGAGGAATTCCTTGATCTCAAGACAGAAAAGGAGCAAGACCTTTGATCAAATTAAGTTGAAATTTGACCAAGTAGCAATGCCACAAGAACGTCAGGTTTGAGGAAAAAATTGACATTCATTTAATAACTGACGAGACATGATCAAAAGACTGAGATGTAACTGAAACATTTCTACACTCACAAAAAGCTTCAGAAACATATATATAGGTAATTGACGTACCACCATTCATTTAGTTCAAAGTTACAATGATAACTGGAAAAAGTTACTTACAATTGGCCCTCACACTTGACCTTGGCAGTAGCCCCCGTCATGTAATCAAAATTTGGGTGCTTGGTAATTGGCATGAGTTTACAACACTGTAGTGTCCTAGGATCACGTGATTGCTATTTACGTCCTTCCCAGCTGGCTTCTGACAAGCAAAGGCAATGGGAGAAGCTGGATTTGCTTAACGACCATGTGATTTACTTCACAATTGCAGTTACTCACTTAACAACCATGGCAAAAAAAATGACAAAATTGGATGTGACTCACTTAATAAACACCTTGCTTAGCAGTGGAAATTCTGATCTCAGTTGTGACTGTAAGTTGAGGACTACCTGTATTCTATGCTGCTGAATCATTTTAATGGGCAAATATTGTTTTTTCTTTCTTTTCAACAAATTCTATATTTAAAATTCTAGCCTTAAAATTTAAATATAGAACTTGTAAAAAAAAAGTTTATGTGACTTCTAGAAGTAGACACTGACTTGATGGCACATCATAATGGGTCTAGGACAATTGAACGCAGCCGCCTTGCCAGTCCGCCCTCCAGCTGACCCATTGTGTGCATTCATACTCCTCTAGCCCTCAGCTGGTGCTCCTCTCCTGCTGAGGAAAGTGTGTCACTCCCATAAGTGCCAAGCATAGAATTCGGCCGCTCCCGCTTGCAAACTGGCACTGCAACCTCCCCCGCGTGGTGGGTTTAAAAATGGCTGTTCCCCTCATCCTGAAACTCTAATCCTCCTTGCTTCGAGCACTCTGAGCACCAGGAGTCACCTGGAGCCAGATATCCGCGAGGAATCACGAGCAGCTGCCTTTTGCACTTGCATGGCAGGAAATCTGGTGGTTTGAAGAGCACCTGGGCTTCTTCACTTCAGCAATAGCTTGGGGAAAGTGGTGCCGCTTGTTTCCTTCTGCTGGATGTGCAAAACATCACTGTGCTAGTTCGCATGGAAAGTGCCAGGCACTGCTCCTTTTGTATTTGGGATTTCAAAGTGGGGGGCAAGGAGATAGGAAGAAGAAAAAAAGAACATCAGCCTGCTTAGGCTGGATCCTGTTACCCCACCCCACTGGATCCCAAGCACATGGTGCACATGGCAAAGTAAGTACCGTGTGCCTTGCCACCCTGGCAGCCAAGACTGCCCATCCCACATGGATTGGCTGCTGGGATGCATGGTTAAATGTCCCACACAGCCAATTGGCCAGAGACAAGTGTCTGTCCATGAATGGCCTGGGATGAGGGGACGGGGGAAGAGTGCTAGCAGATCAGTAGTGGGAGTGGAGCGCTGGCAAAGGGCCAGCCGAGGATGAATGCCTCCGGGGGAATCGCCTCTGGTTGGGCGGCGGGAGGGCGGCATGAAGTGGAAGTGGTAAGATGCATTCAATTGTCCTATTCTACATCATAAGAAAAATGGCTTTTAAAATAAATTGTTTCCAATTTAGATAGCATTTTTTAACAGAACAGAATATATTTATCCTGAGGTTCTGTAACACGTTGCCTTCTGAGATCAATGAAATGTAAGTTCTAAGAAATAAGGCATTGGCTATTCCTGCCAGCTTAGTGTTATCTGCAAATTAGATGAGTTCCCCTCTATTCCCTCATCTAGATCATTTATGAAGATACTGAAGAGTACTGGGCCTAAAACTGAACCTTGGGGAACCCCACTTCTTACTTCCCTCCATGTGGATGTAGTTCCATTGAGGATTACACATTGAGTACAGTTACAAGTCCATCTGGTGGTGATGCTGTCCATATCACATTTTTCTACAAGAAGTGGGTTGTGATTTACTTTGTCAAATGCCTTACTGAACATCTATGCCCCTGGCATTTTGTTGATCTACTAATTTAGTCACTTTGTAAAAGAATGGAATAAGATTTGTTTGGCATGATTTGTTTTTGATGAATCCATGTTGACTGCTGGTTATATTTTTATTTGTTTCTAGATGTTTGCAGATTTGTGCTTGATTATCTTTTCCAAGATTTTTCCAGAAATCTTGATTGGTTTGTAATTTCCAGAAATCTTGATTGGTTTGTAATTTCCTGGATCTGTTTCCCCCCCCCTTTTTTTTTTTGAAGATAGGGACCACAACACTCTTTTCCAGTCCTCAGGTAGTTCTCCTGTGCTCCAAGAACTTTGAAAGATGTGGCTCAAAGGTTCTGAGATCATGTCTGCCAGTTCTTTCAAAACTCTGGAATGTATTCCATCAGGACCTGAAGATTTGAATCCATCTAGAGCCGAAAGGTATTCTTTTACCTTGTTTTTGCTTATTTTATTTTGCATTCCTAGCCTGTCTTTTACAGTTTTGTTTTTGGTAAGTTGCTTTGTATTTTCTTTTTATGTGAAGACAGATGTAAAGAATGCATTAAGCAGTTTTGCTTTCTCTCTACTGTCTGTTACTTCCCTGCCATCTTCCCCCATTAATGGACTGGATGTTTCTTTGACTTTTTTCTTGTTTTTATGCATTGAAAGAAGCTTGTTTTATTATTTTTGACATTTGTTGTAAGTCTTAATTTATTTTGAGCTTTAACTTTCTTAACTTCACATTTGCAGGTTCAGGCAATTTGTTGGTATTCTGCTTTAGTTATTTGTCGCCCTTTCCATTTTTTGTACTTATCCTTTTTTCTCCTTTCAGTTGATTAGAAAGTTCTTTATGCAACCATGCTGGATTTTTATTGGCTGTCTTGTTTTTCTTTTTCAATGGTATTGAGTTGGACTGAGTTTTTAGAATCATTTTTTTCAGGGTTTCCCAAGCTTCCTGAGTTGATTTCCCCTTTAAGATTTTTATTCATGGGATCCAGTGATGAAATTCAATTTTTTTAAACTACCAGTTCTGTGGGCATCGCTTGGTGACTGTGGCAAGGGAAGGATACTGCAAAATCTGCATTCCCACCCCACTCTGGGGCCAGCCAAAGGTGGTATTTGCCGGTTCTCCGAACTACTCAAAATTTCTGCTACCAGTTCTCCAGAACCTGTCAGAACCTGCTGAATTTCACCCCTGATGGGATCTTTCCCAAGCATTCTCTGAGTTAGTCAAAATCAGCTCTTTTAAAATCTAAGACTTGTTTAATTCTGTTCTTTTGCTTGTCTGTTTTATATGGAATTCTAATATGACATGGTCATGTCCCCCAAAGTTCCTGCAACTTCAATCCTATCACTTCTTCTCTGTTGATAAGAATAAGATCCAGTACAGCTGTCCCTCTAGTTGCCTCCTCTATCATTTGGGTGACAAAATTGTCAGCCAGGTTGGTCAGTAATCTATTTGATCTCCCACTTGTGGTAGAGTTTGTCTCCCAGTTGATATCAGGATAGTTAAAGTCTCCAATTACTACTGTGGTGTATTTTCTTTTACATATATTTGTTAACTGTTTGGCAAAAAGTTCATCTATTTCTTCTGCTTGGTTGGGTGGCCTATAGTATACACCTATGGCAATATTGTTCTTTTTTCCTTTTATGTTGACATTCTAACAGGCTTTCATCCTTATGCTTATCTGTGAAGAAGTGATCTCTAACATATAATGCAATTCCCCCTCTTTGGTTAGGTCTGTTTCTTTTGTACAGTTTGTATCCTTCTATCAGTACGTTCCAGTCATGAGTTCCATCCCACCAAGTTTCTGTAATGGCAACTATACTATACCTACCCTCATGTACTAGTACTTCAAGATTTAGATCTCCAGCATTTTCAGGAACATGCAGTATAACATTTACAAAAATACAGGTAGGCCAAAGTACTGGAGATATCTGGCACCAAGTTCCTTTGTATTAATGTGGTTAAGCCAGCAGGAGACAAAGAGGAAATCTACCCAGGAGGACTTATGCTTATGTAACTGACTGTAAAAAGCTATGCCTTGACTCCTTATTGTACTGTTCTTCAGTTAGTTCTTCATTCAAGTCAGTTTTTGTGACTGCTTGTCAACATCCCTCCTTCTTCATTGCCTATATCATGGTTTTTTACTTGTTTTCAAATGTGTAAACTTCCTTACTATCAAATTAAAAAGGTTTTTTTTAAAAAAATTACTGATTTAAATAAGCGCAATCAGAATCTTACAGTTGGAATAGCAAGCTGAAAATTGCATTTAATAAGTTGAATAAGGCTTCAGCCCTCTGTACTGTTAAATTCTACTGAGCGTAGCAAGACTTGATCCAATTTTATAGGCAACTGTGAGGATAAACTAGATTAGAATCACAGAGGAATGAATACAAGTATTGCATATACCAAAAAGAAAACAAAATCATTCAACCATTCTACCATTTCACATAATGTTATCCCAGGAAGGCATTCAACTATCTCATATTGGTTTAGATTTATTATTTGTATCATCCATTCTTGCCCAACTCAGTGATTTTATTTCAGAGGACCTTTGATTACAAGTCACCAATTCACAGCAATGAACTTCAGGTTATTGTTTAATTTAGATCAGGGGTGTCAAACCCGCGACCAACAGGCCAGATGTGTGATACAATGGCCACACCCACCCCTGGTTTAACGAAGGGGGAAAAGTTGTGATACATCACATGACGACATGTTGTTGCAAGTTTGACACCCTTGATATAGATGGTCGTGGAAAGAGAGGGGGGGGGAGGATTGGGAAATTTTGATTTGTTTGGTTCTTAATTATTTCAACAGGACTTGTTAATCGTCTAAGCGAGTGGTGGGCAACCTTTTTTTTCAACTGAGCCAAATCTCGCCAAAACCACGATTGAAATTTATTTTGAGAGCCACATTTTTAAAACCGAAAATACATAGGATGGTACACTGTTTTTAGTTTCAATAAACTCTGGCATTTGAAGCACGCAAGTCTTAAAGCTGTCAAGTTACAAGATCCTTGCATCCCTAACCCTTTAGAAAAAAAACCCCAGGGTCTTCAAACCTGACAGCTTGAAGACTTGTGGACTTCAACTCCCAGAATTCTGAGAATTGAAGTTCACCAAGGGCATCAATCATATTAGCCCAGGGATCTGCAAAATTGGCTCTTAAGACTGGTGGACTTCAACTCCCAGAATTCACAATACAATACAATACAATAGTAGAGTTGGAAGGGACCTTGGAGGTCTTCTAGTCCAACCCCCTGCCTAGGCAGGAAACCCTATACCGTTCCAGACAAATGGCTATCCAACATCTTCTTAAAGACTTCCAGTGTTGGGGCATTCACAACTTCTGGAGGCAAGCTGTTCCACTGATTAATTGTTCTAACTGTCAGGAAGTTTCTCCTCAGTTCTAAGTTGCTTCTGTCCTTGATTAGTTTCCACCCATTGCTTCTTGTTCTGTCCACAGGTGCCTTGGAGAATAGCTTGACTCCCTCTTCTTTGTGGCAACCCCTGAGATATTGGAACACTGCTATCATGTCTCCCCTAGTCCTTCTTTCTCTTAAGCTAGACATACCTAGTTCCTGCAACCGTTCTTCATATGTTTTAGTCTCCAGTCCCCTAATCATCTTTGTTGCTCTTCTCTGCACTCTTTCTAGAGTCTCCACATCTTTTTTACATCGTGGCGACCAGAACTGAATGCAGTATTCCAAGTGTGGCCTTACCAAGGCATTATAAAGTGGTATTAACACTTCACGTGATCTTGATTCTATCCCTCTGTTGATGCAGCCTAGAACTGTGTTGGCTTTTTTGGCAGCTGCTGCACACTGCTGGCTCATATTTAAATGGTTGTCCACTAGAACTCCAAGATCCCTCTCACAGTTACTACTATTGAGCACGGTACCACCTATACTGTACCTGTGCATTCCGTTTTTTCTGAGAATTGAAGTCCACCAGTCTTAAAACAGCCAACTTTGCAGACCTCTGTGTTAGCCCAAAGCCTGGCGCTGGGCGGGCCTTGCTCCCCCATTGGTGGAGCCCCAAGAAGCGAGGAGGGAGAAAAAGAGACAGAGGCCAAGGAGCTTCCCCCCCCGCCCCTCCCAGCAAAAATCTAACCGGGGAGCCAGGCGGGCAGTAGCAAATTAGCCGATCATGCCGCGTGGGCAGTAGCAAATTAAGTAGCCCCTTTCCCTTTTTTCTTTTCGACCCACAATGATTAGGGAGGATCCTGAAGTCGGGCGGGGACGAGAAGCGAGGAGGCAGAAAAAGAAACGGAGGCTAAGGAGCTTCTCCTTAGCCTCCGTTTCTTTTTCTGCCTCCTCGCTTCTCGTCCCCGCCCGACTTCAGGATCCTCCCTAATCATTGTGGGTCGAAAAGAAAAAAGGGAAAGGGGCGCTTGTTTTGAAGTGCCCGAGAGGAGGGAGGGGAGCGGGCGCCCGGCACACAGAAAAGCCACATTAAAATGTGTAAAGAGCCGCATGTGGCTCGCGAGCCACGGCTTGCCGACCACTGGTCTAAGCAACACAAAGGTGCCGGAGGGAATAACAAATGCCTAAGACAGTGATGGCTAACCTTTTTGGTGCCAAGTGCCGAAATTGTGCACCCCTCCATAATGCAGTTTGTGTGACACCCCCGCCCGCATGCACTCCCCCTGTGCATGCATGTGTGAAACCCCCCAGTGTGCACCCCACCCCTGCACATGCATGACCCCCTGCCTGCACCCCACCCATGCGCATGTGCAGCACACATCCAAAAATGTTTGGTGGCCAGTGGGAGGCACACCCACCTGCGAAGCAGAACTGAGCTGGGGTGATGGCTCTGGGATGTGCCCACAGAAAAAGTGATGTTTGAAACAGCAAAGTAAAAAGAAGAGATAATTGCAAATTGAATACAAGCTATTATATTTAAGAAATAATGCATTTCCATTTTAAAATAAGAAATAAATAAAATATCCAATAGTTTGCTCCAAAACATCCAAGGGAATATGATGCAGAGATATGAGCACAGAAGCTAATATTGCAATCTATTTTTTGTAGAAAGAAAGAAATGCATACAGTTTACACACACACACACACCAAACTGAAATGGCAGGAATTACCTAAGCTATGAAATGGACATAAACATTCAGGATATTTCCTACTTCTTTCACAACATGAAATACCAGTATTGGTTGTAAACACAACAGAACAGACATTGCTCTGCACTATATGCCATATGTCTACAAAGCAATCTTGGCATTTGGAACAAACATCACCTCTTCAACAGCTCACAAGAAGAGGGTTGGGTTCTGTTCTGAACTGTTGCTGCTGTGAATCAACATACAATTTGCAATCTGTAAGTTATATATTCAAATTAGAAAGTTATTAACAGCAGCTTTTCAGCTAATAAATTAAGAGAAAAATCTGTTTTCAACCTTGCTGGTATTATTGCTCAATTTATTTAGTGTGACAAGATAAATATTTTGTAGGTGTATTTATCCCCTCATATTGTCAGAACATTGTTTCTAAGAACTGAAATACAGAACTGAAAGAATAATAATGTCCTCCTCCCATGGAAACTGATTCATATCAAAGCTTTCCTGAATTCCCTACTGCTTACCAAGGAAAGTGTCATGCAATATTAAGCAGTTCATATTTATCCTCTACCATTGCTGGATGCCTCTCATACATACCAAAAGTGTAGTTCTAAGTAACTTGAAATCCTGCCCTAATTAACTCTCATTTAACAATATCTTTCCTATGCAGAATGCCAATCCCTTCCTGTTCAACGGATGGATGCAAATGAAGATTATGATGCAGTATTTAAAGTATGGATCAATATTTATAGATTGCTATCATTTTCCAAAACTGAATGGCCCCAATGACAATATGAGTCGGCAGATTCAACCTGCAGACTACTTAAATAAGGAATTATTTAAAATTAAGGGACTGAAAGCTAAATCCAATGGCAGTCCTTTTTTTTTGTAGAAAGAGCACTTCTCTTAAAATCTCTGGCCAATATTCAGTCAAGCAAGATCCACATGATGTATTTCTTCACAGAACAGGTTTCGTATTGAGAAAACTGTAACCATATATTTCAGCAACTGATGCATGAGGCAAAAATTTGAGAACTGGAACAGAATTTAGGAAATAGAACATATATATCATAGTTTAGCTTTACTGTCTTTGATTATGCTACATAGATCCCCCTTCAGGCATGATGGAGGTGTGAAAATGATCTATTTCAAGAGATTTGTGAATCCTGTAAAAAGTCCAGAATGATCAGTGTTGCCTTATCATAAATTTTGCTAGTCTGCTTCATTTGTGCTTACCAGAGGAGAGGAAGAAAGGACTATTACCAGTGGTGGGATTCAAATAATTTAAGAACTGGTTTTCTGCCCTAATGACCAACTGGGTAGGTGTGGCTTAGTGGTCATGTGGCTGTGTGGGCGTGGCCAACTCATCACTCACGTCGATGGGCGCTTCGCCTTAGCTGTTACAATGTAATAAGTGTTGTATACCGGCGAGCCTGGCCAGCAGAGGGCAGTCGAGTGGAGAGGCCCTCTGATTGGCTCAGGCGCGCCGGCCAGCCGGCGGGAGAAATCCTTTGTTTCTATTGGTTCGCCGTCTGACAGCTCGTTGTATAAATAGCTGTCAGACGGCTGGTTTTTGGTTCCAGTCAGTTCATTGTTAATAAACACGTACTACATTTCGACTCCGTCTCCTCAGTGACCAACTACAACACTGGCGACGAGGACGGGCGACGTGGAACCCTACACCGTGCCTCCGATGGCTTCTAACGCCGCTTTCTCGCCGTTCCGGCCAGAGGCTGAGGCTTGGGAAGCGTTTCTCGAAAGATTCGAGTGCTTCCTCATAGCCCACGATCTCGTCAGCCTCTCACAAGAGCGAAAGCGCGGCATCTTCCTCAATTACTGCGGGGCAGAGATGTTCGCCACCGCAAGAGCTCTTGCCGCTCCAGAACCGGCCCACTCGCTGCCCTGGGACGAACTCATGGCTCCCCTCAAGCACCACTACGAGCCCGCGCCTTCACGCTTCGCCTGGCGGCAGTATTTCCGTCGGTGTATTCAAAAAGAGGGCCAAACCATCGCCCAATATGTTGCTGCTCTCCGCGCTGAGGCAAGCCTGTGTGAATTCAGCGACCTGGAAGAGGCGCTGCTGGAACAGTTCATCTATGGGCTTCACGACGTTAAGCTACATCGTCGCATCCTGGCTAGACCCGAACTGACATTAAAAATCGCGGTCGATGATGCCAGAGCCTACGAGATGGCTGATCAATCCACCCCGGATTTCAGCCATCTCAGCCAGCACCCTCACGCTGCCTACGTGCCGCCTTCTCCCTATGCGGCACCCACCGCTTCCTACGCTCCTTCGACTGCCGCCTCTTTTCGCACTGAGGTCGACCAGACCGCCGACCGCCTTCAGGCACTTTCCACCAGGGATGGACGTCAGTGCCTCAGCTGTGGCGGCCGCCACCAACGCTCTCAATGCAGATTCCGGCAAGCCCTCTGCCACCAATGCGGCAGGAAGGGCCATCTAGCTGCTGTCTGCCGTTCCGCACCACAAGATCGCCGAAACCCACTCCCTCAGCCGCCTCCTCCCCGCCATCCAGCATCCATGCCTTCCCGCTGCCAGCACTCGCTCTCTGTGGGAGACCCGGCTGAGGCCTTTCCAGAGTGGCTTGTTGACTCGGCCTCCTCAACTTTGGAGGGCCGGGGTAAGCTGCACCTCCAAATCTATATTGAGGGGGTTCCCTGCCCTATGGAGGTGGACACCGGGTCGGCCCGATCTGTAATGTCCTGGGCCACCCTTCGCTCCCTGCTGCCCTGGGTCCGGCCCTACCATCTGAAGCCCCCTGACTGCCGGCTGCGTGATTACCAGGGCAACGTAATTGACCTGATGGGCTGCAGACTTTTTCAAATCACTTTCGGCTCCCGGCAGGCGAAACTGCCCCTCCTCATTGTAAAGAACCCCCTTGCCTCTCTCCTCGGCCTAGACTGGTTTACCGCCCTGGGTCTGTCTATCGCAGGGGTTCACTCTCTCTCTCCCTCCCCTCCCTCCCCCCTCCCTTCTCTCTCCTCCCTCCTTTCTGAATTTTCCGATGTTTTCACTCCCTCCCTGGGTTGCTATACGGGCTCACCTATTTCCCTGAACCTCAACCCCTCTATTCCGCCCATCCGCCTTAAAGCCCGCCGGCTTCCATTTGCTTTAAAAGCTAAAGTCGACGCGGAGCTGGACAAGCTCATTAGCCAAGGCGTCTTGGAACCCGTCGATTTCTCCCCCTGGGAGACTCCAATAGTGGTGTCTTTGAAGTCCGACGGATCAATTAGGATCTGCACGGACTTCAAATCCACTCTCAATAAGGCCCTCCAATCACACCCGTACCCTGTGCCCGTGGTGCAGCACGTCCTGCACACTCTGGGCCAGGGTCGCATTTTCGCAAAGCTGGACCTCGCGCAGGCGTATCAGCAACTGCCTGTCGATGACGCCACTGCGCTTGCGCAGACGATAGTCACTCACCGCGGCGCATTCAAATGCCGCCGCCTCCAGTTTGGCGTCAGCGTGGCCCCGGGCATCTTCCAGGGGCTCATGGAGCGTTTGCTCCATGGCATCCCCGGGGTCACCCCCTATTTTGATGATGTTCTAATCGCTGCCGCCGATCAATTAGAACTCATCGAAATACTACGCCAGGTCCTTCGGCAGTTCCGTGCTGCCGGCCTTCACCTTAAACCTTCTAAGTGCCAACTCGGCGTGCCCTCTGTTACCTTCCTTGGTTTCCTGATCGATGCCAACGGCATCCATCCCGACCCCTCAAAGGTCGAAGCCATCCTCTCCGCCCCCACCCCTTCCAACAAAGCGGAGCTCCAAGCCTTCCTTGGCCTCCTAAATTTCTATTCTTCTTTTATTCCCCACAAAGCGTCCCTGGCCGAACCCCTTCACCGCTTCCTGGACTCCTCCTCTCCCTGGTTGTGGACCAGCCGCGAGGCGCATGCGCTCGCGGCTGTCAAACGCTCGCTCACCGCCCCTCCAGTCCTCGCCCAGTATGACGAGCGTTTCCCACTCACCTTGGCTTGCGACACTTCCCCCTTCGGCGTCGGGGCTGTTCTCAGCCATTCCTACCCCGATGGCTCTGAAGCGCCCATAGCCTTTTACTCCCGCACCTTATCCAGAACTGAGCGAAATTACAGCCAGCTGGATAAGGAGGCCCTTGCTGCCATTGCGGGAGTAAAACGCTTCCATTACTACCTCTACGGCCGCCCCTTCTCCCTGGTCACCGACCACAAGCCCCTTCTGGGCATTACTGCGGGGGACCGTCCCACCCCTCCCATCCTCTCCCCCCGCATGTCCCGTTGGGCGGAATTCCTGTCCTCCTACACTTACACCCTCTCCTACAAGCCTGGCGGCCACATCGCCCACGCCAACGCGTTGAGCCGCTGCCCCCTGCCGCTGCCTGTCACAGACCCAGACCCAGTCCACTCTATCTGCCTTCTGGCCGACCTCAGCCTGCTGATGACCATCTCGGACATCACGCAGGCCTCCTGTGCTGACCCTCTTCTTGTCCGCGCCATGGCTGCTGTCACTCGGGGCTGGTCCGTGGCCTCCTCTGACCCCCAACTGTCCCCCTTCTTCCGCCGCCGCCTGGAGCTCTCCGTCCTCCAGGATTGCCTCCTTTGGGGCAACCGTGTGGTTGTCCCTTCTTCCCTGCGGCCCGCTGTTCTGTCCCGCCTCCATGACGGCCACCCAGGCATTGTCCGCATGAAGAGCCTCGGCCGCGGCTATGTCTGGTGGCCGTCCATGGACGCGGACATTGCCGCCTTCGTGCAACGTTGCACCCCGTGCCAGCAGGTGCGCGCTGCGCCCCCGACTTCCCCTCCCCGGGAGTGGGAAGTCCCTATGGGCCCATGGAGCTGGCTACACGTCGATTTCATGGGCCCCATTGACGGCCGGGTCTTCTTCCTCCTGGTGGATGCCTGGTCGAAATGGGTTGAGCTGTTTCCCATGCCCAGCTCAACCTCCTCGGCCACTATCCGAGTCTTAGATGCCTTATTTAACACACATGGCCTTCCTGACGTTATCGTTTCCGATAACGGGCCACAATTTTCCTCCGCTGAATTCCAGGCCTACCTTGCCTCCTTGGGCATCCGCCATGCCCCCGTTGCTCCCTACCACCCTGCGGGCAACGGCCTTGCTGAACGCGCGGTGCATTCGGCTAAGGAAGCTCTTGCCCGCATGGCTGCCCTTCCCTGGCCGTCCCGCATCTCCACCTATCTCCGTTCCCAACACTCCACACCTTGCCCCACTACGGGCAAAAGCCCCGCGGAGCTATTGATGGGCAGACGCCTCCGTTCCCTTCTTGACCGATTCCACCCCCTCTACCACCCTTCCTCCTCTGCTCTTCCTCCCCCCCAGGTCTTTTCTGGTGGGTGAGGAGGTGTTTGCTCGCAATTACGCCGGCGAGCCCAAGTGGCTACCTGGACGGGTGACTGACATCACGGGGCCCTGTTCTTACAGGGTCCTCCTCGATGATGGGAGACATTGGCGGCGGCACATAAGCCAGATGCGTCGACGACCAGAGGGACCTGAACTCAGTCCAACAGCAAAAAATCAACCAGGCCCTAACACCGCCGCCTACCGGCTCGACCGTCCACACGCCGCTAGCTCCGATATCGCAACAGCCCCTCCCGGTGCGCTGGCAAGCTTACCGTCACCCGTCGGTGCATTGCCAGGAGTAAGACCCGTCCAGGACTCTTCGCGGCCTGTTCGCCACAAGAGCGGAACCGACACTCCTTCCTCCTCTGGCGGGGCGCCATCTTTGCTGAGACGCTCCCAGCACCTGCGCAGACGTCCATTGTACTTGGATGATTACGCCTGCGCAATCCAGGGGAAAGGGGTGTTGTATACCGGCGAGCCTGGCCAGCAGAGGGCAGTCGAGTGGAGAGGCCCTCTGTTTGGCTCAGGCGCGCCGGCCAGCCGGCGGGAGAAATCCTTTGTTTCTATTAGTTCGCCGTCTGACAGCTCGTTGTATAAATAGCTGTCAGACGGCTGGTTTTTGGTTCCAGTCAGTTCATTGTTAATAAACACGTTGTACTACATTTCGACTCCGTCTCCTCAGTGACCAACTACAACAATAAGGATTAACCAGAGAGGTAGTTTCTGTAAGCAGGGCAATAAAGATTAGATTAGAAACAGCACCAGAATGTTTCCTTCCTGCCTTCCTTACAGGATTAGTCCTGAAAAGTGGATAAAAAACAGAAGGAGATTTCTTCCAACAACCGGTTCTCCCAACTGCTTAGAAAGTTAACAACCGGTCCTCCCAAATAGGTGCGAACTGGCTGAATCACACCACTGACTATTACCCTTAATAATCAGGACTGCTCCAAGATCAATGATAGCTAATGACAACCATGAATATCAACATTGTCTGTCCTTCCAGGTAGGTTAGGTGCAACAGATGTTGCAATGAGAAGTCGTATTTTATTATTGTAGGGTATAAGAGTAGAATCCTGAAAACTTGTCTGTTTTCCTCTGCCCCAATTATACCATATAAAATTTAGGCAGTTATTCTGAGTCACCCCCACCATTCGCCGGGCTGAGACATTGTTTACTGTCTTTTTCATTTGCTAAAGGATCTTGCATTTCTTTACCAACATTGCCTCTGCCTTCTTGAATATGGTTAACACTTGTCAAGCATAACAATTTTCATTACCAGGTACAAGCTTTAATGAACTGTAGGTGACCTTATTAGATGCTGTTCACAAAAGGTTGTGCCTCATAATTAAATGCCAGTCTTACAAAGTGCTCTGGAACTGTTTCTGATGTTTAGCTACTAATAATTTACATTGCAGCTCTCCTATTACCCCACCCCCCCAATTCAATTGTGTCCAATTCTCTGAGACTGTCTGGACAAGTCCCTGAAGTTTTCTTAACAAGATTTTTCAGAAGTGGTTTGCCCTTGCTGAGAGAAAGCAACTGGCCTAAGGCCACCCAGCTGATCCCTCAACTACTATACTCAATTGGCTTTCGTTTCATGTACTATGTTCAGGGCAGAGGCGGTATTCTGTTGGTTCGCCCCGGTTTGGGCAAACTGGTAGTGGCGGTGGTGGTGGGCTCCGCCCACCCACTCAGACATCATCACAAACGCTCTGAGCATGTGCAGAAGGTTCTGCGCATGCACAGAAGTGCCAATTTCAAACCAGTAGCAAAGATAATAGGATTTCATGCCTGGTTCAGATAAATCTCTCTTGACATTTGCCAAGCTCCTTGCCCTACCTATCTCTTTTAAAGTAACTTTTTTAAAAAAGTGGGCATGGGAAATAAAAGAAAAAGTGAACGCCTGTATAGCTAAGTGTTAGCCTTTAGGATTACTTTATTTTCAAGGATGCTTCTGTGCTTCAAGGAGGTTCTCTAAGCCTTAGAGAATAAAAAGGACAAGAGGATATAGCTGACTGCTTCATTTGGTATACTTTCCACTAGACAAAAATAAAAGACTGTAAATTGGGGTATACAAAGCATCCTGTAGGGTTAGAATAGTAATAGGGAGCAACTTGAATTTATTTTTTGGTAAATTGATATTTTTTGATGCCACACCCACAGACAAATTTCAGTATGTTGTTGACTTTTGAATTTATCCATCAACCCTCTCCCCGCCCAGCAATAGTCTCTATTCTAGGCATTTATTTTGTTTATAGTTCAGGGAAAAAGATAATGAAAATATTATAGCAAATGTTAGAAATTCAGCAAATAGCACCATTTATTGATATTTTTTGAATGATAATAATTCACAACTTACAAGAGAATATCAGTTGATATTTGGACATCCAAAATATATTCAACATAATATCAACATTTACTGGTTAATATTACTTCTTAGAATACTCGGAATCAAACAGGTAGTTGTTGTTTAACAACTGATTCATTTAGTGATTATTTGCAGTTATGAGAGTGATTAAAAAGTAATTTTGAGGACAATCCTCACATTTACACACGTGTGTTATAAGTTTGTAAAACAAAGAAAAGTGGAACTGAGATCATTAGCAGTCATAGCCACTACTTCACTTAATGATTAACTAGGGGTGGGGAACAATGGCCCTTTTGACTTGTGGGCTTCAACTCCCAGAATTCCTGAGCCAGCCATGTCCACAAGTTATAAAGGGGCCATCTTTCTCCACCCCTAGATTAAGCTATTGGTCCCAGTTGTGGCCACTAAACAAGGATTACCTGTATAGCTATTTTCTATCTATGGTTGGCTGACTAATAGAACTGGGATGTGTGTTTAAGATGGCAATATGAGAAACTAAGTCATGTAGTAGCTCCTCTGAAAATAAATTTAATTGCTATTTAGTTATTATTCTGACAGACAGAATTTAATTAAGACTCAAATTTGCATCTGAGATATTGTGTATGTATGTATGATGTATGTATGTATGTATGTATCTCTCTCATCTATCTTCGCCAACGTCCGAGTGTCAGAGGCAGTTTCCGTTCTTGTAACCCCATAGAAATTGATTATAGCATATTTTAATATTTGTTTCCCCCTTGAGGCTAAATTCTCTATAAATCATTGACCTTATTGTGCTTTCTGCTAGTGGATAAAATCCATTGTTTTGTGTAGCATTTGAATAATAGGATTTTTTTTCAAAATAGATACTCCTTCCCCTTTACTTTTTGGGGGGGAGGGGGAGGGAGGATAATTTTACAATGATCACAAACTATGCATAACAAAATGGACATACTAATTTTTAGAACGAGGTTGCATATGTATGAATAATAGATGGAGTTTGCTGCATAATTTACACGTGCAAATTATGAATTTTACATTTTACGGACTTTGCATCACAAGCAACTTTTGAAACCTGCTCAACTATCCATTAAATAATAGATACAATGAGAAATATCTTCTTTTTAGGAACCTTAAATGTTCAGAAATTATTGCCAAAGTGAGAATCAGAAAGATAATGTTGCAATTAATTGTCTTGAAATTATTGTGTGTCGTTTCTTTTTATTAAGCACAACAATTTTATTTTTTATTAAGCACAATTTCTTTTTATTAAGCACAACCTAAACTGGATGACTGGATACACTGAAACCTGATTCCATTGCCTTTCAAGAGAGAGAATAAAATGTCAACAAAACCTTGAGTAAACATATTTTGTGCAAGTTTCATAAGATAAAAACATATTTGAATGCCATAGAGAATACCGCTGCTTGCAGATTTGTCATTTTAAAAGTGAGTCGCATAGTCTTCTCAGAGAACCTGAAGAAGAATGTACAAAGATCTAGTTCAGGGGTGTCAAACTAAAGGCCTGTGGGCTGGAATTGGCCCATGGTGTGCTTAAATCTGGCCCACAGGGCCAGTCTGGAAATAGCCTCTGGCAGCCAAAACAGGCCGCAGGGGCCACATGCGCCCCCCCCCCGCACCCCATTTTGGCTGGCAGGGTGCTGCAGGAGGCAGCTATCCTGTCTCTCCCCTCCACCTCCCCCGGCTGGCCCACGGAGAACTACAATGCTGATCTGGCCCTGGAAGAAATCTAGTTTGACACCCCTTCTCAAGTCCTTAGTTCAATATTGCTCCATAACTGAGGGCAACTATTTCCAATAGTAACTGTTCAGTAATTATCTTTTATACCAGGGGTGTCCAAACTTGGCAACTTTAAGACTTGTGGACTTCAACTCCCAGAATTCCCCAGCCAGCAGAGCTGGCTGGGGAATTCTGGAAGTTGAAGTCCACAAGTCTTAAAGTTGCCAAGTTTGGACACCCCTGTTTTATACCTTTGCAGTGGTGCTATTCTAGAGATCTAGAATAGCACTACTGCAGTCAGGGACCATGACAATTGTTAGTTTTGAAGGTCCTATCTTCAACTGAAAATTATTTGAAAAGAAATGGGAATGGCAAAATGTTCAACAAGAATTCTTGAATATCATTCAGTCCCTCAGAACACAAGTTACCATATTTACCCGAAAGGAAGATGATTCTGATTTGTGATAGTTTCCCTACACCACCATACAAATTATCTGCTCAATTATTGCATTATAGGATAATATAAGACTAATCTCCTATTATAAAAGTAATTTTATAATTAGAGAAAAAAAATATTCTTTCTTCTTGGTAACTATTTTTTTAACCACAACCTTGTACACTATCTTGGAATAATTTCCAGTAGACATACCAAGGTTTTACTGCCAATTAAAAATGTAGATGTTGCATTATTTGAAAACGTGTCATCCTGACTATGCTTTCTCTAAAGAAACATGTTAGGGGACCTTTTTTTTAAAAGAAACATATGATAATTCTTGGTCCTATTTTTATATGTTTGTTTTTAAGATTCTTATTCTCAACATACAGAAATAGACTTCACAACCTAGACACTTAGATCTTCAGAAAGGAAAACTCAGATGGTCCTGCTACAGTGGTATTTTATCCATAACATTTGTTCCTTTGGAAGGCAACAAGCTAACAGGTGCCAACAGATGAACTGCTCTACTTGTGCTGAAAGGTATTCTGTGAAGAGACGATTCATATTTCCTCATATTTCAATTAGAGGCTCATGTACTCCTAACCAGAATTACAGGTCATAAAAGTCTCACTTATTTCTCTTTGTGTACAATAGATGCATTTAAACAAAGGCCTTTTGGGCTATCAGTAAAAAGGAACTGTACAACTATTTCATTTATTTCTCAATGTTTTCTCAGAAAAGAAAAATATATATTAAAAAATATATAAAAGAAACAGTGAGAAAAGGATTTTACATGGAGAAAACATAGCACTGGGACTTTTTCAAAAGTCCCTTAAATCAAGTCAGTAATTCAATAAAAGAAGTTGGAAGTTTTATTCACTGGAAACACCCAGCTTGATTCACAGAACTCTTCCTGACAGGATGCCATACACAAGAGAAACAAAAGCAGGAAGACACTTGAGTATTGTGAAAATTATATATACAGCATGGCTTAATAAGCTGCATAAATGTAGGGGAAATATTTTACTGATTTCTTTTTTATTACTTCAGCAAATAGATTGAATGTTATTCAAGAGCTTTAATTTTTATAGCAGAGTAATAAGTGCTAAAAGTCAAAAAAATTTCAGGCAATTTTTTTTCATTCATAGATTTTTAATCTTTCTTGGTTTTTACCTTAAACATGTATCTTGTAATGGCTGTAGAAATTTTTCAAAATAAATTATTGAAATAAAAGTAGCTGAGGGAGAACAATCTCATTTAGAAAACAGAACTTTATTTCATATTTTTCCTTATTCTTAAATTCCTGTGCACCCCTCTCATTGCAGTATAAACTTTCAAGATTGGTCTTGTAAAACCCATTCCTACATCTAACAAATTAACAGTAGATATTATCACAGAAAGGAATTAATCTGAGAAAGTTTCATTACTATGTTAAATGAAATATATTGAATTTTGAAAGAGTAGATTTGTTTGTAGAAGGGATTGGTACTCTGGAACCTAGATTCACACCTTTTTTGTGCCCTGTTTCCAGGAATCTATTGGTCAAAACCAAACATCAGAAAATAGAACATTGTAACCAACATTCAAAAAGTATTAAAAAAAGGTCAGGACTTAACAAGGTTATATAGCATCAATGCAGCAATTTCCATTTCAATGTTAAAATACTCTCCCGGGAATAAATTAGAGTACAATCCACCCATTAGTCATAAAAAATGAACAGAAGTGCAAAAGAAGCCAAATTTCTTCTTGGCCTTTATCTGAAGGAAGAGCACTTCCAAAATAAATTTATCCCACAATGTCACCCATTCTCTTATGCTTTAGGGAAGGACTAGAACCAAGATTCTCCCTGCTCCTGCAGCACACTGGTTCTCTCTCTCATACACACAAAAATGTACATAACAAGCAATGGACATCATCCACTTCAGTGAGCCCAGTATATCTGTCTTAGGCACCTAGCCCAAGGGTGGAGTCAGTCTTTCTAAATAGACCAGACAGGAAATGTGTTCATATCAACTAATTTTACATAATTGTAAAGCTACATTTACAGAATCTTGCAAGTCTGAAAGTACAGTTCTTCTGCTCTCTCCCTTATGGCCTGAGAAACTAGGGAGGGTACCTTTTGAGTTTCTTGACCTACCAACTTTCCAGCTACAGGATATGTTGTTTCTTATCTGACTATTTCCTAGGGAGCATCTCTTCACCCTGTCTTCTAAGGTCTTTCCCACATATCATTATAGATCACGGGTGCCAAACTCACTGCATCATGTTGCTGTCAGGTGACATTTTCTCCATTTGAGGATATGAGGTGGGTGTGGCCTCTGCATGCTGCATCCGGCCCACGGCCCCGCCAGTATGACACCCTTGTTATAGATTGATGCTGAACCTCTTTGCTGCCACCTTGAAAATCTGCCAGTTCTGGGTTGCCTTGGGGCTCCCGTTGGTTGAGGAGACTTGCATTTAGCCAATGCAATCCCTGCTGCATAGAAGCTACTGGGGTGCGGATTCCCCCAGAGACACAGTATTAGACCTGTAAATATTCTAGAGTCATTTTTTGAGGCTATAAAAATTGAATAAATAAATATTCCTGATATTCTTAAAGAAGGAACCAAGCAACTTTGCACCTCTTCTCTTGGTGGCTCAGGGAGCCAGGAGGGGACTTTTCATCTCCCTCCCCCATAACAGGTGCAGGTAATGAGCGATCAGGTCTATTCCAGCTACAAACCTAGGCCAGGTGGAGAAGGAAGGTGTGATTTTCTTCCACTTTATCTCCTACAGCAGGGGTCCTCAAACTTGGCAACTTTAAGACTTAAGACATGAGTCTTAAAGTTGCCAAGTTTGAAGACCTCTCTCCTACAGCCACCTTGGATCTAGCCTTAACCGTGCTCTTCCATCAAAGGACATTTTTGAAATGTTGATTTTGAAATCAAGGAGCTACCAAGAAAAAAACCCCCACAAACCTGTCAACGTTGGCAGCCACGCTAATGTATATAAGCAGGAAGCAAACCCTACATTCACTAACACTGGTGGCGTTAATCAATGGGGTAGTGAAAGGTCTACAAACATATAACCCAGCTCAAAGGAGCACCACAGTTCGGCCCTGAGCGACAGATATTCCCTTCCAACAGATCCATCTCTCGACCTCAAGGAGTCACGGGGGACCCGGGGCCAGGGCCAACTGCAGAAGAAAACAAACGGGCTGCGCGCAAATTGCCAGGAGGTAAATTATTCAAACCAGGAAGGGAACGCAGCCAACCAAGGACCTGGACGGAATAACTCTTCACTTGCTACGGCTCCTCAGTCCAGAGCGCGGAGCACGCAGGCGGGCTGAGAGGGAAGGCAACGTCGGGGATGGGGGTCTGCGGCAGCGCAGGGATGGCGGAACCGAGTTGAGGGAGTCGGCCTGGCCTTCCCTTCCGCCCTTTGACTTCCCCTCCGCCCAGCCTGCGCCTCCAGGGCGCAGCAGCGAAAGGGTTAAGCGATCGAAGGGCTACGGGCGAGGGAGGCGGCCGGCTGTCAGGAAGGAGCATGTGCAGTTTGCATTGCAACTGCATCCACGCTATGGGTCCTCTTCATTGGCACAGTTGATCTTCGGCCGCGGCGGCGGCGGCGCAAGAGCGGCTACAAAAGGAACAGCTGCCGGCTCGGATCCATCCATGGAGTTGAGGCGGATGAAGCGCTGCTGAGCGGATCCCAGCCGAGGCGCTGCGGTGAGCAGGCACCTGCGCCGGCCGGCCCTCCTTGCGTCCCGCTGCCCAGCGTCACCCGGGTAGGTGCATCCGCAGAGGCCTCCTCCTCCTCCTCCTTCCTGCAACGTGTGCGGGGCGCAGATGCTTGGAGGCGGAGGACCAGGGCGACCGCGATGAACGCGCTCGGGCTTCCGCCTTTGACCCGCTGCAACTCGCAGCCCAGGGGCAATTCCGCGGGGATCCGCACGAGAGGAAGAGCGCTCAGCCCGTAACAAAGCGAGGAGGCGCTTAAAAGAGAAGCGGAAGGCAAACGGGCGGTTTCCCCCGGCTGCCCTTCTTTAGCCGGATCCTGTTCCTTAATCGCTCCCCAACCTCCCATCTTCCTGCCTCGGTTCCCGGCTTCCAATCCGCCACGCCCCCGTCGGCCTGGGAAGGATGCTGAGCCGCTGCATCCTGTGTGGTGGGCTTGGCCTTGGAGCGGGCTTGGAGAAGTTCGGCCCGAGGCTTTCTTGGCGCTCTCTCTCTCTCTCTTTGGCCCCCGCGGGAGCCCTGAACTCCCCCGCGCGTCCTCTGCGCTCGCCGTGTGTAACGGGGGGGGGGGGGGGAAGCGGGGAATCCTCTTGCTCGGACGCTGGCTTAGCTACTTGCGAGCTTCGCGTCACGCCTGGGTATTTCTCGCCTCTCTCCCTCCTCTAAAAGGATCTGCTTGAACGCGGTGCCCTCCAGTTGTCTAGCATCCTTCCCAGGCGGCGTGGTCACCTCCCGCTGCTGTAGGAGCGTATTCCAATTGCTAAATCCTCGGGCTTCCTCAGATTGTCTGCGCCTCTATTTTCACTGACATGTATTCGACTTCAGGTCCCCAAATTCTGAAGAGCCCCAAATAGGGAGTATGTGCCTTCCGGCTCTCAAGATTGTTATTCTGACCCTACTCTTATTGCTTCAGCGTGAAGTTTGTTTGTTTTTTAAATCATGTTTATAAAACTTATTTTTTTAAAAAAAGAAGCATTGGGCTCACTGATTTTCATGTCAGTCCTGTGGGATGGGCTGGCAAATGGTTAGTCCCATTTTGTAAATGGCAAGCCGAGGCTAGAAGAGAAGATAGGTGACTCTTGAAGCAAATCTAAGCATTGCTCTCTCTTAAAACTTACATGCTTTTGCCAGGTTTTTTCCCCTCAGTATATAGCTCACAGCTCACATGGTGTATGTCTCCTATCTAGCCTGCCCATTTTGACAGTTAAGGACTTCCTTGGCTGTCTCCTATCTATAAAGACACATGTTGCCCACATAATTCAGTTAGTGGTCTCCAACATGCCGTTATACTTTTAATGGATTTTGGTGTTACAGAACATGGAGCCTGTCCTCTGAAATCAGTCATGGTCCTTCTTGCTAGCTCCTACAGCAAGTTTTATTAGATTGTTCAGAAACATCTATGAGTCCTGGCATGTTTAGGGAAAACTTCCAACATGATCCCACCAAAGTGTTGGATTATGCCTGGCGCTCCATAACCAGCATGCTTTGGCAAGCTCTCCAGAGATTATATGAATGGTAGTGTCACATATCTTGGGTGCCAGTTATAAGGAGGCTGCTGAAGACAGAGCATTCTGTACATCCAGTGAGTAGAAATTCTTGCCCCGGGGGTGATATAATTTAAGTGCAGTTGGTATGGGTGTATCGTAAGGTGTAAGATGATAGGTTTGACCTAACATCTTGCACACCATTGTAACAATGTGTATTTATGTAACCAGTAACAATATTTATTTATGTAATCAACAGGATCATTGCATTGATTATTGTGTTTAGGGGATGTAAAAATATGCCAGTACTGATCACTGTAGAAATCATTAAATAATATATGACACAGCCTCTGTAAGCTGTGCTTTTTTTTTATCATTAGCAGTATTTCATACGATACCAAAAGCCAGGAAGTTTTTCCTCATTTGCTATGATCAGTAAAACAAAAGCATCTCTTCCTTTTAAAAGTTTAAACTGAAAAATAGCTTTGCGGACTAAAGTTTAACGGAGAAGTGTTACTTTTTCTGTTTTCCCCAGTTAATTAATTCTGAAGGGGAAAACATCACTAAATGTATATCAACATCCCACAGAAAAATGTATTTTATTCCGTGACCAAGAATCTTGTGCTGAAACCCGTTGGACTGTATTGATTGAAACAGCCAAGGTTTTAAAATAGTGATGATAATCTCCAGCACTGGGGAATAAGCAGAACCTTGGGCGAGAGACAGAATGTCCTTCCAGTTGAAGTAACCTTCTAACCCTATGAAATTGTTGCATTTTTGTGAACCATTAACTTAATAAATGTCCAGTTCCAAGAACAAGTTATCTAAGTAAACTGGAAAACTTAAATACAACAAATTACTACAGCATGATCATTTAATTTTCTTCAGAAAATTTTATTTATGCAAAAAGAAGAAACTTAATTAGGCCTTCGTATTTTCTTATTTGAAGCATAATCGATTCTGTTCCTGTTTCTCATGGAAAGAGATATTGCAACTGAACACCCAACTTTAGGAAATTATTTTAAGCCATATAACTTAATTTATGAAGTCCAAGTAGGCATAGATCTATTTAAGACATATTGAAATCTGTTTGTAATAGCTAGGAAATGCAGAAAATATTTTTTAAATTAATATGAAATTTATGGAATACTGGATTAAGTAGTTATTGCCATATTCTGTTCTTTTTCTTTTCATTATTTGTTTTTTTGCCCATGATTCTAAACAGAACCGTGATCGTATTTAGTCACCTACGCAAGAGCAATTTTGATCTTATATTGTACTGTACTTCTTTGGAAAAACTACTGACGATCAATGTTGCTTGAAATTTAGAAAAAAAATCCTTAACTTTAGAAATCTGCATGCCACAAGGCAATATTTTTCTACACTGAAAAAGAAGAAAGTGATACGGAGATTGGGTTAATTCCATAGAATCTATGATGTAGTTCTTGCTTTTCACATATTTTAAAAAATAAAAGGACTGGTTATTATGTATGATAGAACCAACAAGTAGAATGAGTGATTAAAAATGTATGTTTGAGACAGGGGAATTTGGGGAGAAAATTACTAGACTCCAGTAACTGAGTAGTGTATAGTAGTGTATAAAACACATGTAGGTGCTTATCCAGTCAAGCTGAAGCTTTTTTAGCAGAAGGTATTAATATATTTTTAGTTTCATACTGGCTGGCACTTACCTTAATTTCTAGGATTAGCTCTAAAATGTTAGGTAATAACTGTAGGGGTTGAGAAATAACACAGTTTGAACTTCTTAACGTTTACATCCAGAAGTGTCATATTGTTAGTGCAACTCGTTTCCTACTAGAAGTACACATGATGTAATCCTAGAAGTAGGAGAGTTTTATAATGGCTGAATTGCAGAACTTCAGAAGTCTGTTTATAGACACACAGTAAATGTATTTTAAAGTTAAAAATATCAGGGATTTTTGTTGTTGTCCTTTATTGACAAAAACTGGATGGAAGAGCAAAGTAATAAAAATTATAGACCTTCTTGAAAATATTGCTATAAACCAGTGGATAAATACATATTAAAACAAACCTACACAAAAGGACAAACTATCTGTGATCATAAAGCAAGTCCTGCAATGGAATCTACTGGATTCTAATTCTAATGGAATCCAGTAGCATCAGGCACTTCATTCAATGCAAACTCACCATTTTCCCCTTTGAACAATAAGGAAACAACTATCCTCCATGAAAGGAAATAGTTTTTAAACTACTGTAGGGTGTTTGTAAAAAATATGCTATTAGCTTTTCAGTCAACAAAGTTTCATGGTATACAAACTTGCTGGAATGATTTTTAGAAGGGAATCAATGTTTAACATTTCTGTTTTCCGAGTTGGCATATCAACAGTTTTAATTTCTAGCCAAATGCAAACTTTCTCTCCTATTGCTACTAAGCTGCTCATTCAAATTAAGAAAAGGAATTTGGTAAATAAGATGCTGTGTGAGGGCATAAATTCTTATTTCATTGTGTCAGATAGTATATCTGGAAAACAATATAGTATTCCAACTAGTGCATAGGAAGCATTTGTATTTAGATCTCACCTGATAGGTACAGCTTTAAATCTTCCGAATCTTAGAAACTGAGACTTGGTGCAACCTCTTCTTTTCTTGCTTATGTTTTACATAATTCTGACCAACCTGTCCTTTAGTGTCTGTTTAGGTTTGAACTATGGATTTGAACTGTGACTTTGGCCCCCAGTCATCTGCAATTTTCTGTATGGGGCTTTTAAAATTGGAAAACTATAGCTTAAATCTGATATTTTACTCATAAGGGCTTTCATAAAGAAATGTAAATCATTGGTGCCAACTTCAGGTTCCAGAAAAGTTTTGATAAAAAACCTCTTCCCATTGGTTTTTCATTTTTTTCTTCTTTGAGAATATGTTGGACTGCAGCTTCTGTCCTAGAAGGTGCTAGGTTGGGAAAAGCAGTTAAGGGATAGGGCATAACAATGAACGCAGCTACACCATCTTCTACTATTTATATCAGAAATGGGAAGCTGGATAAGTACTTGGTGGGATTAGAATAGTACCTTTTGTCCACTTCTGGCTGATGGAAGCACTCCCTTCCAATCTTTTGTCATCCAGTCTCCTGCGTAATAGTTAGATATAGTAGTGCTGTGCTTGTGGTTCTTCAGAATTGACTAATAACACAAAACTGTTCAGCCACCAGTACTGTAAGTGCTTTCATTTATGTCCTAGAAAAAGGCTGAACTGGAGTAGCAAGCTAAAATGATGCAATACTGAAGGACTAATCTTGTTTTCTCCTCCCTATGTTTCCTTCTGAAACATCACTGTAGAATCTGGAAGCTGTCAGAAGAAAAGGAAAGGAATCCCAGATAGAAATACTGCCTGTAATTCAGCTCCTTTTGTGATTCAATCTTTTTACCCTTGACTGTTGAGTTGTACCAAAATGGGGCATAGGAAGGGTGGGAGAAGAACAGGAAGGCATCTAGACCTACTTTATCCCGATGCAGTCAATATCTTTTTCCATCAGCTGTTGACATATTGGCGAGGGAACACAGCAAAAGTAGAGAGCTCTACCAGACCCTATCCTTATAAGGCACTGCACATGCATGATTAGGAAAGCACCAATAGGTGGACCAAATGCAGTAGAGGCTAGATAGAAAATTGCATGCAAATATATCCCACAAACTCAAGGATGAATGGATAGCACTTTAACTGAGAAGTATGGAAAGGCCCTTAATCTGTAGATGGTGGCTATAGAGGTAAGTCATTTTTTGCAGGTCAATATATGGTGTCAGGATTCAGCCTTCGAGATAAAGGAAAATGGTAATTGTTACGTTCTGAGCATGCTCACCACGTTTGTGTATGAGCAGGAGAAAGTTGACAGCTGATTGGCTGCCGTCTGACAGCTCCTAGTATAAAAAGGAGCTGTCAGATGGAAAGCCCAACTGAGCCTGTTCTGGAGCCGGTTGCTCTCTGTTAGCTTGTTACTGTTCAGGAATAACTTCTTAGCCTTTATTCCTGCCTCCGCCTCAGTTAATTCGGCAAGCACCCCCCGTTCTTAGTACAGAACAGTAATTCCTTACAACTTATAAGAGGGCATAGGGAATGGGTGGGAAGGACTGTAGGAAGTGCTGCTATCAAGGCATTGTTCAGACACGAACTCATTAAAAAAACCTGATTTGTGGCCTGAGATGTTGAACAAATATCTCACACAGGCCCATCCAGTGGTGGATTGCTAACTGTTTTACTACTGGTTCGCTCGTGCTTATGCGCGTGTGCAATGCTTCTGTGCATGCACAGAAGCGTCCGGGCAGGTGGGTGGAGCCTCCTGCCACCGCCACTACCGGTTTGGCCAAACCGGGCTGAACCGGGAGCAACCCGCTTCTGGGCCCGTCCCTAATTTGTATGAAATTAAACTGAGGGAGACAGGGAGCAAATGGAGACTTGTCAGAATCTGTTGTTATAACTATACTATAAAAATAGTTCTAGACTTAGGTGACATTGATTTCTTAGACTGGCCTATCTAATACAGCTGGCACAATTCTGTAAATGGAAAGTTTATTATTGTTCATTCTGTTGCTTAGCAAATCAACTTCTAGCCTGACAGGATAGTAGTTACCAGTAAAGCTATATGCTAGTACAAGCTTTGTGATTCTTAAGTTAGTGATATTCTAACTTCATTTCCAATTTTGAAAATCATTAGAATAATATTCTGGAAAGAAAAAGTTTTTCTTGTCACCAAACCTGGCTGGGTTGGTTCGAGGAAAGCGTGATTAATGCCACCCCCATGTCTGCCCAGCATTAATTAGAACAGATTATAAGACTAAGCTCCTGGCGAAATCTCAAAACAAAAGATTGGCCTACTTTTTAAACAAATGACTTTTGTCACATCAGCTTTGTTTCATAGGTAAACATGGAAATAACATTTCCTATTATGGACCTGGAAAGGGTTATTTAGGCCACTAAATTTCCACCTTTCTCCTTCACTCAGAGCAAGAACCCAAAGTGAAGCTTTTTGGACAGGTGGTTGCCTATTCCTCTGCTTGAACTTGTCCCCTGAAATGAAGTCCATCACGTCTCTAACTAACGTAGTCCATTGGTCCTCTTGTCTTCCTTTCAGAAATTATTTTGTAACATTCAAGTCTACTTTTTTGTAACTGAAATCTGTACTTGGCTGGATCGAGAAAGAACAGAGTACTATAAACCAAGCTAGTTATCCTATACCTATCCATTTTTCTTGTTTTTTCCTGGGTTCCATTTGGTGTCTCTTAAATTTCATCCTATTATTTTAGCCTACTTAAAATTTCATCCTACAGGTAGTCTTGCTTAACGACCATTCTTTCAGTGATTGTTTGCAGTTGCAACATTGGTTCTGGAAGTTATAGCCGTTACAGCATCACCATAGTCATGTTATTGTGATTCGAACACTTGCCAACCAGTTTGCAATTACACCGTTGTAGCATCTCACTTCCACAATTTCTGACCTTCCCTGCTGATTTCCCATGAGAAAAATCAATGGGAAACTGTCAGGAAAGGTCACAAGTCACTTTCTCCCTCAAGAAGCAGAAGTAGGCTCCAGAGTACATGGTGGCCAAAAGGGCAGAGATGGGTGGTGGAAGTTGAAGCAGAGTCAGTTTGAAGTTGGTGGAAGTTGAAGCAGAGCAGGAGATCATGACCATGGGATGTTGCACCTGGTTGTAAATGTGGGCCAGTCACCAAGTGCCCAAATTTTGAATAGCATTGTAGTGTTGGCCATTACCATTCGTTTAGGGCCATCATAATTTTGAACAATTGCTGAACAGATAGCTGTAACCCAGGGACTACTTGAAGCTAAGTTGCTTTGCAGAAATGGAAAGATGGTATTCTGCTATGCAGAGAAAAGGCTCTTTAGAAAAAATGTGATATATCAGATCAAACTAAATGGGGAATCTCATTTAGAATGAACCAAAGGTTATACAGTTGATGCATCAGTATGATAAATCATATTTTATTAGCCCAGTAGAAAATACGTCTTTCTTCTACTATCAAATGGCATCTTGTGGTATGAGAAGGTAGTAATTCTGTAGCGGTAACATGTTAACATGTAGCTTCTTATCTGTGCGTCCATATCTGAGTTTGCCTATTCTAATTTATTACTTCCTTTGTTGATTAAAAGGGAAGGGATTAAGTCCGCCAAGGAATTCTTAGAAATGGAACTCTTGAAATGGAAAAAAAAGCCTATAAAATTTTCTTTGAGACATTATAAATGTAGCATTACAACTACATAAAAATAACAATGAAACGAAAAATGAAAACAAAATCCAAATAAACAGTTCTGAAATAAACGGCACTGTAATTGTCATCAAATTACAGATTCAACAGAAACTCTGGGGAAATAAAAGACTATGAAGATGGAAAAAAGCATAAACCTATTATTATCTTAAGGGGCAATGATATCATGCATAATTATCTCAAAAATCAAAGTCCTGTGTGCTTGGGGAGGTGGCTAGTATGAAGGTAACAGGTGCTTCACTGTGACCAGGCAGGCATTCCACTCCCTTTCCCTGCGTGTTCTAAGCCGAGGGGCCTGCAGAACCTCCCCAAAGGAACTCGGAATCTCAGCCCTTCAAGGATTCTGTCCTGAGGGAGAGAATTGCAGTTTTCCCAGGCTCGGGCGTGCAGCTGGTATATAAGATCTTCTGGAAAGATGACAGAGAGCACAGAGGCCACGGAGAGACAGTTTTATAGCACTTAGCAATAGCAATAGCACTTAGGTTTATATACATCTTCATTGTGCTTTACAGCATTCTCTGGACGATTTACAGAGTTAGCATATTGCCCCCAACAATCTGAGTCCCCATTTAACCAACCTGAGAAGGATGGAAGGCTGAGTCAACCTTGAGCTGGTCAGGATCAAACTCTCGGCAGTGGGCAGAGTCAGACTGCAATACTGGACTCTAGCCACTGTGCCACCATGGCTCCTTCCCAGCTCCTACAAGGACTAGGGATAACAGTAGAGTGGCAGGCTACTGTGCACCCTCCCTCCCCACAAAGGCCATTTTGTCTTTTTTTTCTGCCAGAGAGGAAGAAAACAATGCAGAGATTGTTGACCACTTGACATGGAGCCTTAACAACCAGCTAGCTGCCTATGTCAGTGGACAGTGGGTTTCCTATGAAGACTGATTTTCCTGTCTGGGTGAGACTCAAAGGATGGGATGGGTGGGATTGAGGTGAATGGAAAGGGAGTCCTTGACGAGGTGGGTGAGAGTAGCAGGAGAAGGGTCCTGTGTGTGGAAGTATGTTTGTGGGTGGAGTGTGGAGATGGCCACCTAATGGCGCTGAAAATTAGTGAAACTAAAATGCCTCGGCATGCCTGGCTTCCCATTCCTGGGATAGATGGAATTCAGGGTGATGAGGGGTTCTTGCCTTGGGAATTGAGGGGGCTATATTTGGAGATTGTGCTTTGAGGGCATGGTCTGAAATATTATGATGGTCAGAGATACAAAGAGATATGGTAGAAGACAGGGAGCCAGCCATTCTTGGGGAATGCGGGACTGATGTCTTATATCAATTTCAAGTTCTAGCTCCTCGGTATCCAGCTCTCTACTCAGCAGATCTTCAGAAATTTAGTCTTTTGGCTTCTGCTTCTAATTGTCAGGTCAGTCTGTAATAAGGCTTCCTTCAATTGTGATTTAATTGTTGATGAAAGGGCTAACCTTTCTGAACTCCTCGACTTCATTTCAGGGTTGGCAGTGGAGTTCCCCAGACTTATGGTCTTGGGCGACGTTGAGCTGTCTTATTTCAGAGTGGGCTCTGAGGACGCTTAAGAGTTCATGGTTCTATCCCAGATCCTCCAGAATCCGACACATGCAACAATATTTGGGAATGACCTTGGAAGACAGGGGGAACATGTGCCAGAAGCTCCTCATTATATTGGCTTTGTGTTACATAATATAGTCCTGTCCCTTCATAATTCAACTTCTAAAATCAGATTTGTATTATCATAAGAGATATATTTATCCATCAAAGCGTAGGTCTTCAAAGTCAGACCATTCAAACTATATTTTGTAGCTTTTCCAGCTCTTACCACTTTTCTAAGTGCCAGGAGGCACTTTTATTGATGATCGATATAATGGAAAACACTGCGCAGAATACACACAGTGTAAAAATAGAGACATTTCCTTCCAAGGGTATCTAGAAAAGTCACATCAAACCTTGGGAGGGGATGATGTAATATAATACCTGCATTTCTGTCACTCTGAGTACTGAACAGAAGGTAGAACTGTACTATAGACCATTCTGATAGAACAGTTTTCTATACTTATCTCTTCTGCACGCTGCAGTCACAGTATGGAATGAAATAACTTGGAAAACGTATTCCGTTTTTCACACTGAGTGCTTGTTTGTAACATTTGTAAATTAAAGTTCTTTTGAAACACATCTTAGCAAACTATTCTTAAAATAATTTGGTAGGAAAGAAAGGAACAGGATGATATTGTGCTGTGACTACTGCTATTGAATTAAATCTACTGAAGTAATTGGGAACTCTTCCTAATAAATCCTCTCCGTGTGCAATTTTGTCTTCAGAGTCTGTATGAGAAACACATTTGAGTAAAGAACCTCATTTGTTAAGCACGTTCCGTATTGCGCCTTATTCTCTATATATGGCATAAAACTTGAGAAACTGGTGATATTAGCTGAGAGTTAAGAAGGGCTTCTTTAACTTCAGTCTGTTGCTTGTTCCGCGCAACCTAGTATCTATGATCAGAATCAAGTGTCTGATACACATTTCCATATCAGTGAAGAGAAATGTTTAGCTAATAATTATATGATCTATATAATCTTCAAGGGATTTGAGCAATGCAACCTGTTAAGAGGCCAGAAACAAAAGGTTCAGCTGATAAGTGAGATGAGTAATGTGTTTCTTTAATCCAAACTTTTTCTGCTCTCAGTCGTACTGATAGTTAACTTAAAATACACTGCATTGTATCTCAAGGCATTGCCTTTCTCATTGATGCAGCAGTATTGTGCCTGTTCTGCAGTTTTGTGCAATTGCTTTGTGGAATGAAATAAAAAGCAACAAACACGTTTAATTTTTTTAAAAAAAATAATGACAGTTGATTTAAAACATATTTAAAGTTTGTACCCATTCATCTGTTGACTTGGCTAATAAAATGAGACGGACTAATAGTGTAGTCCATGGGAGTCCCAACCTTTAGGCTTGCCTGGGCCACATGAGGTCCATGGGTTGGATACCCCTTGTGTCCACCTAGACATTTTATCTCAGAAGCAGAGTAAATCCCATTAAGCTGAAGTGTGTATAAAATAGCAGGTCCAATTCCCTGCTCAGAATAAAACCATAAAACAGTAGGGGAACCTGCAACAGAATTGAAGTGTCCCAGTAAATCACCCATTGCCTTCTACTGAGTAGGTAACAGTTGGAAAATGTTAATCTGCTAAGTTGCTAAGCAACTACATCCTGACCTTAATTCCTATTGGATCACTGTGAGTTTAACCAGTGAATTAAATGTTCTGCTTTAAAATGTGATAGAGATGATGTGATAGTTTTTATACAACTGGATCCTTTTTTTTTCTTGTTCATAAGAGATCCAGTGCCCTATTTTGCTCACTCAGTGACTTTGGAACATCATACATATAATAGCTTCTATCATTGTGGATTAAATCTTCAAAGGAAACTGATCCTACTCTAACTGGAAGTTGCACAAGTTACGGGACTGGGGATTCTGAATGAATGTTAGAAAAAAGCTTCCTAATACAAATAGCAGTTTGACAGCAAAGCCCATTATCCAGATAATAGCAGGAGGTTTTTCTTCACTGAATGTGATCAGAGAATTGAACTCAAGGGTGTAAATTTTTACTGACCTCAGAAGGATGGAAGGCTGAGTCAACCTTGAGTCCCGTGAGGGTCGGACACTAGTTGTGGGCAGAGTTTGCCTGCAATGCTGCATTCTAACCACTGCGCCACCAGGATCATGGCTCCTTTCTATTCTATGATTCTGATTTTAGGATTCAAGCTGGAGACCATACTAGGCATTCTTGGTTCTCAAGGCTCCAGCACTATTTCGGGAACCAAGGAGATAGCAGCACTGACACCTGAAAACACAAAGGCATCCTTCTTACTAAAATTCCTGCTCAGGTTGGGAAAGTTCTCAAGGAAGGCTGTCTTAAAGGACATCATTCCTAAGTGTGAGTGCAAAGAGAAACATTTAAAAAAAAAACACAATAAGCAACGCCACAGTCTTTTTCTTTATTATATTCTTTTTTTCTTTCTTTTCTTTTTATCCATTTTTTGCAACTTTTTTTTATTTTTTTAGGTTTTTTATTTTGTAGTTTTTAGCTTATTAATTACAATTTTAATATGATTACTATGAAAAATGAAAAGCTTCTGACCGTTCAGACCTTTGGTCATCTGTGTAAATATTTGATGAGTTTTTCTAATAATAAAAAAATAAAGAATAATAGACGTGCTTGGTCATATTGTGGCATCAAATTTTCTTCTCCAGAAGATGGGGGCAGATAGGACGTCTTGGACATTGTTTTTCGCATGCTCTGTTGTGCTCTTTGGTGTACCTTCAAAAGACATATTGCTGGAGTCAGTCATTTTTCAGCAAGTGTTAATATGTCATTTTATTTTAGAGATACAAGGACTGCATCTTCCCAAACTCAGACAATGCTTCCCCCCACCATTTTTTAAAACACTATTTTAACGGAGTCAAGGCATCCTTCTTCCTTACAAAACACAGGAGAGGCGTCCAAGACCTTCAGGCTTAACCTCATTATAATAGAGCGAGCAAATTTAACATATGTCTGACCGACCTCCAACATCAGAGAAGTTTGGTGCTGCAGAACTGCTTGTTCGTAAACTCATCTTGTTTTCCATGGGTCAGATTGGGGCCTGTGGGTGAAAAGTTTAGAGCTGCAGTTGGATTGCTGCATATGCCTATCTGGCACGTGGACCTATAGCTTCATTAATGGAGTTGCCTCTGTGCAATCATATGGCTGTTGGAGGTCTGCCTGGGGCCAGCAAATTGGATGACCTCGTTCTGATTGTTTAGCAACCGGGCCATTCTCCAATTTATTCCTGGGCTTAATTCAAAGTGCCTTTAAGCCCTAAATCAGGGATGGACAATCTTTTTGTGTACTATATTAAAAAAAAGAATTGAAGCAGCCGCTGATAATGTGGCCCCACCATAAAGGACAGGGGAAAAACATAGGGTGTTTTTCTGTGGTTTGGGACTTGTTTTAAGATAAAATGGATGTATAAAATAGACTCAACGCTTGACATTCCTGTTCTAAGCAGAACTGTTTGGAAAGTTCATTGCTGAAAAAAATTGATGCTGAATTTGGAGCTGGGCAAGGGGGTTACGTGTAGCAAATTGATTGTGGTTTGCCTAGCTCTTCATTAAAATATTGGCATTCAGAATACTTTGAGGTGCCTTCTCTGTTATAAGCATCTCTGAGAACTTTGCTTCACTTTATAAACCTTACTTGGGAGAGCAATCACTTTCCAGATGCTAACAAGGTATAGTGGTTAGGCACAAAGTTGGATTTCTGTTATTTCAGTGTATTTGCTTTTGGAATTGAGTTTGTTATTATTAGTACTTCAATTGTCATAAATGCTGCCTCAATGATAATTCGTATAGATGCAGTAGAAATGTTGATGTAAATGAAAAGACTATTTTTCTTGTTTAAAAGAAAAATTATGCTGATTTATGGCTGTAATAACAATTTGATTTGATTTTAAATAAAAATAAGGGAGAGATGCCATTTGGGTGGATACCAGGATGTAATTAACCTTGTTGCAGTACAACATTTAACCATGGTTTGCTTCATTGAAACAATAATTAAATTTTGGAAAAACACCATGGCCACAGTACACAACATTCCCATTCTTCTCTCCATCAAATAAGTATGATGAGTGGCCTTCTCCCAGTTCCCCAATGTAATTTTGTGTAATTGCAGCAGTTCATTGGAGGAGAGATAGATCTAAGTAAGAGCCCTCTTGTGAGCTCAATTGTCTGTTGTTGAATTGAGTGAAGCAAGTTTTCATCAGGTGCCCTCAAGAACCATAAAAGGAAAATTAGATGCCTGCTATTATTGTTAAATTAAAGCCTGAAGAACATAGATACTTTGGCAGCTGAATGAGAACATGAATAATTCATCTCCCACAAACTATGCCTCCCATGACTTTAGCTCCTGAAATACAGGCGGATTTATTTCCTAAGCCTTGGGGATTAAAGCTGTACAGACTCTGATCACGTATAGACTCAGCAGCTGCTACGATTGGGATTTAAGAGAGTTAAGGATGAGCCCTCAATTGTCAAGTTAATGGTGGTAGTCAAAGAAGTTTGGCATCAAGGGCAACCATTAAAGTTGGCTCACTCTAGATAAGTCATGTGAAGAGGTGGTTTGGCTGATTGCACCAGGAAGTGTGGCAGGTTTGGGAGGGCAGCAACTGGAATATTGTCTTGTAGGTGTGCCAAGGAGCTCTTCTTGGGGGCCTAGAAGAGAACAACACATTGTTTTCAGCGAGACTTTGTCAGTGTAAAAAAATAAGGTATTGACTCTGTCCGAGCCTTCATCTCAAGAAGCATAACTGCTTAAAGTATTGTTCAGCAAAATGAAAATATGCTACCCTGAGTAACTTGTTTTGTGAGATAGGCAACTATATAAAATTTAAAAATGAATTAAAACATTCATATGCATTACATGGAGTCACTTACATGAGAAGTTGTCCATATCTTGATTGGCAACTGAGGATTTCAGAGAGAATTTCTTTCCCTGTTTCTGTGGGAGACTTTAAGGTCAGGAGTGGAGTAGGCCAGCATGATTGGAGAAAAAAAAATAAAAAGGGTAAATTGAACTTTGTTCTTCTTTACTATCTATCTAAGCACCTGTTAAGCAGTGTCTCTGCTGAATATTCTTTCTTCCTCCTTCTTTGTTTGCTCATTGCCAGTAATTGATTTATAGTGAAGCCTTTATCCAGATGGTTGCACAGGTGATAACACTTCTTTCACCTTTGTTCAAACACCAATGTGTATCACAGAAAGTGCTCTGTAGAAGAATTCAAAGTAAGTATTTAATCCTAGGATGAGTCAGATTTTTAAAAAAAATCCAGACTATTGACTACTCAGAAAAATTGCAGTTTGGAGTGATGGGTTTCCACTTTGTATTTTTAATTGGAAATCTGAGATCTACAACTGAAATAGATACAATAAGGAGATCTTTCCCTTTTCCTTTCCTTTCCCCTTCCCTTCCCTAAAATGGAAATTTATTTGAAATGGTATAGAGTTTCCTGCCTAAGCAAGGGGTTGGACTAGAAGACCTCCAGGGTCCCTTCCAACTATTCTATTCTATTCCATTCCATTAATTTCCTGTGTTTTCTAGGCATATTCTATCCGAAAATAATTTCAAAGAGATCATCTTTTCTATAGCTGCCAGCTTTTAGATCTTGCTCTTATATTCTTTTTTATAATAAATGTACAATATTAAACATAATTAAAATGATAAAGACAAATATGAACAAAAATCTTAAAAAAATAAAAAGTACTGAAAAGAAGAAATAAATTGAAAGAACAATTGAAAGGAAAAAGAATAGAAATAGTTGTCGATTTACAACAGTTCATTTAATGACTTTGAAGTTACAATGGCACTGAAAAAAGTGACTCATGTCCATTTTTCATACTTCATGACCATTGCAGCCTCCCCATGGTCACATGATGTACATTTGGATGCTTGACAAGTGGCTCACATTTATGACAGTTGCAGTGTCCCAGAGTCATGTGGTCCCTTTTTGTGACCTTCTAACAAGCAAAGTCAATGGGGAAATCAGATTCATTTAACAACTGTTTTACTAATTTAAAAACTGCAGTGATTCACTTAACGAAGGTGGTGAGAAGTCATAAAATGGGGCAAAACCCATTTAACAAATTTCTCGCTTAACCACATAAATTTTGGGATCGATAGTGGTCACAGGTTGAGGACCACCTGCATGCAAAAAACGGCTTCTCCCTTCATCACATTTCTTCTCACAAATCTTCAAAATATTAACAAGTCCCTTTTGTAAATCCAATTGGGGAAAGTTATCTAGATTGCTCTTTTGGTTTATTATTTTTATACCCCTTTTAATTGTTAAGACATCAGATGGTTTCATTTGTATATCCAGTGTAACATCTTTTTCCTTATCATTTTTATAGCCTACTATTTTTAAATACACCTTGAAATTGGTCTCTCTCTTTTTCCTCTTCGATAATATCTTTTATGGAACACAGGCTGTCTATAATGGCAAACACGCTAAACATTAACATCTGAATCCTTTGTACACAAACATCCTTCCGTGAATAATGGCTGATGAAATCTCAGAAAGTGAATGTTTCTAAATCCTTCTAATTCCTCATAACACAAGAAAAATAAGCAAAGGAAATATAAATAAATACAAGTGAAGCCATTACAAAGATCACAATTCAGGTTGTCTTGATGCCAAATTTCAGAAAATTTATATTCATAAGTAATGCTTGGGTTTTGGAATAGCATTCAGTTCATCCAATTGGCCATCTTCTTCATGGGCTTCATTTCTATGTCCATTCAATATTATTTTCTGTCCTTAAGTTCTGTTTTTCTTTCTATTTGATATATTTGGTTTGAATTATATTTAGCAGAATATCTAACCTACTTCACAGAGCAATACTTTGAAGAAATAATCACCCCATTTGATTATTGATTATAAATGATCAGACTTAGCAAATTTGATTTTATTACATTAAAGTATGAAGGAACACTTTTATAATGCATATCAGTTTCAAATTTGTTTCAATATAAATTTGTTCTTATGTACATTTTGCTAATATCCCTTATTTTTTTCTTGTTATTTTATTACATTGCTAAGTAAGGTGTTTTGTTAAGTGAATCACATCAGATTTTATGGCCTCTTTGTCGTGGTTATTACATGAAGTACTACAATTGATAAGTGAATGACATGGTTGTTAAGTGAAACTGGCTTCTCCCATTGCCTTTGCTTGTGGGAAGTTGGCTGGGAAGCTCTCAAATAATGATAACTTGACCCCAGGATATTGCAACCATTGTAAATAAATACTAGTTGCCAAGTACCTGATTTTGATCACATTGACATGGCAAAGCTGCAACAGTCATAAGCCCAAACTTCTGCTCAAGCAGGAGACTCTACCATTCCAGGCAAGTGGCTGTCGCGTCTCTTCTTAAAAACCTCCAGTGATGAAGCACACACAACTTTTGAAGGCAAGAGTTTCCACTGGTTAATTGTTCTCACTGTTATGTAATTACTCCTTCATTTTCAGTTGCTTCTCTCCTTGATTAGTTTTCATCCATTGTTTCTTGTCTTGCCTCTAGGCCTGTGATGAATTGTAAGACAATGTTTTTGTTTTCTATAAGGTTGAAATTTAAAACTTTGCCCTATGGAAAGAGAATCTGGCACCTGGATGCTGGATAACTTTAGTAACCTTGTACTGAATGGGAAGCCAATAATGAATGAGCCTGAGAGGAACTTTGTGCTAGTTGTTTTTTCTTATCTTTAAGATTTTATCTTAACACACGGTTAAATAAAAGTTGTCATGGTAGGAGGAAAAAACCTCTTCATGCTTCAAAATGCTCACTCCAGAGTGGAGACTAATGTGAAAGTAGAAAGCTTTTTTTTTCTACCTAGCATAATTATCCATTGTTACTTTTTTGCTGGGGCTGGGATGCATGAATTGTATCTGTATGGTTTGGGTTTTTCTTCTCCCGTTGGCTAGTCATTCATCACAGAATTGAGATGCCATTCCTCTCTAGGCAGCTCTTGAGGTTGGATTTTAACATCACTCCAGCATGGCTGGAAAACTTGTGACTCTCTCCCTTCATTCTTCCTGCCTCTCTAATGGAGAGGTCTCTGGAACATCAGGATGAGCAAGTAATACATGTGATGTTGTGGGCCTATGTCATTAGTCATTATTTGTGAATTTAATATGTTTGTGCCTCTGTGTGTACGTGTGTGTGTGTGTGTGTGTGTGTGTGTGTGTGGGCACAGAGTGGGACAATGCCCGATGACATCCTATATCAGTGATGGCAAATCTTTTCGGCACCGAGTGATCAAACTGGAGCGCACATGCATTGGGGCGTGCTGCGGTGCCAGAAACCCGAAAACCAGCTGGCTGGTGTGGGTGTGCTTGCTTTTTGGGCATTTTTGGGCCATCCTCAGACCATTGTTCGGGCCTGGAAAATGGCCCCCAAACAGCCTGGAAAACAGCCTTTATTAGGGCCGTTTTCAGGTTGTGAAGACCAGCTGGCCGGCACGCATGAGGAGCAGCTTGCAGTGGCGCGCGCGCCCACAGAGAAGGCTCTGTGTGCCACCTCTGGCATGTGAACCATAGGTTCACCATCACGGTCCTAGACTTTTAATATTCTTCTTAAAATGTGCAACCCTTTTAAAGTTACAGTACTTGGTTTGCTTTCCTTTTCAAATACTGGAGCTCTTATAGCTGATTACTAGCCAACTCTCATGATTCAATCTTGCAGAGAATTATCAAGCCTTACTCATGCTGGAAATGAGGAACATGAGATCACTTGGATCACTTACATTAGAAATATTTTAACTATAATACAGTGGGAAACAACGGCATTTGGTATTCACCAAATGTTTAATATTTATCTGGGTAAAATAATTAAAATATAATTCCTTGACCATTGCATGGTAGTTCAATCATATAAGCTGTCCCAGCAAATAAAGGTAGCCCTCAACTCAGGAACCTTTGCTTACTGACCACTTCAAGTTACCTATGACCGATCCTCACACTTATGACTGTCACAGAGTATCTATGGTCATTTGATCAAAATTTGGACTCTTGGTAACTGGCATGTATTTACAATGGCTGCAGCATTATGAGGTCATGTCTTCGCCATTTATGACCAATCTCAGCCATCTTCTGACAAAGACAATGGTACAGCCATGTGATTCACTTAATGAATGTGGAAACAAAGGTTGTAAATCAGGTGCAACTCACTTAATGACTGTGTTGCTTACATGATGGATGATTCCGGTTGTGTTGTAAGTTGGGGGGGGGATACCTGTAAAAAACTTTTTAAACATATTTTTTTATAAAAATGAATCGAAGATTGGTGTTAATTCTCTGCACAATGAATAATACAATGTTCTTTAAAATGTTTTGCAAGAAGAAAACGCTCCTCTTGTTGAAACTCCTGAATGTAAATATGTACTGAACTGACATAAAAGTACCAAGCTATTTGGCAGTTGAGTGAGGTACACTTGGTAGATTACACTAGACACAATGCAGACATGCACTCAAGAAAACTGATGAAACTTAAAGAACACTGCAGTAAGAAATACCTTCTTATTGTGGATATTTGCAGAAAAATAGCAGTTTACATTGTGAGTAGCTATTACAGGCCAAGAAAAAATAGGGAGAGGGATGTTCAGTTTGTTGAGTGAAACAATAGTGTTAAAATAGCAAATAACAAGGGGTAGATTTTTTAAATTCCCTGGGAAAACCTAAGTGTCCCAGCTTTGGCTGAGATTTGAACAGAGTTAACATTAGCTTGTTAGAACTGATAATGTTTTATTGAAAGAGGAAAATAATTTAACTGTCAAGCTATTCACAACTTCTTAAAAGTTTCATGGAGGGTGATGACTACTCCAGTTTCACAGTAAGAGTTTAAAAATCAGAATAGGAATATCATCGCGGTTCACAGCTACAGACCAATCATCTTGACATCAGTTCCTGGGAAAACCTTGAAAAGATAACCAAGCAGTGGATTTGTGAGCACCTAGAAATGAGTAAGGTGATTAGTGGTAACCATCATGACCAATTCTGGTCCCCACGATACAAAAAAGATGCCGAGACCCTAGAAACTCTGCAGAAAAGAGCAACAAAGATGATAAAGGGTCTGAAGGCCAAACCATATGATGAGGGCTAAGGGAACTAGGTATGCTTAGGGGACTGCAGGCTAAAACATATGAAGAACAGTTGCAGGAACCAGATATGTCTTCTTTAATGAAAAGAAGTATTAGGGGAGACATGATAGCAGTGTTCCAATATCTCAGGGGTTACCACAAAGAAGAGGGAGTCAAACTATTCTCCAAAGCATCTGAGGGCAAGATAAGAAGCAATGGGTGGGAACTAAGCAACTAAGGAGAAATTTCCTGACAGAATAATTAATCAGTGGAACAATTTGCCTCCAGAAGTTGTGAATGCTCCAACACTGGACATTTTTAAGAAGATGTTGGATAAATATTTGTCCGAAGTGGTGTAGGGTTTCCTGCCTAAGCAGGGGGTTGGACTAGGAGACCCCCAAGGTCCCTTCCAACTCTGTTATTCTATTCTATTCTTATCCTAACGAAGAGAAGGCTTGGGGGTGACATGATAACTGTCTTTTAATACTTGAAGAGCTGTCAAAGGGAAGAAAGGATTGAGTTGTTCTCCAAAGTATCTGAAGGCAGGACAAGAAACAATGGTTGGAAGCGAGAGACAGAGAGATCCAACCTGGAATAAAGGAGAAACTTTCTGATAGTGAGAACAGTTGGTCAGTGGAACAG
The DNA here is from genome assembly GCF_964273705.1 of Natrix helvetica. NCBI lineage: Eukaryota > Metazoa > Chordata > Lepidosauria > Squamata > Natricidae > Natrix > Natrix helvetica. The sequence goes on along the minus strand of NC_138548.1, from coordinate 77,321,659 downwards.
CTTGCCTCCTGGAGTTGTAGATGCTCCATTACTGGTGGTTTTGAAGAAAAGATTGGACAACCATTTGTCTGTGATGGAATAAGGACACCTACCTTGGGCAGGGGGTTGGACTAGAAGACTTCCAATGTTCTTTCCAGTTGTATAGTTATATGATCCTATGTTCAGAAGAGGTAGTTTTTAGTGTAAACAAAGCCATTGACAGAGAATTGGCAGCAGCCTAAGCTATTTTTAGGGAATTGCAAAAATAGAACTCAAAATACAGAGAGGGCAGGAAAGTGGTGCCTTCCTTGAAAAGTCAATGAATCTGGAGAAAATAAGAACCAGAAAGAGAACTGGAGAAAAGGAAGCAAAAGAAGAAGCTTAACATGCTCCGTATGAAGTCCCAAACATCGTTAGCAAATTGTTTTCGGTTCTTATCTTGGCTAGGAGAAAGGCAAATAACTACATAGAAACCTAACAGTTTTGCTTATACAGGTAGTCCTCAACTTACATCCACAACTGAGCCCAAAATTTATGTGGCGTTTGTTAAGTGAGCTTTGCCCCATTTTATGACTTTCCTTGCCACATTTGTTAAGTGAATCACTGCAGTTGTTAAATTAGTATCACAATTGTTAATTGGTTTCCCCATTGATTTTGCTTGTCAGAAGGTTGCAAGAGGGGAATCACATGACCTTGGGACACTGCAAGAGTCATAAATGTGAGTCAGTTGCCAAGCGCCTGAGTGTAAATCATGTGACGGAGGGGATGCTACAATGGTCATAAGTGTGAAAAATCATAAGTCACTTTTTTCAGTGCCGTTGTAACTTTGAATGGTCGCTAAGTGAACCATGTAAGTGGAAGACTAGCTGTATTTCTCCCTTCAAAAAGAGATCTCCGAGATCTTTCTTAAATCTTCAAGGCAATAGATTTGTAAAGGTGCTAATGTGATTAAATCATCAGAGTTGAAGTCTCTGAAATCCTTAGCATGCTTGGAAAAGGAACTGGCGAAGGGTGTCAAAAGGTGCTTAACTAAATGGGATGGTGCATCTCGGAAAATTATAAGAGAAAGGAAGTAAAAGCCCAGAAGAAAACTGGACCTAGAAATGTGGATTGGCCCCAAAGAAAACATAGTGGACCATGACAGATAAACAGTGTGACAGAAAATCCTTATTAGAATCACATTATTAGAATCACAAAGTCTATTGATTGATTGATTATGTACCATGAAGTCATTATTGTCTCTCAGCGACAAGTTCATCTCCCTGATGATCTGTCCTGGCACCACTACAAGGGATGTCCAACAGGGAATAAAGGAAGAAAATGACACTCTAAGCATCTCTATATCTTTTTTGTGTTCTATGATTGGGAATATTTAGACGGATATTTTAATGGCACATTCAATTTCCCCTTCATTTTGCCATCAGTTTAGTAATGGACAGTTTATGGCTTCATATCCCTTTGGTCTTCTGCATCAGGAACAAAAATGGCAGGTTAATATTAAGCTGCAAAAGATAATAAGCAGGAAGAATAAAAAAGAACAACTCTTGGTTGGAAGAGAAAAGCTGAAAACTGTCACTTTGAATTTTAACAGCATATATTAGAACACAATTAGAAATAACCAGTGGATGATTCTCAGTTTCTGTGAGTTAATATAGAGCGACTTTTTCTTTTCAAAGAAGCCAAATATCTATCCCTTCCCACCCACCCCTTTCCCCTCCCTCTCCAAATATTGTTTTCTTCTGTAAAGACTTGCTGGCACTTCTGCTGTCTTGGCAAATGTACTGAGATGGAAATTTAACACCAGGGTTTGCTAAAGGACCTTGATAAAACTGTGGCGAGTACTTCCAGACAACTGGTTCAAATATCTGTCACCAAGTATCTTAACAGATGAGTTGGTGAGTCCTGAGGCTTCCAGTCAGTTCTGTTGTAAGCAAACTCGCACTAATGACCTGCCCACGCTTGGTGCAAATGCAAATGGGGTGTTACTCCTGTGAAGCAACAGCAACACCCAAAAATACTCTTTTATGTCACTTACGAGAAAGCAAACAAGGAAGGCATCAAATTGTCGATCAGCCCTGAAGTATGAGTGCTAGTTGTGAATCACTTTGTATTAGGAAGTTGTATCATTCCGAAGAACCAGCCTTTTGAGTCCAAGCCTTTTTCTTCTTACTGCACTTTATGTCAATGTAACATTTTTATACGTGAAAATGAATGGCCCAGGAAAAGGAGGTGTATGGGGAAATCCACAGTGCTATAAAGATCTTGGAATTACATTTTCATAGGTTAATTTTACTGCTTGAATGAAACATATGGACCCATGTAATTATTTCAGATGTGGAAATTTACTTTGGGTAGGGCTCATTTCTATGCATGACACAGGAAAATCGTCCCCTTTTTGTTCTCCATATAAATGGACTGGGGCTGACTCATGGAATAGCTGAAACTATAGGAACATAACTGAACCAAGTATGACTGCACACAGTCTTGAGGGGTTATGAAGTCCACATCTCTCTATATACGGAGGAGAAGAGGGCACAGAAGGTTTACTACTTACAGAGGGAAAATGTTGGGAGGTGATCCAGGTTTCTAAAGCAGGAAGGCAGATGCTCAGTTTTTTATTGGCCCATCTGCTCTCTTTTGCTTCTGTTTGGTGATATATCAAGAAATACAACAATAACAGGCAACCTTCTGGTATGCTCATCTGTTTAGGCACTGATTGGATAGAGATGGATGGAGATACCACAAGTAAGTTGTAAGATGGCAAGTCCATAGATCAGAAAATCTTGGGTAGAATCAAAATAACAAAATGTGAATTGGTACTTTTAACTTTGTGGATACTTAGACTGTCCTTATTCTAAACTGGCTGATGTTTCTTATATATCTTCAGAATATAGAAGGCTACCTGAGAACCCGATTTCTCTCTTTGATTTCTGCTCTGTGTTGGGATGTGCGAGGGCTAAAGCTTGCAAGGCTGGGGGGAAAAGAGACTAGAAACAATCATTAGCAAAGAAGAGTCCAGGTAACCTCCACATCAAATGTAGAGAAATGAGCAGGAAAACTCTCCACCTAAGGACAGAAGAAGGAGGTATGTAAATGGAGATCCTAATTGTTTGATTCTTCAGTGGATGATCTTTATTATTAGGGATTGTCCTATCTGCAACAGAAGCAACTTATCTATCCAAACTATATCCTTAGATCTTTGCTACTATATTCTAAGAGGTTTCAGTTTCTAGATAAAAATTTACAGCTGAATCATAGGTGAATCTGTGCTGTCCCACTCCCTCACACACACAACTGTGGTTTAGTGGTTTATTAATATTCTCTAGCTATTTCCTTCCCCAAAACCCCAGAACTGTCCCAATTAAGTTCAGCCAAAAGCAGACCAACGCTAGTCCACATGGCGCTTGAAAGTTTCCCAAACAAGATAAACCCACTAGGCAAAATTAAATCTACAACACAAGAGGATTCACAAGGCAAGAAACGTCCAGAGTTCACAAAGCACAATCCAAGTCAATTCAAGGCAGGGATCACAACAACCAGGAAACAGACATGTTTTAGCTGGGAGAACACGGGTGGACAAACGGAGGCGAGCCAGGACTTAACAAATGCTAACAGTTTATTGCTAACAGGTTGCCAAACGCGGCACTTCGCATTTCGTGCGTTTCAGCTAACAGGCAACAGCTGAGCCCTGCTTTGACAGCCCTTTATATATGCCGGCTGTCAAACAGTCAGCCAATCAGCGTCGAGCACAGCGCCCCCTAGCGAAACGGACCAGAGGGAAAACATGATACATAACAAGACAGGTAGAAAATGAACACATTGTCCCCAGCATTGCCTCCATCTATCTGCTGTGCTAAATAGCCAGGTTCACATGCAGCCCGTCAAGAGGGACAAGGCTGCCTCCTCACAAGTAATCAGGTTGACCCCCTCTGCTCCTGCCTGTTCTGTGTTCTACATGTTCCGGGATTAGGTGCAGAAGGCAGTTCCTCGTCATTGACCGGCTGCAGCTGTGTGCTTTCCTTACCTGAAGCTTCAGGGCTGTCCCATTGCAGCTGTGCTTCAGCTAAATCCCTCTCTGATGGCTGCTCAGAGCCATTGACCAACAGTATTCAGAGGGATATAGATTACAAAAGGGAAAAAGTTAGATACAAAAAAGGGACTCTAAATGTGCTAGAAGTGTATTTCCACTTCTGGTCTAGCTGTCCCAGCTTGGGTATTGGTGGCTGAGTCATTGATAACTCTGACCTTCAGTTGCTGATTATAAACATCAAGGCTATTTCTAAAAGAGCCCATGGTGGCACAGTGGTTAGAATGCAAGTTTGTGGGCAAACTCTGGCCACATCCTGGAGTTCAATCCTGATCGAGCTCAAAAGTTGACTCGAGCCTTCCATCCTTCCAAGATCAGTAAAGTGAAGACCCAGATCATTGGAGGTAATATATTGACATTGTAAACCATCCAGAGAGTGCTGTAAACCTGTATGGGGTGGTATATAATTCTAAGTGCTATTGCTAATAAGCCCTCAGTCACTCATAACTTGATTGTAGATGAGCAAATAGACCTAGTATATATCAGGTTTCGTCTAGACCTGGCTGGATGATGGTAGTGATGTTACCCACTTGGAGATTTTCCTCCAGTGGGTTTTATATCCTTTAGCAACCTCAACTTCAAGTCCCAGTGGGAGAGAGAATAATGATTTTGAAATACATCTTACTGTAATGGCCTTGTCTGAATTTTGTGAGTTCGAGGCTGAAGACATACACCAGAGAGAGGAATAACCTGAAGAGTCAGAAGGCAATCAGACACCAGCAGCCACTGCAGGAGACATTGAACCTGAGAAATCTTATTCTAATAAGCATGGATCTGATCCTCTATCAGGGCATCCTAGCCCAAACCATCAGCTACGAAGGGCTGAGCAAAAGTATTCAGCATGTCTCGCTGAAAAGATGGAAAAGCAATACGTCTTAATAGGCAACACAGCATCTTAAACTACATAGAGAAATCCTCAGGTCTTTGTTCCTCTACCGGAAACAACTCTCTAACTTCAAACCTGTGTTTCTGACTCTCTTGCTTTTTGCCTTGCATCTGGACCTTCAACGACATTTGGGCAGGCTTGTGGAGTTCTGTAATGCTTGAACCCTGGACTTTCGCAAGTAATCTCCTACTCTGCTTTTCTCCTGCGGATGACTCAGATTTCAAGGCAAATCATAGTGCTCTGGCTGATTATTCATTTGATTATCAGCTGTTATCAGAAAGTTTATAGCCCAATCTTGGAATTGCCTAGCTATCTATTTTGAGTTGATTGCTAAAGTACACTGATATAGGAGTAAGCTGGCTCTGAGATCACAGAGTGTGCCTGTGTATTAAATTGGGCTGATGTGGTAAATTGGGAATAATTCTTGAATACAGTCCATTGTGCTGCCTGGTAAGGTCCCTAACTAGATTATTGGATCTTATCACCAGATTGTTGGCATTCTTTTATGGCCTGCTGTCGAGTGACTTCAGTCTCATGACTGCAATCTAGGTAGGATCAAAAGTTCATGGCCACAATGGAAATAATGGGGCTTTTCTCAAATAGTCTTGGACTCAACCCTTTGCTGGGGTCATTTTGATCCAGAGGAGAGTGATCACTATCATCTTAACAAGTCTCCATGAGATGATTGGATAGACAGATTTGGTCTTCTCCCAAGCACTGGAATAGGGTAAAATCAGAGCTGAAAGATAGGGTGTAGGTTGCATCGAAAAAGATAGATGTGCTATCAGATTTTTGTTTCTGCTTTTATTTTAGGTGCAGGATTTTTCTTTCTTTCATTGTTTTATTATGTTTGGGTTCATATACCTGTTGTGAACCACTTAGAGTTTATTTCTTTGATTCTTTCATTATTTTTATTACATTTAAAACATTTGAGTAGCTGCCCATCTTCAAATCAAACTGGGTGCTCACCAGATGTACAGTCCAGAGGTGGTATTCAGACAGTTCTGGAGAACCCGTAACGGAAATTTTGAGTACTTTGGAGAATCAGCAAATCAGCCCACCCCTGCTGCTTTCCATCTGATCTTCTTTTGTTGCCCTGAACAGGAGAACAGAACTGGAAAGAAGGTTAGTGAAGTGGGGAGGGAATGGAGATTTTGCAGTAACCTTCCCCTGCTACGCCCATAAAGCATGCCCACAAAGCTATGCCCACAGAACCAGTAGTAAAAAATTGTTTAATCTCACCACTGGTAAAATCCTAAGAGCTGCACTTCTAATATGGGTGGCCATACAAGAATTGAAATGAATGAATGTGTAATATATGCATATATTTATTCTATAAGTGGGGATTTTGTAGTCCTCACATAATTTCATGTGATCCTCAATTTAATTCTAGTCTTCTATACAAGTTCGAACCTCTGGTGAGTCTTGCATATCCTTTTCTTGTAGTTGGGGTGTCAAAGAAAATTGGTGTTTTGATCATTTTTTACTCTGACTCCACCTTTGTGGTCCCTGAGAAAATACGGCAATTGCTAGGAAAAATAGCCCAATCACAGTTTCTTTCGCAAAGAGGTGCTTTTCTGAAATGTCCTTGCTTGTCTAGTTTGAATAATTGGCAGCATCAAATTATCATTCAAAGATTATTATTGCCTTACCCCAAGTATTGATGTAATGCATAAAGTTCTGGTAATAATCAACAACTTTGAAGATTTTCTGCCCAAAGGATTTTCTAATTCTAGAAATACCAGGGATTGAACTGGGACCTTTTGCATGCAAAGCATAAGACACTCAGCTATGGTCTTCCTCATTCTTTTACTCATTATCTTCCTTTTAGCAATTCCAAAAATAGCAGAAGAGTAATCAGACTTCTATAAACATTTAAAAAACATATCCAATAATCAAATGCAACTGGATTTTGCTGTCTGTTGACTAAAAGCTATATGCAGTTGCATTTTATTATCAAATGCAGTTTTGGTGTACTCATTTTCCTAGTTTTTAGCTGGCATAAAAAAACAAGTAACGCACAGACTATTATTAATTTTATTATCCAATAAAATGTGAATTATCTAATAAACAATTCATAGACAAAAAACATTGAGAACACTAATAAACATTTGTTCCATTCCTAATTTCTAATATACTGATTGCTCAGAGAGAAAATGTAAATTTGCAGAATCATATGAACACCATTTCAAACAGCATATCTTGATTTCATAAAGTACTAGCCGATAACCCGGGTATTTATTTATAGGGGGAAAATGTCCCAACCAAACGTAATTTATAATGTTGGCTTTTCCCCCTTACCAGCCCCCTTGTGGAGGACTGTGAAGCCGTTACCATGGCAACTCCACTGCGCTGCACAGTAGAAGCCATTTTACGGCAGTACAGTAGAAGCCACTTTAAGGCACAACAGGCTGTATCTTAACAGAGCACACATACCAAGGGGTTTTAGGGATGTCTTACCCCCATAATATTTTTCTCCAGAGGGTAAGTCATCTATGTACCAAGTTTGGTTGGAATTGCTTGAGGCATTCCAGAGTTATACTGGAACACACACACACACACACACACACACACACACACAGAGATTATAATGATAATATTTTTTAAAAAATTGCTAAATTAAAAAAATTCTAGTCAATCAGTTTTGAGTTGAAAGCGAGTGTGATTCTTTCAACAGGGGAAAGAGGATGAACATAAGAGGAATCAAGGCAGTTGCTTTAGATTTCACTATATGGAACATCTTGTATTTGTCTGACATCCATAGTTCTGAAGCTAACCCATTCTTACTGTGACATTAGCTACTAAAAATGTGAGCCATTTCACAGTACTACATTCCATTTGAATTTGTTAATAATTTTAAGTATTTTTGTAAGAATTATTCCTTTGTTTCCTTTTAATGTTAGTCATCTTTTGTGCTCACTTGATGAAAAGATGGGATGTAAATTGAATAAATAATAACAAGACATCTCCAGAAATGAAGAAGACACAAGCTACGGTATAGTTCCACTAGTGCAGGAATGCAGATGCCTTCCAAATATTGGCTTTGGCAGCAAAAGTAGTCTAGCTATGGCTAACCTATTTCCTAGGTAATATACAAAGTCCCTGGAATAAGTTGGAATTGACTGTGTCCTAAAAAAACAAAGTCAAAAGCCATTCCACCTACCCATAAAACATTTTAAAGCCAAACCACCCTAGAAACAGTAATTCTGCAATTGGAATGTTCAATGTTGTTTTAATGAAATGAAAGGAGAAAGAGATGCTGGATGAGAATTGCAAATATCTAGTTTTTGTTCCATTTTCTACAATTCTGATTAAGTGTAGAAAGCAGTTGCTGTTAGGCTCAGGAGGGAGGAGACTCCCAAGCTTGAAAACTACTCCCTTCCTGCTGTAAGACTATTTCAAATTATTATTGTTTTTTTGCACTTTATTTTAATTTCTGAAGCATAAGAAGACATTGGAAAACTACACTGATAGTCTTTCCCCTTACTTGTAGTTTGTTCTAAGAAGCAACAGGAGGTTACTGGTAATCGACTGGGCATTATTATTATATATTCTGCCTGCACGTAAGAGTTGCATTCAAAACTCACTGAAATGAATTAAATAAGACCAGCCATAGAGCCGTTTAAAATTAATTCAGAATAACATGAGCCAGCAGTGTGCAGCAGCTGCCAAAAAAGCCAACACAGTTCTAGGCTGCATAAACAGAGGGATAGAATCAAGATCACGTGAAGTGTTAATACCACTTTATAATGCCTTGGTAAGGCCACACTTGGAATACTGCATTCAGTTCTGGTCGCCACGATGTAAAAAAGATGTGGAGACTCTAGAAAGAGTGCAGAGAAGAGCAACAAAGATGATTAGGGGACTGGAGACTAAAACATATGAAGAATGGTTGCAGGAACTGGGTATGTCTAGCTTAAGAGAAAGAAGGACTAGGGGAGACATGATAGCAGTGTTCCAATATCTCAGGGGTTGCCACAAAGAAGAGGGAGTCAAACTATTCTCCAAGGCACCTGAGGGTAGAACAAGAAGCAATGGGTGGAAACTAATCAAGGAGAGAAGCAACTTAGAACTGGGGAGAAATTTCCTGACAGTTAGAACAATTAATCAGTGGAACAGCTTGCCTCTAGAAGTTGTGAATGCCCCAACACTGGAAGTCTTTAAAAAGATGTTGGATAGCCATCTGTCTGAAATGGTATAGGGTTTCCTGCCTAGGCAGGGTGTTGGACTAGAAGGCCTCCAAGGTCCCTTCCAACTCTACTATTGTATTATTGTAACATTGAAGGGCATTGTCTTGGAGTAGGCACAGAGAAGACATCCACCATAACTGATCATCAGTCACTTCAGCCTGGCAATGTAAGTTTAATTATATTTAACATAGCACAATTGTATTTCATAGTATGACTGCAGCTGTATCTATTGCTCCTTCTTCTTATATACAATAAATGCAGAAATAATTTGATCAGGAACATGGTTAAATTACATCCACTCCAACGATGTATGTTTCATTTGGAGAGTTAGTGGTGTTAAATGCGCTCTACTCTTAAGATGTCATATCACATGTCATATTATCTAGCGAAGCGCCAGTCTACAATAAGATTCAAAAGCTAGGATGAAAGTCAAGGTCACATTTCACAAAGCAGTCTACTAAGAGGATTTGCTCTTGTTACTTTTTATGTCTTGTAATTATGAGAGACATAGATGCTACTGAAAAATGATGTGGTCTGCAGTTTCAGAGGATAGGCACCATCCCTTCTGGACACCATCAGTCATGGTTGATGCGTGTGGTTTTATTTTATTTTAAATGGAATCAAATTAGAAATGTGTGCGTGTGTGTATCTATATGTCTGTGTGTGCGTGTGTGTGTGCGTGCGTGCAGTGGTGGGTTCTTGCCGGTTCGGACGGGTTCGGGTGAATCGGTAGTGGTTTGCCGGCTTGAGTCACTGGAATCAACAGCAACCCAGGCCTGCTCCTGAAACCGGTCCTCGAGCACCGGTGCTGGTGCCATCATGTTTTTCAGTTCTGCACATGCACAGAACAATTTTAATTGCACTGCACATGCGCACACCTGAGCGAACTGGCAGTAGTGCCTGCCGGAACCCACCTCTGTGTGCGTGTGTGCGTGCGCGCATAGATAGATAGAGAGACACAGAGACAGAGAATATGAGAGAGAGAGACAGGTAGATATTCTCAAAAGGACAGGAGGAAAGAGAAAGCAGGGATTGGTCAATAGGCTCTTGACTAACATGCATTCAGCAAATTGCAAAGGTGTCGTAGGTTGGGGATAATAATAGTTCAACAAACCTTACTAAATCTTAGTAAGTATTTAGTAACTTCTTAGTAACTGCTATTGAGCTACTGACCCAATCACCAAAAGAAATAGATCCAGCTATGTAAAAATTTTTGGTTTGTTCAGAGCCACCCTCCCTAGATTCATCTCTCTTGCAACCATATTAATGGAGTTCTTTTTGTCCACAGTTGTCACAAGTTATTAGGATACTAAGATTTTGTCAAGGGGAATGTAAAATAAAATTAAGAGAAGAACTAGTAGCAGAGGGATATAGATGCCAATGGTTCCCTCTTTACAATTATTAGAAAAAATTAAAACAGAAAAGAATGTGTGGTTTTTAACATTGTATGACCGAGTTTCAAATAGAATTGTGTACAAATAATGAACGTGCAGTTGATAAAATGCACAAACTCTTATTAAAAATTGAAGAAAATCAAAGAAAAACAAGTGAAAGAATGGATAATAAAATGGGCTAAAGTTTTTGGTTATAATACAGGATACAGATGGAACAGTGGAAAAATATGTGGCTGAAAGAATTGAAATTTACACTGGGCTATAATCTTAAAGATAATTTTTATGAATGAATACACTCTTGGTATACAGGTAGCCCTCAACGTTTAACAACAATTCAAAGTTATGACTGACCCCAAAAAGGGTAATTATGACCTAGATTGAAGGTACTGATGATTGTGCCCTCCCCACAGTCATGTGACCGAACTTCAGACACTTAGCAACATGGTCACATTTATGGCTATTTGAAGGATCCTGCAGTCATGTGACTGTGTTTTACATCCGTTTTGCCAAAAACTGGCACTTATTTTCCGCTAAACCATGCCCATAGTGTACACATGGTTCACTTAATGACCATGGTGTTCACTTAATGTCTGCTGCAGCCACTTTATGACCACCACGTTCAATTAATCTTTGCTACAAAAAGGCTCGTAAAATTGGCCAACCCTTTTTATGACCATTACAACATACAATCATAATGAGCAGACTCCATTATGGTTGGACGTTGAGTAGCCATATATCATCAGAGTATGTTTTGTGGATATGTAAAATGTTAGAAAATTCTGGATTCTAACATACAATTAATTTTGGGATTGATAGGCAAACAGTTGTAAAAAGGTTATTGCATTTTGTTTTAGCGCACGATAATTTAAGCAAGATTATTATATGCACAAAGATGGAAAGATTTGGCAGTACCCACAATGGAAGAATGGTTGGTGAAGACAATAAAAGTTGTTGAGATGGCTAAATTGACTTCTTTGATCAGAGAAAAGACAATATTTATTTTTATTGTTGAATGGAAACCCCTTACAGGCTTTTGCTTGAGTCAGAAAAAGTGAAGTTACGTTTTACGGTTTTAATGATTAGAAGAGAAAGTTCAGTGGTGGGTTTCCAAACTTTTTACTACTGGTTCGCTCCTGTACTCTCGTGTTTGTGCACTCTCATGCGCTCGCACGTGCGTGATGCTTCTGTGCATGCACAGAAGTGTCTGGGTGGGTGGGTGGGTGGAGCCTCCTCTGCCGCTACTACCAGTTTACCTGATCTGGGCCCAACATTGGAGCAACCCGCCTCTGGGAAAGTTTATAGAAAAAAAAGAGAGTTAGGTTGTAACCATGGAGTAAGAGGTAATTTTTAATTGTACTTATAAAAAGATTGGAAGCTTCTTCTCTGTAACTTTTTTTCATTTCAAATTTTCTTCTACTTTTATCCACTTTCTCAAACCATTAGCTTTCTCTTTGATTTCCTTACTTTTTTCACACTTTATATTATAAATAAATGTATACATTTTAAATATAAATAAAAGGTTTTCCAGATCCACATCTGGTAACCTAGCTAATTTAAGACAGTTATTTAATACTGGAATAATCATCCTACCTGTGGCTGCTTTTAAAAGGTGAGCTTGAAAAGCCATTACCTTTACATGAGAAGAGATAAGTCACATTGTCTGTCTTAGTGTGCTCCCAGCTACTAAAGTCAAAAGCTTGTACTAAACAAGGAACACTAAGTGGCCTTTTATGACATACAGTACAATCCACAGATTGTGAAAGAGCTAATTTTTGTGCTGGCAGCAGTTTTAAGTTGTTCCAATTCCTTGGTGTGTCCTGAATGCTCCCAAGAGGTTTGTTTACAGCTCATTTTGATATGAGCATTTAGAGAATTATTTACTTCCCCTAGAATCTTACTTCACTTTTTAATTTTATTTTTTAGGAATTGTTTTGGTGGCCAGACATGCCCATGAATGTGGAGGAATCTCGGCAGGTGAGCTGTGAATTGCTAATGTAACAATTATTTGTGTAACATGTGATATACCAAAAGGTCATGTGCTGCATTTTCAAGATTTTTTAAATATGTTTTATTTTCTTTATACTCTGATCCTGTCTCCTGCTTTGGAATAGTACCTACTGGTAGGTAGCTTCTGCTTACAGGAGGCACCCTACTGTTGCCTTCCAATAGCCACCAATGTTTCCAAGAAAGAGGGCTTTCATTTCTGGTGAAAGATAAAACAAAAAGTGAAATAATTAATAGGCCACCTCCTAGCCAAACAGCAACAGTGTGGCTAGAGCAGTGGTGGGTTTCAAATTTTTTTAGAACCTCTTCTGAAGGTGTGGCCTGCTTTGTGGGAGTGGCTTGCTGGCCATGTGACTGGGTGGGAGTGGCTTGCCAGCAATGTGACCGAGTGGGCATGGCCAACTTGTAAAATGTGGTGAAACTCACTTAACAACACTCTTGCTTAGCAACCAAAATGTTGGCTCAGAAACTCTGGCATTGGAAGCACGCAAGTCTTAAAGCTGTCAAATTACAAGACCCTTGCACCTCTAACCCTTTAGAAAAAAAATCCCCAGGGGTGTTCAAACATGACAGCTTTAAGACCTGTGGACTTCAACTCCCAGAATTCCTCCTCCAGTCATGTTGGCTCAGAAACTCTGGCATTTGAAGCACGCAAGTCTTAAAGCTGTCAAGTTACAAGACCCTTGCACCCCTAACCCTTTAGAAAAAAAAAACCCAGGGGTGTTCAAACTTGACAGCTTTAAAACTTATGGACTTCAACTCCCAGAATTCCTCCTCTCACTCTTCATCTTGATGATGTGCGGACGGATGGGGGGAGGGAGCTGGAACCGGTTCTAAACGGCACTGTAAATTTGTGGAACCTCTTCTGTAGAAGAGGGGAACCTCTTCTGTAGAAGAGATTAGAACTGGTAGGAACCCACCCCTGGGCTAGAGGAATAAACTCTTCTCTTCATGGTCATCTCTTTCAAGAGATAGATCAATACTACAAGAAATACATGAAATCTAATGTTACTCTTTAAAACAGGAAACGGAAATGTAAATGTAATTCTTTACATTTTGAAATGCAAATATTCAATTTTGAAGAAGAGAAATCACACAACCATTCAGATTACGTGGGAAGAGCACACTGATTAAAAAAGAAAATGCAACAGGAACAAAATACTCTGAATAGACCACAAATTGGTAGACAACTGCTACAAATAGAATTTATCCATCCCACAGTCCCAGTAAAGAGGTAGGCAGTTACTCTGAAATATTGCCCAGCAAACTCCAGGGATCTGTTCAAGCAGTCACTAGGTCTCAACACTGACTCAAAGCACCAAAAATTTTTTAGATCCATGCTATAATAGGATTCAAGGCTAACCTTAAAATATACCTTCATAACTTTTAGACAGGGTTAATGAATCTTAGATTTAAGCCGATTAAAAACTCAATATAAATTCCTCATTAGATGTGCTAACTATTTCTACAGAAATAAAATATTCATTTAATAAATGCCCTATTCCCTCCTGCTTTTCTATTTATCTGGACTTTCCCATAGATTCCTGGAGATGCCAGACATGTATAAGATGGCACAACGCACTTATTTTCCAGCGTCTTTCCAAAAACGTATAGCTCATTTTAAAAGAGACAAAACTGGTTTTTTTTTCATCTTCAGGAAAGGGAGAGGTTGGCGGGAATCTGTGTGATATATTGCATCTGTTTCTCATGAGAACCGATTCTGCTAAGGACACATACAGTATTGAGAAAGTCTGTTGGCTGACAAGAGAACCACCCATGATGGTCTTATGAAGTCATTCACTAATGGACATAGAAAAAACCACATATCTACTCTTATGCCTAACTGAAGGGGGGGGGGGTATAAAAAGTTCAAGCTACATTAAGTAAGACTCCAGAACCTGTTCATTCATCTTGAATGAAACCACGTTTGGTACCAGCCTTGGTGCCAGCATGAAGAAAGTCCTCAATTAGACCCAAAGGATGAGAAGATCCTCTCTCGCATTTCCAGATAAGGTATACACTCAGTGAAAAGATACCTTAGAGCAGAGGTCCCCAACCCCCAGTCCATGGACTGACACCAGTTCACAGCATGCCAGCAACCAGGCCGTGCAAACAAGCGAAGCTCCATCCGTAGGGTGCAGGGAGCATGCAAAACCACACCTCCCCCACAATTCATGGAAAAACCTTTCTCCACGGAATTGGTCCCTGGTGTCCAAAAGCTTGTGGGCCACTGCCTTATAGGAGTAAGCACCTTTCGTAGATTTTGATAGCAGGGTAGAGAAACAGTTTAGTAGATAGAAGAGCTGTTCTTACAAGCATCTTGGCCCATATGATTTGGCAGGCAAATATCTTGGCTATGTTATTTAGCCAAGGTATTTGTCTGCCAATACAATGAAATTGATCTTTATCTTAAAGTACATAGTGCTAGAGTTTCTGTAGTGTTAATATTAATTAGTTTTAAAGTGGTCATTTCTTCATTGTCTCTCTTCTGAAATGTACTCCAATAGTTTTGATTAACAAGAAAGTTCTGGGTGTAACTGTCCAAATACTAGATTTCTCCATACATATTGTCTATTTTGTGTCTCTTACAATCTGTCAGCCTCCCAAGTAGACCAGACAGGAAACATGACAAGATGAGTTAATTCCACTTTATTAAAAGACCACATTATCAGCAACTTTCAAGTCTGTCCCACTATTTCTTTTACTGCCTGATAAGTTAGAGCGAATTCTTTCTAAGTTTCTTTTTATGTGTATTACTAAGTTGAAGGCCCTTCCCACTTTTATTTTAATTAGTTGTTAATTTATAAAATACATTTATATGACTGCCCAACTCACATAGAGTTACTTTGCGTGATTTACATCCCCTGATTATTCCCTAGGCAGCATCTCTTCTCCCCATCCTGCAAGGTCATTTTCACATTACATTATATAATCAGTTACTTCCTCTGTTACTGAATGTGCTATCCTTATGTTTGAGTTACAACTTTTTATTTCCCATAGTCTTCTTTCTTTAATAAACTTCAAATAAAACAAAACAGCCATGTGGTTCAATGAACATGAGAAACCCAGCAAAATAGTAATCGGCTGATGACGGTGAAACTTGGACATTGATCCTGTCTTGACTTTGCTTAATCATTTGACTCATTTGATCTTCTTTTATAATTTGTTTTTATCCTATATATCCTCTTATGCAGGATGGATTGGCAGTTTGACAGGGACTGACTGACTGACAGCTTACAACTAAAGGTTAATGTAGGGCAGATAATTTAAAGAAAGAAAAAGAAAAGCTGAAAGCTAGATCAAATGGGTATAATATGGATCTAACCTTTTTAATCATTATGGGCATATTTGTCCTGTTGAGAACATGTAATTCTAGAGAAATTAGGCAATCAGTAAATGCTCATTTACTAAAAGGCAAATTGGTGAGGAGACATCTCATCACGTGTCTCATCAACTCCAAGATGATTTTGGTATTCTCAACTTAACTTTGAAGGGGACAAACCTTCCCAAACAAAATGGTGGATTGATGCTATCCACCATTTTTTATTTTCCAACAACGCCTGTAAACACACATATGGGGCATTCTTTGAAATAATGAGAATGCTTATCCATTGCAATTTTGTTCTTCTTTAAAAAGAAAACAAAATGGTCTTGAAAAGAAGGTTATGGGACGAGGAATGTGGACAAGGGAAAAGTCTGTGGACATACTGAGGTCTGTAGATATTACTTTAAAGGCCCTAATTTAAAATAAACTCCAAGCTGGAAACAGCTCACTAGATTTTCTCAAACCTGATCTTTACAGTTCAAATAAAGCAGAGTTATTGAATCAGTTTCAAATAGATTAGAAACCTTCTCTGTAAGAATTTTCACTTTCTGCCTGAGACTAATATCTAGCGCCTAGCCATATTAAACTGGTAGGGGAGTTGCATGCTACGATTTATGTGGGGTCTGGATTGCATCTTAATTATATCATGTAAGCTGAATGATGCTGCTGCAAATGAATTGTGGAAAGTGATACTTATGTGTTACTCTTGTCCAAATCTCATTTTAAAAATAGTAAGGGAAAAAGCTTTCTTTTTTTTTGCTATGTGCCTTTGTTAGACTAGATCGAAACAGTCATAAAACAGAGCTGGGTGGCTCGCTGAGGCAAAAGCCAAAGTCTTCTCCCTATTTCACAGCAGGCCAGATGTTATCTAGGAAAAGTGTTTCAGGGAGATAGCTATCAGACCATCCCCCTTAGGAACTCCATCGAAGGTACAGAAATGAACTAAATATTCTTGCAAGCAGAGTAATGGCTCAAATAAACACCCAAACAATTCTTATTGTTAGAGAAGCATTCTAGATATATTCTAAGAACTCTACAGGTTGTTCTCTGTCACCCTGTGACCTATCTAAATCTGACTTTCATTCCGCCCCCTCTTCCCTCCTGCCCTTCCAGCTATATCAATAAACTAGCATTTCTAAATCTTGGCAGTTTGAAGATGTGTGGACTTCAACTCTTAGAATTCCCTAGCCAGCCATGCCTATCCCCGACAAGAAAGCCTGTCCCTGAAACCCATCCCTAGGTAGATCTTTTTTTTAAGTAAAAAAGGGATAGAAAGCAATATTTCTGAGTCTTCTCCCACAGAAATGACCTATTTTTCTTTCCCAAGCATTCATTGAGTCTCTCTAGAGAGAAAATCCTCTAATCTTCAATCCGAAGTTGATAAAAGATGAGAGGTTGCCTTCTGCCCATCCACATGTTCAACACTCACCTTTTATTGGTGGGATTAGAAATGCCAGATAAGGGAAAGGAGATGGTACACCAGGTAGGATCTTGGCATGTCCAAATGTTTTCCAGGAAGTGCTAATAGAAAAGAGCAGTGACCAGGGGTGAAATTCAGCAGGTTCTGGAGAACCAGTAGCGGAAATTTTGAGTAGTTCAGAGAACTGGCAAATACCACCTCTGGCTGGCCCCAGAGTGGGGTGGGAATGGAGATTTTGCAGTATCCTTTCCCTGCCACGTCCACCAAGCCACGCCCACAGAACCAGTAGTAAAAAAAAATTGAATTTCACCACTGGCAGTGACCTCAGTCAAAGCAAGCTGTACCTAGTGGCCTGGTTGCTTATTTAAAGTGTGGAGAGGGGGCTGGGATGGGACCAAGAACGGAGAAGATAGTTTCTTGACTTACTTCACTGAGAAATGGAAGATTCGACAATGGCTAGCCAGTTTGGTGAAGTGATTAAGGAATCAGGCTAGAAACCAGAGACTGTGAGTTCTAGTCCCACCTTAGGCATGAAACCAACTGGACCTTGGCCCAGTCACTTTTTCTCACCTCTAGGAAGAATCTTGTCAAGAAACCTGCAAGGACTTTTTCAGGCATGATTGAATGGAAGGTGGGGGGGGGGAGGTAAAGGCGATGCAAGACTCTGCCAGAGAAGAGAACCCTAATAATAATAAGCAAGAAAGAATCCTAATTAAAGAGAAAGGTTAACTTGCTATATAGATAAATCTACAAACACATTCTCTTGTGTTTATACTATTCCGGGTTTCCTACGGGGGCATTTTTGCCTTTCCCCAGCCCTGCTGAAGCCTGAAGAGTGCTTCTGGAGGTTGGGGGAAGACAAAACCGCCTCCGTTTTTGCGAAAAATGGTCCATTACTTTTGCAAAAATGGGATGTGGGGGTGGGGCTTCGGGAGGCCAAAAGTGGCTGTATAAGACACACCAACATTTCCACGATCTTTTAGGGGGGGAAAAGGTGCCTCTTATACTCCGAAAAATACAGTATATATAGTTAGGATATCTAAAGTGCCTCCTTCAGCAATTTGCATTCTTCAGCAAAGGACCTGTGATATATCCCATCACACAAAAAGTATAAATTGATTTGTCTGTGAGACATGGTTACTTCTATCTCACTTTAGTAGCAGGTGCTTGGTGAAAAGCCTTGTGCAGGAGGTTGGATTGGCACCAGTTGACTGAACGTTTAATAGGCAATAGAATAGGCAATATTTGGCTGTGCTGTTTACAGCATTAGTCTTGCTTTCACACTGGTTACAAAGAAGGTTCCATGCCTTTTTAATTTTGCTTCAGAGATGTTATTCTATTACTGTAATCTTGTTTTAAACTACATATTGCCGTAGAGTTTTGGTAAGTAGAAAAGCATTTTGAGCATATTCTATAACATCCTTCTTCCACATGGAACTCTCTAGATGTGTTGGGCTACCTAACCCCATAATTCCAGTTAGCATAGCCTTTGGTATTTTCCCCATCTCCATCTTGGTTCATATCTTGTATGTTTTTGTATTATACACATCATTTGTTCCATGCATATTTTCAAGGAGAGTTTTGCAATATTTGTGCAGCTTCCTGTTGAACAGAGGAAAAAAAGAACCTTACCGGTGGAGTAGAACAACATGCTGTGGCTTGTCCTGAATGTCATAAAAGTCACCAAGAACTTATATCTTTTGGCACAGCGGGGCATGAAGATATAAACACTGCTTCCTGCACTCTTACTTTTAAATATGCTCTTACCTACTTCATTCCCAATATAGCAAAATTCTTTTATGACTTCATCAATGACAACTTCACAAGCTTCAAAAAGGCTGGGTAAGATCCAGCCTAGGGAGCAGGGAATCATGTGCCACATTCAGGAGGCCTAAAGCTGGATTTCTGGCCTGAAAATGTCTCTTTGGGGGGGTTGATTTTTTTTTTATATTACTACTATAGAACAGGCAAAGGCAGGATGTCAACAGCATTGTCTTAATTGGACATGGAGAACCCTTTGATACCAAGTAGGTACCATCATTGCCTTTCTACGTAAGCATGCCCGATAGAGGTAACAAATGTTCTTCTCCTGAGGTAAAATGAAGATGTCCTAGCGCAACTGACAAAAATAAATACAAAAGTGAATATTTCGATTCAGCAGGTCATTAAGCTAGTCTTCCTGGCTCCATTCGTGTTCTTTCTTCCCAGCACCAGCCCTGCTATGTCTCATCTTCCTGGAAGGACAGGTTTCCCTGGGGGATGGAAAAACCCTGTTTTCTCTCACGGAGGCTTCTGACATAAAACACAAATCTATTTGGGCAAAACATTTCAGTCCTGTGCTTTGCTGTAAAAGCTTTCCGAGTGGTTTTCCAGAATGAATTTTTAAAAAATCCTCGCTCTGAAATGTGTAATCTGAGAGATGCAAAAAAGAAAAAAAAAAGAAGTGCGAGAGAGAAAGAAAACAGTAAACCTGGACTCAGCCACTGCTACAAAATCCTAATAAAGCCACTGGGATGGAAAAAAGTCCAGGTAGAGGAGAAGCCCACAACATTGGTCCCTCAGCAATGCTGATGCTATGGCCTTGCCTCTTAGCTCTCTCTCTTTCTGCTCTGAAGCCTGATGAAAGGCCACAGCAGGTCATTGATGGTGGGCTAGTCCTTGGCTCCCCAAGGACAGATGGAGTTAGTTGGCATGATACAATAGCTAGAGGGCTAGGTTGGAAGACCACCCTAGCTACCATTGACAATATGGCATTTTTAACTATACTGCATAGAATGTCTTCTACCCCATATGATTCCCTTTCCCTGTTGGTGTTGGGGCCTGCCAGTGGCCAGCACAGCAGCAGATTTGGACAGTGAGAAGGTTGGGGAGGAACATGGGGCAGTCCTGGAGTCTGGGGAAGGCTCTGATGAGGGCTCTGTGTTGAAGGCAAAGAGGGGGCAAGTGCCAATGCCAGTTATCAGTTGCCTTCAGAGTCAGACATCAGTGAGGCAGATGAATAACTGAAGCCTGTTCCCAGTGTGCGCATGCACAGAATTGCCAGACGAAGGGAGCAGCTAAAGAACAGGGCTTGACTTGAGAGTAAGGCCACAGGGGGACGATGAATGGCCCCTCCCCGAGGAAAGAAAAGAGGAGCGAAAGTGGCGTGGGGTTTGCAGGAGACAATTAGTTCGCTTAATTGGTTCGTGACACTCTGAGATTCCTTGCCAAGTTTTGCAGATATCGGTCTGTCAGCTCTCCTAGCCAGATAAGGTCTGTGACTGTAAATCCTCCCTTGAAGGACTTTGCTGGATGTGAATGAGCAGAATTCACAGTAAAATAATGAAAGAGGCTTTTGTCAGGACAAGGAGTTTGCTTCATGCTCTTGGGAAGCCTAGGTCAGAACAGTTGGCATCAATAGTTACAGATACTGTCACTTCAATCATCAAAACAACAAAATAACAGAGTTGGAAGGAACCTTGGAAATCTTCTAGTCCAACCTTGCTCAAGTAGGAGTCCCTATCCCATTTCAGACAAATGGTTGTCCAACCCCTTCTTAAATGCCTCCAGTGATGGAGCACCCAAAACTTCTGGAGGTAAACCTCCACTCTTCTCACGTCAAGAGATTTCTCCTTAGTTCTAGGTTGCTTCTCTCCCTGATTAGTCTCTATCTGTTACTTCCTGCTCCACCCTCAGGTGCTTTGGAGAACAGGTTGACCCCCTCTTATCTGTGACAGCCCCTCAAACATTGAAAGCTGCTATCACATCAACCCCAGTCCTTCATTAGACTAGACATGCCCAATCCCTGAAATCATACTTTGTGTTCTATCTTCCAGCCCTCCAGTTATCTCTGTTGCTCCATCAATAGCAGAGCACCATGTATTTCAGTGTTACTGAAGGGTTTGCTAAATATTTTTATTTTGGAGTTAATACAAAGTCTGGATTTGAGCAAGAATATACTTAGGACAAAGTATATTCAGAGGTTCTGATCAGTTCTGGAGAACTGGTAGTGGAAATTTTGAGTAGTTCAGAGAACCAGTAAATACCACCTCTGAGTGGCCCACCCCCATCTATTCTCTGCTTCCCGAGTCCCAGCTAATTGGGAGGAAATGGGGATTTTGCAGTAACCTTCCCCTGGAGTTGGTAGGAAATGGAGATTTTATAGTATCCTTCCCCTGCCACGCCCTCCAAGCCATGCCCACAGAACCAGTAGTAAAAAAATTTGAATCCCACCACTGAGTATATTGGACCTGAAATGAATCTTTGCACTGTATCTCTATATTTGTATATGATTGTGAGTTGAGGTTGAGGATAGTGGCTGATGAACATAGGCATAGATGGGAGGGATTTAATTTGGTCAAAACTGCTTGAAATCCATTTTATTGTTGAGATTCTATGTTTCCACCAGGCCATCTACAAGGCAGACACTGGAGCCAAGTGTTTACAGATAGTCCTTGACTTACAACAGTTCATTTAATGACTATTCAAAAATTACAATTCTGAAAAAGTGACTCATGACCACTTTTCACACTTAACAACTGTTGCAGCATCCCCATGGTCACATGATCAAAATTCAGATGCTTCTCGACTGACTCATATTTACGAGGGTTGCAGTGTCCCGGAGTCATGTGGCAACCTTTGGCAACCTTCTGACAAGCAAAATCAATGGGGAAGCCAGATTCACTTAACAACTGGGTTTCTAATTTAACATCTGCAGTGATTTGCTTAACAACTGTGTCAAGGAAGGTCATAAAATGGAGCAAAACTCACATAACAAATGTCTCATTTAGCAACAGATATGTTGGGCACAGTTGTGGTTGTACGTTGAGGGCTACCTGTACTATGTTTTGTTTTTTCAGTGCAAATTCTTCCTCCTCATTCTTGATATCAAATCAACTTAAACACAATATTGGAATAAGAATTTGAAACATGAGAGAGGAAATAGGAGTATTTTAAGGGCAAAGGGTGAGCAAATATGGACCTCATTTATCTAGCCAAATTATCGTTTTGATGTTTCTGTGCTGACCCATTATTTTTTGTTGCCCTCTCTTACAGTTTTAAAACATGTATGATACCTATGTCATTTTCATTCTTTGGTATTTCACCTGTCTTTCTTTCATTTCCAGTCCTCCGTCAAGCTTTCTATTTGGATTAGAGCTGTACAAATCTCTTGGCTAAGCAGTCTGATTAATCAATATGTTAAACCTTAAACTGGCTTGTTTGGTTTTGGCTTATGTGTTGTATGAGTCCAAACACTGTTATTCTGTATCCCGCAGAGAGGATAAAAGTCTCTGAATTGCATACAGACTGCCAATGCATTAAATTATATTTTGCTTCTAAATGTAAATTAAACATTTGGCTATGGAACTGGAGCAGGCATGTATGAGTGTTAGTGCTTCCTTAAAACATACATTTTACTAGGGTTGCTTACCTACTGTGGGAGCCCAGAAAAAGATGCTGTTTCTAGGAAGGCACCGGTACCTGTAGTGATTACTCAGAAGTCCTTTTGAGTATTTAGACCTGAAGCACAGCTCCTTTCTAAATTTAAACCCAAAGCAGGTACTCCTCCCATTTACTAATTGTTGCCAGTTGCCTCCAGTTTTTACATCTATACTTTTGTCAGCAATTTTAGGCTCTGGACACATTTTGGCTTCCTATTGCAATGTTACATATTGTGTACATCAAACATCTGGCTCTGGTAAGATTAATGGCTTTCTCTCTGTGTGTCTATTTCCTTGCAGAGTTCCTGCTGGGGACTGTGTGGCAGGATGGCAGCTGCAGAACCTTTGACTGCTTTCTCCCGTTGGTACCTATATGCCATTCATGGCTACTTCTGCGAGGTGATGTTCACAGCTGCTTGGGAGTTTGTGGTCAACTTCAACTGGAAGTTCCCAGGTGTCACTAGTGTATGGGCACTCTTCATCTATGGGACATCCATCCTCATTGTAGAAAAGATGTATCTGTACCTGAAGGATAAGTGTAACATACTAGTGCGCTGCCTGATTTACACTCTATGGACGTATCTTTGGGAGTTCACAACTGGCTTCACTCTGCGCCAGTTTAATGCCTGCCCATGGGACTATTCGCAGTTTGACTTGAACTTCATGGGCCTCATAACCCTGGAGTATGCCATCCCATGGTTCTGTGCAGCATTTATCATGGAACAGCTAGTCATCAGGAACACCCTGCGTTTGCGTTTTGATGAGAATGCTGAACCAGGTGTATCCACATCTGTTGCAACCTTGGCCAATGGTCATGTGAAAACTAACTGAATTGTACTTTAGACTACACTAAGACTAAGCAATCTCTCCTGCCCCTTCATTAGAGACTTGGGATGATGGCCTCAACAGCAAAACTCCTGTTTCCTTTATGATAAACAACCTCCTTGGTTTGGAGGTATGCATGAAAAAAGTGGAATCAGTAGGTTTTCTATGAATTTTATTCTCTTTCTCTCTCTTGGTTCCTTTTTTAAAAAAACTGCAAGTATCATTGTCAACTACCTGTTGACTTGATAGTTTGACTTATAACTTACTCAGAAAACAGTTCTGTGATCAGTACTTTATTCTATCTGGGTTAGAAAAAACAAAAGGCTGGCCTAAATTGTTCAAATAACATTAGTAGATAGGCACAGATCTCCCCAGTTGACTTAGTGATTGGCTTATATTTCATTCAGGTGCTTGCTTGCAACCAATACCTCCCATGGGACCTGAGATGCTGCAGAGTCAAGGAAAAACCAATTCCTATTGAAAAAGCCCAACAAAATGGCAGACTACTATGGAGATAGAACTTGCCCTGTTGTGTGCTTTTCTTAAAGCTTTTTTTAAGTTGCACCACAGTGTATATTATTATGGTGCTGGACATCTTGACTTTCTATAAAAATATTACTTTTTGAATCATCCATTCTGATGCTCACTAGAGAGTTTGTTTGCCACTCTCATGTACCTATTTTTTAAATAAAAGAACTATTTTGCTGGATAAAGTCAATCGTTGCTGTACAACCTGCATTATAGATATGTAGTCAAAAGTAGGAGAAAAATGGCTAAAAGTCATCCCTACCTCCTCCTCACACTTTCTGGTGGAACTCAACAGGAGGTCTCCTTCAGAGCTGAATCTTGCTAACTTTCATTGTGACTGTTTACACATCATCCAAATCTTCTCTGGCTTCCTCCATGGGGAATTTTCTAGTCTCAGAAATCCAAGTGTCTAAACAAATGGACTACTGGCATCACATTGAAATCTTTCTTAGATGCCTGGATTCATTGGGAGTTGGAATCCTTCAGGACAGACTCTTAAAGGCCCGTGGTCAAATCTTTTTTTGTATTGATCCTCTCAGCGCTGGTGTTCTCAATGTACAAATGGCAGAATTAGCAGTGCGGCAGTATCTCTTTATAAAGCTATTTATGAGCAACTGTTGATGGTATCTCACTGTTGGCTGGGGAGGAATTTTGAAGGATCAGCCTTCGAGATGGTCCAAGTGAGTGGAAAAAATAACCCAAAAGGGCTGCAGATATTCTGAAGTCTGGGACCAAAGTGAATGTCCCAAGAGAAATGTGGGATAGGCAGGGCGGTTAAAGAAGAAATAGCAACGAACAAGAAGGGATTCTTTCTGCAGCCAGCAAAAGAATCTGTTCTTTAGGTGCATAGAATGAAAGAGAAATGAAAAAAAGGGAAGGGAGTCACTTGAACTAAATACATCCAATAGCTTTAAGAAGATATGCTATCACTAGGCTTCTTGGACCAGGAAGAAGTCCAGAATGGAGTACACTGAGACAGAATTGCACCAGCAATGGAATGGGCTTGTACTTTTGTGGTGGCAACACTTCTTTTATTTTAAATAAGACTGTCTTGTTTGGTAAACAACTGTTAATTTTTAACTACCTGGCAGTTATTGTATTGCGGATCTCCTTGCCTGATAGGTTAGGACCACTGTTTGAGGAACTCTCTGCCCCCAGTTTCCACTGCCAGGAAATTCTGGGATTTCTACTTGTAATCCACCTAACGGCAATAGATTTGAAAAGGTTGAGTTCTGTTCTAGGAACAACAAAATGGGCAAGCTGCTACCCTGAGTAAAAGTTGTGTGGTCTTGATTAAGAACGAAGCTAATATTAACTTGATTGATATATTCAGAGTGTGATTATTTTATTTCTTTACATTTCCCCACAGACCTGATATCCATTGCTGGTAGTGGATGAACAGGAATATTAGCAGTGGAAGTATTCCCAGGTCTACCCTACTGTATTTATTCTCCTGACACACTTAACAGGATTAAACTTTGTAATTTATATATACACCTTCTTATAATTCTTCCTTTTTTTATTTTTAATGGCTTCTGATCCAAACTATGTTTCAGGGAAAGGAGGGACCATGAAGAGGAGAAACCTCTATTATTAGCCCTGTAACAATGGCTATCTATACTAAAAAATAAGAAGGAGGAGTGAATCATATTTGTTTTACACATGGCAGGAAATGGGCTACATTTGCACTTTCTGTAACCATTATCTGTGACGCCTTGGAAAAGGCTAAAGACCTTCAGTCTTGCCATTACTTGAAGATATGAATTCTTGGTTCACTTGAACTCCTTGAAATCATGCTACAGGGGTTAGTAAATTGATGAGAATGATGTTATCCATTCAATCGTGTCTGTCTCTTACATTACAAATGCACTAAAAATGAAGGTTAAAGGTTGTAAAATTACTGACTACAAAGGAGTTGGATTTTTTGCTGATAATACTATTTCCTTGCACTTGACAATGCTGTAATACAATTCCATATTCTTTAGGGATTAGAGACTATAATCTGATTCTAAATGACCTGATGTTTCAGACTGGGTGAATAATTATGACATTCTGCAAACGTGTTGCATTTTCCTGTGTTACGTCAGCACCTTCTAAAACTTACTTGATGTCATTTTCTTTGTGCACAAGTGTATCCATGCACAAACACAGAAAATATGTATGCCAGAAACTAGGCAGAGTTATAATTATTAATATTGTTATTGCAGAAATCTTCTTGAACCTGGTGTGTTTGAGATGCATTGGACAAATCCCCAGGCAGCATGTCTGGAGGCACCAGGTCAGGGAATATTCAACATCCATCAGATAATTCATTGTTTGGATAAATTTCCTTTAATTCAATGCCTAATTCTCTCCAGGTTATCCTATTAGCCAGACTGTGCAAATCTCATTTCTGGTCTGGAGAAAATCAACTTACAACAAGCCAGAGATTTTTCATTTTTATTTTATTTGTTACTTTTCTTTTTTTTTTCTCAATTCAAGTGGAAATGAGGGTGGTGGGAAAAGAACCAAACTACTGATGTTTTATTACTGAATTATTGATGGCAGTTATATTATTGATAATAGTCGCCAAAAGGCAGTGGAGGATGCACTGGCATCTGAAATGCATAATAATGAACTAACTCACTTAAATTTTTGCTTGTATGTGTATCCTCCTCCACAAATTAAAATTGCCTGTTTAAATTCACCAGCAATAAAAAAAATAACTTGTGGTTTGTTCATTTTGCCCTCTGTCACTTATAAAATGGCTTGTGATTTAAACTCTGAAAAATTGAGATGGACAGACAATGTCTGTAGGTGATGAACTTTCTTATAAACACCCCAAATTCAAAAGCATTTCATCGTTTAAAAGGATAGAGAACCCAACAGTCTATTTAGTATCCATATTTTGTTAGACAGCTGTCCTGCCCTGTCCCATCCTGTCAGATCAGTCTTCTCAAATGAGCTTCATTTAGATGTCCTGAATTTAACTTTGATAAATTCCTGGTTATCACAGAAGGCTCTAAAAAACTGGAATAATCACATAAGCTCCATCATCATGTTTTAGTTTGGCATTGGGCACCATATAAAAAAGGCACATTTTGTCTAAAATGTGTTGGGCCTGGACCCAAGCTCACAAGGGCTTCTAGCAGTGTAGAAAATGATTCTACCATGTCATAATCCAAGAGTCTTTCCTAGTCTAAGGATCACAATCTAAGGTCTCTGACAGATGTTCCAGATGCTGTATTCAAAAAAAGTGAATCTGGTTGGTAGATTAGATTTATATTTAATTAAAATTAAGTTAAAATATTTGAATCCAGTGACTATGGCAACTTGAATTTAATAACTTTTCCCTTGACCACATTAAAAAGTACAATTTTGGATCCACCCAAGATTTCAGGAACTTCCTATAGCTCTGAATTAGAGATATTCTATTTTGGAGACATTTTGTTGTTCCAACATGACTTAACTTTTGGTTTACATACCTCTTACTGTAAGTAGGGGAAGTTTTTTCTGAATATATCAGCATGAAGATGATTCAGACTTTTTTTCAGAAGTTTTCTTTTCAGAGTGCTTCCTAATATGCAGAGAAGTGAACAGAAGACAACAGAAAATATATTAATGCGAATCAAATGAAACAACAAGCATTTTGCTCTCTGATTTGTCAAAATATGCAAAATGAACCATGTTATATTTCACTAGAATAAAATATTTTAAAAATTGCTTTCACTCTGCTGACCTGTTTGGAACATTGCAGAATAATCAAACTTCTTCCATACCTTTTAAAAAAAGAATGCCAGCCAAGCATAATGCATTAAAAATACATTTTATCAAAAATACAGTTAGTACTTATTTGCTTTATCCATTTGCATGGAGCTGCCCATGTCAAAAACATTTCTAAATGGTATATGAACATTTTTGATAAAGCATAATTAACACAAAATTATATAGAACAATTACAAACATTTTAATATTTCAAAAGATGAATAAAATGTTTTTTAAAAATCCATTCACAAAACTGAAGGTCTGGATGTTGGAACAAGGATTCAAAAGGTTTCTGAAATGCACCAAAGGCTGATGCTTTGGGACATAAAAATATGACCACATTCGGAGGAAGAAGGGAGCATTTCTATAGTCTTTCTCAAAAGCACCACACAAAGACATAGTATAATTTCAAGAAGTCTATTGCCCAGACAGGTAAGGTTGGAGAATACTCTCAAGCTATAAATACATGGATTATCTGACACTTTTATCATACATCGGCTGTCAAAGTTGCATTCATATTTTTTGCTACCACGGTTCCCTCAGAATGTGTGAGATTGACCATTTTAATGACAGAGCTGACCAAGTCTCAGACTTAGTACATTTTAAATATAAGTATACAATTTAAAATTCAGTTAAAATATTAATTACTGCTGCATTTGACTATCTCATCAATGATGTCAGAGTTTGTTGCAAAAACCAGATCCAGAAAGCACAAACAGATAACTGATTCAGCAGGATTGATTTATGTAAGAAACTTTTTATATACAAGAATAAATATATACATATATACATATACATCATACACACATACATATACATCATACACACACACAGACACACACACGCACACACATATAGCCCTGGTTTGAATCCCAGTAAGGGTATGGCTAGCTGATGAGAGCTAAATAGCTTGAAATAGATCTATACTAGTCTCCCTTTATTTATTTATCAGCACAAATACAACACAAATATAAAAAGGCAACATTAAAAATAAAAATATGGTTTTCTGCCTGGATGGTCTTCTGTAATGAGTCGAAGGACAGAAAGAGGGAGTAGTGAGCTCCCTCCCATATTTGGGCATACCAGGGGTTGTAACACAAATACATACATACATACATTCATACATACATACACACACACACACACACACACACATACACACACATATATATACATACATATATACAATACCAACAGAGAACAGTTTCAATTCAGATTAGCAGACAAGTCCAGACTAGCTTTGTTTCAGAGCTCAGAGCTTAATAAAGCTAAGCCACGCCCAGACTTCTTACTTAAGTTTCTGTTCCAAATAAGTGTCATTGGCTGACCTGTTACCATACCCATTCATTGGCTGACCTTGTTACCTACCATGTCTCTGCCAGTTCATGAATATTCTGACAGATTTTCATGCTCTTGTCAAAAATTATCAAGAATATGACAATTAGTTCTGGGCTAATATAGAAGCTCTGGAGGCCCAAGGTAGGCCTTCCCAATGGGTTCTATATGGATGAAAACTTTTAAGCATCTAGCGCAGCCGGACTATGGAGAAAGAAAAGATGAGATTCACTTGGCTACTTCTTTCTCACTGTGGCCACAGCAATGGAGATTGGGCTCCTATGAGACTCTCCTTGCCTCGGTGACCCAAAATAGGCCTTTTCCCTCTCATCTTCAACCTCCTGCACTCACAGCCTGCAACTATCTTCATTAACCTCAAAAATGACCACTAGAGGACAGCAGAAATATTTTTCTTGTCTAGGTGGCCCTTGACTTATGATCACCATTAACCCAAAATTTAGCTTGCTGTTGTGGCCCAGGAGGAGCCGTTGCCGCTGCCACCAGACTCCGAGAGTGAGGGTCCCTATGAGTCGGCTCAGGAGGATGTGGAGGACCCTGGACAGGGTTCCGACTCTGAGCAGGATCGGAGAGTCTGGTCGGCCACCAGGAGGTGCCTGAGGCATGGAGCAGCGGTGAGAGCCAGAGGAGGGGGGCTCCTGATGTCATGCCTTGGAGCAGTGGGGAGGAGTCACGAGACAGTGAGTCAGAGATTAACAGGGAGTTCCTGGACGCTCGTTATCGCCGCATCCATAGAAGCAAGGAGCGTGGCCGTAATTATCGGCAGTAAGGGCTCTCAGCTGTTGTTCAGGAGACTCCTCTTCAGGCTATAAAAGGGTTGACTGTGGATACGCCCTTTGCAGCAGTCAACAAAGGACTCCTGCAAGAAGTTTTGGTCTTGAAACATAGCCAGCTGGATAGCTGCTTTCGTGTCTTGTCATTGTGAGCTTTGTCATGGTGGTTTACTGCTACGGAACGTTCTGTCTGTCTGTGAAATAAACCTTGTTCATTTGTATTGTTCCGGAGCGTGTTCTGTGTGGGCGAAAGAGGAAGGGGGGTCAGAACAGCTTGCTAAGTGAGACATTTGTTAAGCGAAATTTGTCCCATTTTGCGACATTTCTTGTCACAGTTGTTAAGTGAATCACTGCAGTTGCTACGTTGGTTACATATTATATACATCCGTCCGGCCGCGCCCGGGAGCTGCGGAGGCAGAAATGTTTTTGGCGCTCCCGGATGACGAAGCCACGAAAGCGACTGGGGAACCCAGTCGCTTTCGTGGCTTCATCATCCGGGAGCGCCAAAAACATTTCTGCCTCCGCAGCTCCCGGGCGCGGCTGGACGGATGTAGCCAGAGCGACGCCGAGGCGGTCCGGGCAGACAAAAGAGCGAGCGAGCGATGGAGGATCAGGCAGCCTGATCCTCGGTCGCTCGCCCGCCGGACTGCCTCGGCGCCACTCTGGATACCTCCATCTGTCTGCGCCCGGGAGCTGCGGAGGCAGAAATGTTGTCGGCGCTGCCGGATGACGAAGCCACGAAAGCGACTGGGTTCCCCAGTCGCTTTCGTGGCTTCGTCATCCGGGAGCGCCGACAACATTTCTGCCTCCGCAGCTCCCGGGCGCGGATGGACGGATGTATATAATATTAGCAAAGTCCAGCAGAGGCAGGAAGGTTCTCGTCGTTCCCCAGTCGCTTTTGAGGACTGCGGAGCGCTAGCCGGCGGAGCATGCTCAGGAAGGCGGGGAATGGGATCACGTGTGCTGGAGGCTGAGGCAGCCTCCGCCTCCAGCACACGTGGTCCCATTCCCCGCCTTCCTGATGACGTCACCAGCCTCACCAGCCGTAAACCTCACCGCACGTCACTGCAACCCAATATGCAAATTAAATGACCAGCTTTTTTATAGGTGGGGAGCAAGAAATGGAGGCAAGGATTACCCCAGAAGGCATCCAGTGCATACCAGCATTGTTTCTGTTTTTTACTGTTCCTAAGGATTCTATATTGAGATCAGCACAACAGCAATAAGTAGTAATATAATCACCATTTGAAACTTTCAGGTAAACTTCTGCTTAAAATTGTGAGCAATTCACTAAGATTATTGGCATGAAAAATACGGCTTGCTTATATTTTCTTTTTTTCTTTTTTATGATAGCAATAAGATCTAGGCTTATATATGTCCTCATGCCGCTTCACAGCACTCTCTAGGTAGTTTACAATGTTGAAGCATTATTTGCATATTTCCCCCAACAACCTGGGTTCTCATTTTACCAACCTTGGAAGGATGGAAGGCTGAGTCAATCTTGTGAGCCCCATCGGGGTCAAACTCCAGATTGCAAATGGCGGTCAAATAATTGCAGTTCATATTTGGCGCAAATATGAACAAGTTGCCAAGTGCCAGAAATGCAGTTATGTAACTGTGGGGGTGGGGGAGGGCAATCATTTACAAGAGCCAGAGGCCATAAAACATCTGTGCTGTTAGATGAAAGACACGAAAGATCATTAAATGGCAGATTGTAAAAGGCTCTCCATCTTACAATGGATTTTTAAAATGGGATTACTTTTGTGGGTTTGTTATCACATTTGGACTTAATATCCATAAGTTTTGTTAATATTCCAATACAAGAATCAATATAGTCTAAAGATGTAACTGTAGCTTTAAATTACATATAAAAAACCTGGACCGTATCACTTTATGAAGAATTTTGGACTTATTGAGCATAGGGTACAACCATAAAGATTAATTATCAGAAGAATAATCAGTAGAAAGGCGATCCAAAATAAAACACTGCATCACTTGTAGACAGAGATTAAATTATATTTATGATAACATGTAAGGACTCAAGTGTAAATATGAAAAATCTGTTCTACAGCGAGAAATTACATCACATTCAATACATATTAGTGATTGTGGCATATAGACTTTGGCTATGGGATACAGTGGAAGACAGAAGAATAAACTAAGCCCATTCTGCTTGACCAAACTCATTATTCATACTAAAGATTTGTTGGCAAAAAGATGCTGGCATTATTCCAAGGAGTGAAAACAAAATTAAATAGAATTTTGTCTACTTTTTTAAAATTGAGGTTTTGATATTCAGGATTTTTGTTTCAATTTAAACAAAGGCAGTGACAATGGTATGTGTGTGAAGACATTCTTCAGAACATGAGTCCATGAAGTTTGTGATGTTATGACCAGAGTTTGGTTCAGCAAATCTAAGCCATGAAGAGCAGAGCAACACAGAGAATTCTAGACCTGGCAATGACATTCACAAGTTTGTAAAAACTTCCTGGGAAATCCATTGAAGAAAACTCAAGTCTTAGCATGAAGATGTTTGACAAGACAGTGGACATCCAGAAAAATAAAGTTAAAACCAAATTAATGCTGAATGCAAACAAAACATTAGTTCTTAAATGATCAATACCTATAATCACTGCTATCTGAATACTTGGTCATTGGAATGCTATACCATAACATGTACATTTGTATTTCTTTAAATAGCACTGTCTATGTAGATGGATCTTTTTAAAAAGAAGTCTTGCCATCAGTGGTGGGTTGTCAATTCTTTTACTATTGGTTCGGGCACGCTCCCATGCTGCTTGTGTGTGCGATGCTTCTGTGCATGCACAGAATGGAGCATTCTGTGCATTCACAGAAGTGTCTGGGCGGCTGGGCAGAGCCTCTCGCGGCCGCTACTACCGGTTCGCCCGATCCGGGCTGAACTGCGAGCAACCCACCTCTGCTTGTCATGCTCTATCACAGTGTTTCTCAAACTTGGCGACTTTAAGTCCTGTGGACTTCAACTCCCAGAATCCCCCAGCCAGCATAGCTGGCTGGGGAATTCTGGGAGTTGAAGTCCACAGGACTTAAAGTCGCCAAGTTTGAGAAACACTGCTCTATCATAAAGTGGTTAAAAGTAACAAGGGAAAGGAAGTGGAGGTCTTTTGGTTCATTGTTTTTCTGCTCATCACACCTTTCAAAAACTACATTTCTGGAAAAAAGGGCAGGAAAGGTAATCAAAACGAGCAAGAGGTTGGAACAACTCCAAGTTGTTATATAAACATTAAACAATGATGAATAAAGAAGTCCTACAATGGAGGTATATAAAGTTATGTAAGCTATGGAGAAAATCAATAGGGAAGCATTTTCCCCTTCCTCTTACCAGTAGAACAGAGATCATTCACACAACCTGAACAACGAAGGAGTCAAGCTAGATAAATGCAAAACATTTAGACAGCACATAGATAAATTGTGGAATTTTCCAAAGAGCAGATTTCATACAGAAGACTCCAGAAAGATGAACTGATATATTAATGGGAAATTCAAGGATTTCATTTGTAGGGCCAAAAGAACCAGGATGACCACCAGACAGTGACAAAGAATTAAGAGTTCTCAGAATTTCTCTAGTTCTTTTTAAACTTTATCTTTTAAAACTTTATTAAGCTGAAAAAATAGAATTAGAATTATTGACAAATTAATTACTATATGTACTATTATACCTAAATGAATAAACTAAATAGCTTTATAACTTTACACATTGGGGGAATCACAGCAGGAAGTGATTTTGGCTATTTAGGAAACAGAATACTGGATAAGATGGGCCATCACAACTCTTATGTGATTAGCAGAATAAGAGTTGGAAGGGACTTTGGAGGTCTTCTATTCCAACCCTCTGCTCAAGGGTGGCTGATGAGGGAGATCCTTTTTAATCTTATGAATGAAGACCCTCTGATATCTTGTAAGTAGTTCTCAACCTGTTTGAGCTCACAATTTCAGCTGTGACCGCGACGGTCATAAAGCAGGTAGTAGTATGTGAGCAGATCTGATTTTATGGCTTTTGCAGCAATTAAGCCAATCTGGCAGTGGTTACGGTAAGTGAATGTGGTGGCCGTTAAGTGAATGCCATGGTTGTTAAAGGGACATCACGGTTGTTAAACAAACCCATTGTTTGCCATAGGGTGGTTTTTGCCAGAACAGGAACTAAAATCTGGTTTCTGACAAAACATTGTAAATCGTAGTCATGTGACTTATTGGTCATAAGTATAGGCTCATTGCCAAGTGCCCAAAATGTGGTCCTGTGACCGCTGGGAAAACAGGCAGACATCAGAACTTTGAATCTGGGTTGCAAGTTCCATTTTGGGGTTCCATCATCATAAATTCAAATGGTCAGTAAGTGGCTAATCATAAATCGAAGACGTGCATGCCCTAAATGTGCTTCTTAGGACAAGGGGATGAAAGCAGTGTTGGCCTGGGTTCTTCTTTCAGTTGCCATCTGCTGAGTAGAGCAAGTACTTTCTGTCAAGGACACGTCCAGTTGTTTGTTCCTTTGTGGAGATAAATGCCTCGCTTAGAATTTATTGGTGCTGTTGCAAGGCCAGCAAAAATCCCATTTTCTTGCAGCGGTAGAATTCTAAAACTGCTTGTTCGCTGTCATGCAATTTTTTGCAAAGGTACTTACAGGTAAATAAAGATCCACGTCTAGACCTGAAGGAAGCAAGTGTAATTAACTTGTGTTTTAAAAGTGGACGGATTATAAATAAACATGTATCAATAAATAATAGATTGAAATGTAGCTTGATTCATTGGGTCATTATGAAACAAATGCAGGCTAATGGATTTCATTTATTTTAGTTTTCCTATTTCCAATATGTGAGACTATTTTTCTGCCAAGAAAAAGCATCCAAAACGATGCAAAGCATAATAAATGAAAACACAGGACAATGTACCTTCAAAAGAAATCCATATAACAGTACAGAAATAATACTAAAAACCCTAGGGTAGCTGGAAAAACCAATAGACAGCAAATGCAGAGGACAGAGTAGGTAATCCTGGATCGATTTTGGATGAAAAGAGATGGGGAAAATGCTTTCCTGTGGCTTTGTGTAGATATTAAACAAACCAGGGACCAAGATAAAAGCTGAGGGCAGGGACGTGCGGTCAGGGGAGGCAGGGGAGGCAGAGCCTCACCTCTCTTCATGAAATAATAGTATATAATATTATATACTATGTATGTATGTATGTATGTATGTATGTATGTATGTATGTATGTATATATATATATATATATATATATATATATATATATATATATATATATATATATATATATATATATATATATATATATATATATATATATATATATATATATATATATATATATATAATATTATAATATTATAATATTGGCTCAACTGATAAGGAAGAGAACCGGTGGCTTAGTGGTTAAGACTCCTGCCTAAGATATATACAGCCCGGGTTCTAATCCCAGTAAGGGTATGGCTAGCTGATGAGAGCTAATTAGCTCGAAATAGATCTATCCTAGTCTCCCTTTATTTATTTATCAGTACAATTACAACACAATATTATAATATTATATACATCCGTCTGGCCGCGCCCGGGAGCTGCGGAGGCAGAAATGTTGTCGGCGCTGCCAGATGACGAAGGCACGAAAGGGATTGGGGAACGACGAGAACCTTCGTGCCTCTGCTGGATTTCCTGCGCTCCTCGCGACTGCAATATGCAGTCGCGAGGAGCGTGCAAAGTCCAGCAGAGGTAGGAAGGTTCTCGTCGTTCCCCAGTCGCTTTCAAGGACTGCGGAGCACGAGCCGGCGGAGCACGCTCAGGAAGGTGGGGAATGGGATCACATGTGCTGGAGGCTGAGGCAGCCTGAGCCTCCAGCACACGTGGTCCCATTTCCCGCCTTCCTGATGACGTCACCAGCCGCACCAGCCATAAACCTCACCGCACGTCACTGGTATTACCCAACACCAGTCCTCCACCCTAAAGTGGGAGTCCCAGGCAGTCTTTAAAAGTGGACCATATCCTAAGTGTTATGACATGAATTGTTGAACCTGAGTCATCTTTGTGCAGGTAGTGTCATAGTTTGCGTACTGACCTGAGATTATAAAAGATACCTGCTGCACTTAATTTGCTTTTCCAGTGACAATGTTGAATAATTGAGTATGTATGGCTAAATCTCTTCGTGAGGATAGCATCTCCTCAAGTAGAAGATGAATGTCACTTGCTTATAGAGGTGACTCATTCCCTGAAAGTGTCTGGTCCAAAGTGATATTCATTTTATTAGTCCTCATCCAAACTACTCCAGATTTCGAGTACTGATTTAGTAATCTCAACATCCTACCATTATACAAATTTCCTAGGTGTCTTACTAAGCCAGTCTTGGTCCCAAACTAAAATAAACAAACACCAATATTTACCAGCACATTAAAGATATGATGATGAAAATACAGGTAATCTCCAATTTATGGCAATTGAGCCCAACATTTCTGTTTTAAAGTAGATTTGCTAAGTGAGCGTTGCCCTAGTTTACGACTTTTCTTGCCACAATTGTTAAGTGAACCACTGTAGTTGATAAGTTAGTTACCCGGTTGTTAAATGAACCTAGGTTCTGCTTGACTTTGCTTGTGAGAAGGTCGCAAAAGCTGATCACATGACCTTGGGACACAGCAACGGTTATAAATATGAACCAGTTGCCAAGCATCTGAATTTTGATCATGCGATCATGGGAATGTTGGAAAGGTTGCAACTGTGAAAAACGGTCATATGTCACATTTTTCAGTGCCATTGTAACTTTGAACTGTCACTAAATGAACTGTTGTAAGCCAAGGACTACCTGTATGCAATTACTCTCCAATCTTCACCTCAATGGAATACATTTAGGCAACGATCAGGCTCACCCTGCCCTACTCTTAGTAGAAGAGCCCACCAGAGTTGGATCATTCAGTTACATGCACCCAAAAGCCCAATAGATGAGAAAATAATTTTGGTGACATCTGTACCACTGATAACTTCCACTTTATTATCTGGCCAGTTGCTTGAATTGCATATTCTGCTTTCTTTGTAAGGAAACGCTCATTTTTATAAGTAGTAGTGGCATTTGGCAGTGGGTTGATCCTAGGAAGATGTTTGTTCTGGACTGTATAAAAACTGAAATCTTTCTAACTCTATTTGTCAGATTAACAACCCAGCTTCACTGGCGTCTCATGTTAAAGGACTCAGTAAAAATTTCCTTGAATCTGGGAAACTGCTACCATTCAAACTGGCCAAACCTAGCTTAGATGTATCAAGAAATTTGACCTGGTAGAAACAGACCTTATATATATATATATATAGGCAAATACCACTCACTCATCACAAAATCTCCAGAACCGTAAAGACTACAAATTTGAACTTTGCCATGTTCGTTCCTCTGGGCTTCTAGGTGCTCGCTAAGAAAGGATTTTTCAAAATGACCATCAGATCATTAGTATTTGTTATACAGTAATTAACACACTCTGATGGTAAGGAGTTCTACTCCCCCACCCCACCTGAAAAGAACTCTGTTCCAACTGCCAGTTGCCTCACATTCTGTTATCTCAGTTGAAACTAGCAAATGTTCCACTCCTCCATTCAGGAGCAGTCTAGGGCTCCTTACAGTACTAAACATCGGTACTCACCAAAATGTCTATGCCTTCCACCTATAGAACTGCTTCTGGACTCAAGGTGGTGGGAGCGATATTCCCTTATGTTTCAATCACCGACCACCACTGAGCCAACTGATTGTGAACTGTATTTCTCCTGCATAGCCCGATCACATTGTTTCATTGCAAACAGTGATGGGTTGCAGACAGTACGCCTCGGTACGGGCCATACCGGAGCCTGCCCAGAGCACCGGATACTGTTCCAGTACGGTGCTCTGGAGGGTCCCCCCAAGCTCCTTACCGGTCTTTTAAGTCTCCGGTGCTTCTGCACATGGGCAAGGGGTGTACAGCGCCTGCGCAACGCTCTGCTGAGCAGCTGGAGCGTCACAGAGGCTCGCAGAGGTCCATGTGGACGCTGCCGGGCCCATTCCAACGATACCGGTTGGAACGGGATCCGGAACCCACCACTGATTGCAAAGCACGAGTATCCAGCTAGTCTATTTATATAATTAGTTCACAGGTTTACATGTCATTGTGGAAGAGAGATTTGGGACTAACTAGACAACTCATGATCCTCTGGGTCATTGTTACAGAGGTATTTCTTTGCCTAAACAGAGAAACAGAATGACCAAGGACAAAGATGCAGTGAAAGCAGGAATGACTTCCAACTTCCTTCCGGTTTGAATGTAGCTGGTGATCCTGGGGCAGTCAAAAGAGATACCGGTCCTCTGGACCTCTGGAGGGCTAAAGTGGGACTGTCTGTTGAACTGCCTGATAGCTCTGAAGTAACCACAAATTTGCCAAATTTAAATTCCCAGGAGTCATGGGTCCTGGATTTTGGACACCTTCTTTAAATTATCCCATTTTAGATACCTTGGTTCAAAAATTGTTGTCCTACGTTGCACTGTTTCACCCAGTTAAAGGTTATAGTCATGACAGTTTAGTAGTATATAGGTAGAAAGCAGCAAAGAGCTCAATTTTATTTTTGTTTGAACGACACTTCACTCTATGTGGCGTTTGAGAGAAAGCCATATGTGATGGCACCTTTCTGATCTTTGTTCATTAGTGGAATCAATTGTTTCATGAATTTTAATATACTATTAAGCTATCATAGTTTATCTATGTGCTACTGCCCTCTGCTGGCAATATTTCATAGTACTTCAGGTTAGATTTTTTTAGGTTTATTAATTTATCAAAATATAAAATACATAAATAAAAGTGAAAATAATGGTAAAATAAGGAAGGGGAAAGGGAAGACAGAAAAAGTATAGGGGTGAAAGAAAAAAAGTGTTGATTTCCAACTCCTTTGGTGCAATAGAGTAAGGTAATAACATAAAATCTCAATTTTTTTCTTTTAATAATAATAACATATACTAGCCGTTTATATAGCAACAAATCTATTTAATCAGCAAAACCCAAAATCAAAGCTTTCATTTTTATACCAGCTCAAGCACAAAGTCCAAAAGTGGTTTCCAAGTAGAAACAAAAATGTGTTCTTTTCTTTAGTCAAAGCAATCAATTTAGCCATCACTGCTAACTCCATCAACTTCTGCAGCCATTCATCCATTGTGGAAATCACAATCCCCTTCCATTTTTGCACATACTAACACGCTTAATTTGCTTAGTGGAGTTGAATACACTCCACCTTAAACTTAACCAAACCTTAAACTAACTAAAGAGGCTGCCTTTATTCCCTAACACACACATCCCACACACCTAATTTAAATGAACAGTTGACTTTAGAGTAGAGTAGAGTAGAATAGAATAGAGCTGGAAGGAACTTTGGAGGTCTTCTAGTTCAGCCCCCTGCTCAAGCTCAAATATACTATTTGAGATAAGTGACTGTCGCTAGTCTCTTCTTAAAAAACTCCGTGATAAGAGCACCCATGATTTCTGAAGGCAAGCTATTCCACTGGTTAATTGTCCTCGCTGTTAGAAAGTTTCTCCTTAATTCCAGGTTGCTTCTCTCTTTGATTAGTTTCCAACCATTGTTTCTTGTTGTGCCCTCTGGTGCTTTGTAGAATAATTTTGCGGCAGCCTCTCAAATACTGGAATACTGTTATGTCTCCCCTAATTCTTTTTGTTTTCTTTAGACTAACTAGCCATACCCAAATCCTGCAGCCGTTCTTCCTGTTTTATTCTCCAGGCCTTTGGTAATCTTAGTTGCTCTTCTCTGAACTTTTTCCAAGGCCTCAAACATCTTAATGTGTGAACATGGTATTTCTACTTTAGTTTTCATCCCATATGGCAATAAAATGATCTCTGCATTATTTTCGTATGAACTCTCATTTGAAACATAACTACAGCAAAAGTAAACGTTCTTTCTACACACACACACACACACACACACACACACACACACACACACACACACACACATATAATCTACCCACACATTTTTTATAAAAAAGAACAGCACGTGCAGAAACAAACTGTATTAAAGGTACTTTCTCCTTTCCTAAAGATCCAGAAAGCATATGGAACTTCTAAGACGAAACTTCCACCAAAGCCGAACTATAATTCCCAGAATCCCTTTCATCGCGGAAGACTTGTTGTGATGAAGAGCGAGTGTCGGAGGCCAATCATAACTCGAGCTGCACTTTCGTGGAAGTTTCCTGGAGAGAAGTGGGAGGCTTTGAAAAGAGTCCAGGTTAGGATGGGTGATTTGGTTTGGTTTGGGCTTGGGCTTTGGCGGGGTAAGGCGTTCTCCCGACGGGGGCATATTTTTTTTTGTTCTGCATCGGAGGGAGACCGCTCTTTTGTCCCGCCATGATTGAGACAGAAGAACTCGCGCGCTTTAAGCTCTAAGGTTGCTATTTGGTGCGGACTTTTATTTCAGGTCGTTTGTGCAAAGATGGACGCATCGTGGTCTCGCGGAGTCTGCGGGGCGGGCGGGCGTGGGGTAGCTGCCTCTCCGGGCTGCATATACCCAGCCCCTGAATGCTTCTCCGTGCCCCGGGTGCGTTGTTGGACTACCCTGGCACTGTTGCTGTTTAACGCTTGGATGATGGGTCTTCCTCCTTGCTTCTCTGCTTTTGCTCAGACCTATTGTCCTGGTGAAAGTTAAGCGCTTCCAAGACACGGAGAGAGTTGCTGCGCAACCCCAGGAACGATCTCCCAGTGAAAAGCTTGTGCAATTGCTGTGTCACTGATTCACAGGCCGTGGTCTGTCCCGCAGAAGTCTGCTTTTACTAGGGAAAAAAATTAGCCTAATGACAAGAACTTCAGGGGAATGGGGATGGGGGTGGTGGAATGTGAGTGGGAAGAAGAGTTGATGGAGCTGAATATAGTTAGGCGTTGAAGAAAATTGAAGTAATTCAATGATGGCGATTAGTAAGAGATTCAAGAAGGATAAAGGATATAACTCTTCCAATAGAATATAATTAAACTCTGGAAAGTTCTGCAATATTTGGGTGGTCATGAACTTGAATGGTTAGATGGAGCATCCATATTCCATAACAATAAACAATAACTATGTTGCTTTACATATTGGGACAATGTACCCCTGAATATCAATTGCTTGAGAATATATGTAGGATAGTAATATTAACTATTATTTTGAGTTCATCAAGGGATGGACTAGATGCATCAGATGTTCTGGTTTCCCCCCCCTGTGAGTCTTTCAATTCATGTGTTGGCTGATGATGGAGAAAAATCTTTTTTTAAAAAAATAAAAGTTTTTTAAAAATATTTTTTTTTACAATTTTGCTTTTGTACAACATTTTTATATTGGTATACATCCATTGTACATGATCTCATCTCTTCTAAATGGGCTTCTAAAATAAAGCCAGGCTGTCAAACTCACGGCCCACGTCATGTGCTGGACATGCCCACTCCTGGTTTAGGGAAGGGGGGAAAAGTCCCAATATGTCAGGTGACGCCACTATGACGACATGATTTTGACACCCCTGAAATAAAGGGATGAAAAGTGCTGATATTTTTTCATCATCATCTGCTGGGTAGAATTAGCATTTTCTCTCAAATGAAGAGTGAAAAAAATGACCAGAGAATTTATTTTATTATTTTTAGACCCAGAAAAACAACATCTCATTTTGCAACAGGCTGTATTCCAAAACCATTTTGCTCCCT
The DNA here is from genome assembly GCF_964273705.1 of Natrix helvetica. Taxonomy (NCBI): domain Eukaryota; kingdom Metazoa; phylum Chordata; class Lepidosauria; order Squamata; family Natricidae; genus Natrix; species Natrix helvetica. Next base: position 77,280,020 of record NC_138548.1, on the reverse strand, counting down.
TTCACCTTTTCTCCTCAAGAGTAATTTTTGTAAAAAATAATAATTTTGCTTTCAGGAGAAGAGATTAAAGAAAGATATATCACGATTTCAAGGAAGCAGATATCACTTGTAAAAATCTGGCTTCAGTTATTCCCCAAAAGATTAAATAAATAATTGAAATGTAGTTTAGGTGGATGGGTTATTATGAAACAAATGCCCTCTAATGGCTTGAATGAATTTTCCTACCTCTAGTATGTGTAACTGCTTTTCTGCCAAAGAAAAGCATCCAAAATGTTGCAGAGCATAATTAAAATATAGTACAATGCACTTTAAAAGTAGAGACATAAAATCAGATAAGTAATGCTAGAAAGTCAGGCAGCAGGAAGAAGGAAGATTGAAAATTTCCTAAAGTCAAAAGAATTATAGGTAGATAAATTGATCCTAGCTGCAGTCTCCAAGTGTATAATAACACTTGGGAAATTACAACAAATCAAAGGGATGTGATGGCTTAGTGGTTAAGATGCTGAGCTTGTCGATCAGAAAGGCCAGCAGTTTGGCGGTTCGAGTCCCTAGCCGTGTAACGGAGTGAGCTCCTGTTACTTGTCCCAGCTTATGCCAACCTTGCAGTTTGAAAGCATGTCAAAATGCAAGTAGAAAAAGTAGGAATCACCTTTGGTGGGAAGGTAACAGCATTCCATACACCTTTGATGTTTAGTCACGCCGGCCACATGACCATGGAGACGTCTGGACAGTGCTGGCTCTTTGGCTTTGAAACGGAGATGAGCACCACCCCCTAGAGTTGGGAACGAGTTGAGAATGAGATGAGTGCTTCCCCCTAGAGTCGGGAATGACTAGCACATATGCTTGTCTGGTGCAACCCAAATTATAGTGACATTCACTTTGAAACAGTGTAATCTGAATAGCTCAGTGGCTAAGACTCTGAGCTTGTCAATAAGAAAGGTCGGCAGGTCAGGGGTTCGAATCCCTAGTACCACGTAACGGAGTAAGCTCCAGTTATTTGTCCCAGCTTCTGCCAATCTAGCAGTTTGAAAGCATGTAAAAATGCAAGTAGAAAAATAGGGACCACTTTGGTGGGAAGGTAACAGTGTTCCATGCGCCTTTGGCGTTTAGTATGCCGACCACATGACCTCACAGACATCTTCGGACAGCGACGGCTTTGAAACAGATGAGCACCGCCCCCTAGAGTCGGGAACAACTAGCACATATGTGCAAGGGGAACGTTTACCTTTAATCTGAAGAATCCTGAAGTGAAGGCAGTTTAGTAGAATGTGCTAACTACCATGTTTTCCCGAAAATAAGACAGGGTCTTTTTTTCTTTTTACACTCAAAATATGGCTTGGGCCTTATTATGAGGGGAGGGTTTATTGTTTTGGGGTTGCCGGGTGGCTGCTCTCTTGTGAGTGGGCTCCCAAAGAGCCGGCATAGGTTCATGGGTAAATGGCTGTGTTGCGCTGTCGCAGCAGCGCAACACAGCAGCCATGAAGCGACCACACTCATGAGCAGCCACCCAGCAAACCCCCTTTCCAGCCGGGCACAGTGCCATTCACTGACCTAGGGGTATTGCCAAGCTGTGTGAGCGCCTGTTTGCCGCTGCCCGGCTCCCGCAGCTTGGCGCCTTTGAAATGGCAGTGAATGGCGCTCTGTACGGCTGGAGGGGGAGTTGTGCGAGCGGCTGTTCCGCTCTCGCTCACGCGCCTGCCAGCCTCACGATGCATGGCTCAGCTCTCTCCGCAGAGCCAGGGCACCTCCACTGCTGCCGCTGCCGCTACATGGCTTTTTCTGCAGCTTCCAAACCGAGTCTTCCGGCAGTGGCCGCTCTGGGCTTATGCTCTATGGTTGTGGACCAGCTGCCGGAAGAACATACAACTATAGACCGTAAGCCCAGAGCAGCCACTGCCGGAAGACTCGGTTTAGAAGCCACAGAAAAAGCCATGTGGCGGCGGTATCCCGAAGGCGCTAAGCAATGTGATCACCTTTGCCTTCCCCCCTGGTTCCTGCGGCTTGGCACCTTTGGGATACCGCTAGGTTGGTGAGCGGCGCTCTGCCTGGCCGGAGGTGGGGGGTTGACCAGGGGGCTTATTTGCAGGGGAGGGCTTATATTTTTGCCCACCAGAAAAATGTGGCATGGCCTTATTATCAGAACATGTCATAATTTCGGGGAAACATAGTACAAGGGGAAAAAAAGACACTTGTCTTTGCTTGCACTCTGAATAATGCAAACTGAGAAAGAATAAAAAATCTTAAAAGGGATATTACTCAGAAAGTCATGATAGAAAGAGCAGGAACTGTTACTGAACAGCAAGTTGAATTCATTGAGCTGAATATATGTTTGTTCAGCACACATGTTATTTAATACAATGCAAAATGATTTTATCCTTAACTGTAAATTCTGAATTAATATTATTTCTTTGTCAATTGGTTATAGAATTAACTTTCTGACCAATAACTATGTGAACATGGCAAATAAAAAGCTAAGAAGAGCAGGTTTACCTCACGATCTTTGTGAGAGACTAAGTCGACATCAGATTACTACTTGCCGGGTAAGAAAAGTTCTTTTATGAGGAAAAATATATAATAAATGTGACAGTACTTGAAGCGTGTGGCCTTGAGCATATGTAAAGCATGTACTTAATGCTTGTTGCAGGACTTCTTATGTCTTTCCTTCCTGGAATTAATGAAAATGACTGGACAGAGCTATTGGAATGTCCAGAAACTTTTTCGGACTGTCAGCCAATCCTGTGCTCCCAAAATGCAAACGGTAGGTATACTTTCACAAATCAGGATAGCCCCCCCCCCCAAGTTCTAACTTTAATCTTCACACCCTTCTATTATTCCACCAGCTGACTAATCTCTCTCCAAGTTGCCTTGATCTTATCCCTTAACCTTATTTTCTGGAGGGGTGGGTTATGTACTGCTGTTCTTGATTGTGTAACTATGCATCTCCAGGATTACAGCAGCTGTAACATAGACCAGTTGTTTGGTTTGAATGCTAATGGCATCTTCTAGCATACTGTCTAATGCAGGAATGCCAAACTCGTGGCCTGCGGGCTAAATGTGTCAAGTTCTGGCTCTTCCCCCTGCCTGGTTTAGTGAAGGGGGGAAAAAAGTCCCAATAAGTCACGTGACACCGCTGTGACGATGCGAGTTTGACAGCCCTGGTCTAATGGTACTTCTCTACTGAGCATGGTAACCCATTTTGAGAGTCGACTGTAGCTAGTTTATAGATGATCTTATGTCTAATATCAGCAGTTGTGCTGTGTAATGGAAAGTAATGATGTTTCAGCTTCAGATGTTGGCTACACGGCCAATTGTTGTTCAATGTCTTCTTAAGTTCTTGAGTCTGGGATGTAATGTGTAGTTGGTCTATTGCTGTGAGAGCAGCTTCCACTTTACTATATTGAAGTGTTGAGCTAACTAGCTGGTTCTCCGTTAGTGTGGATGCAGATTGTCTGTCCATCCAAAGTTCATACATGCCCCCATATCATTAAGTCATCTGTTGTAGGAACATCCTATCAATTCCAGGTTCTCTTATCTTATCCATGTATGGTTTGTTCAATTTTGAGATCCAGTAATTGTGGTAAGAATGGAGATATAAGATACTAAAAGCAGGTTCTGGGTAAATTAGCAGAAATTTCTTATTCAGAACCAAATTCTCCAGTATGTGAAAGAATATATCTCGTTCAAAAGGAAGCAACTTGGTTTCTATAGTGCAAAGATAAATCCTTCTCACCAATCTTAGAATTCTTTGAATGTTATCAAGTACCTGGCTTAGGTGATCTGCTGAATACCATTGATTTGGATTTGAACTAAATCCATTGTCATAACTTCAAACAATCCTATCATAGTTTGAGATTAGATATGCTTTTGAGTTTGGTGGCTGCTTAAAGAATGGACTGCTGTTTAAACAGAATGACCAGCTCTTGCAATATAGGGATGTGGTTCTATATTTAATTTATAACTGATTGTGTGCTAGCATTCAAGTCCTCTGGCAAATATTAAATCATTTATGATGGCTAAAATTGAGTTTAGCCAATTCAATAGTCCAATTGTTAATCCAATTCAAAATAAGTAGTTTTCAATTGTTTGCTTATGTATATATAGAGTGAATGAAGTTAGAATTACTAAATGGATGGCACAAAAGAAGATTGAATGGATTGGCAGGAAGAAGAGGACTGGAAAAAAATCGATTGTAAAGAACTGATGAGATTCTGAAAAAGGGAAAACTAGTAGGTTTAACATAGAGAAAGCAAGGCATGAAGAAGTGGGAGCATATGGCAGAACTTTGCAAGTATAGAAATATAATGAATGGCATTGTGAAACAGATTGAGCTATTTTTTCATTTCTGTTTCTCGTGTCTTTAATTTCTTAGGTGTAGTATTTCTTTCTGTTTTTCCACATTTTGCATAAAAGAGCTTACCTTAAATGGAATAATGTGCATTTATGTCTATCTGTGTCTGCATCAGTGGTGGGTTCCTGCTGGATCGCACCGGATCGCGCACGCTCCCTTTCAGCGCTCCACCTGGCTCGCGCGCTCCCTTTCAGCGCTCCACCTGGCTCGCGCGCTCCCTTCCAGCGCTAAAACCGGAAGTACAGTCTTGCCCCGCCCCTGGCGAAGCAACGACGCCTGCCTGCGCTCCACCAGCTCGGCTGGGAACGGAGATGTTTCCTCAGCGGAGCGGAGCGCCTGAAAAGACTTTTCAGACGCTCCGCTCCGCTGAGGAAACATCTCCGTTCCCAGCCGAGCTGGTGGAGCGCAGGCAGGCGTCGTTGCTTCGCCAGGGCCGGCCAAAACTGTACTTCCGGTTTCAGCGCCGGAAGGGAGCGCGCGAGCCAGGTGGAGCGCTGAAAGGGAGCGCGCGAGCCAGGTGGAGCGCTGAAAGGGAGCGCGCGCGATCCGGTGTGATCCGGCAGGAACCCACCACTGGTCTGCATGTGTATATTCATGTCATGTCATATCATATGTCACAAAGAAGTCCAAAAGTATCATTGCAAACTAGTGGAATAGGGATTAAAATGGTAAATTCCCCTTAGCCTAAACTAGTGTACAGTGATACTGATGGGGCCAATAAAATACCTACTACACAGACACAGTGATTATTCTGAAATAGCAATGACAGGCAAGGAAACAATTTTAGGTAGATAGCGAAATAAAATATCAAATATGTAGTTGCTGTAAATCTGGTTCACCCACTTTTAAGTGGAAGCATTTCAAATAACCCTAATCTCTTGGGGAAAAGCAAACTATTACAAAATACCGAACTTCCCACTATCTTTCACTTATTTAAATTCTTGGATAAATTCCTTTATAAAACTCATAGTAGTTCTTCATAGGGACTTCAATAAAACTTTCAGAGAACCCATACTTAAAGCCAATCAGTTTTCCTGGACAGGGTTATCATTGAGTGGACTTCCAAGCTATTTTTAACCACAAGGGTAATATTTTCTTCTGCAGATGTATCATGCAAATTAAACTTTTTTACTCTCCAAAGAAGGAAAAGACATATACTTACATGTCATAGTAATATTAAAGTTGAAGTTTGCACTATACAAATACTGTAACTACTTTAGCCTTTATATTATCTTTGGTCAGAAAACTTGTGAAAATCTTAATGAAGGCAAGAAAATAAATTAAAAACCTACTAGGAATTTTCTTCTATATTTTGGTAAGCAAAACACAGCAGTTGTACTTTTGAAAGAAAGTTATACTGAGCAGTTTTCTTAACAATTATATATAGCATCTTTTAAAATGATTCCTTGTTTTAGGCTTATGAAATGAAAATGAAAAGAACCAACAATCCTTCAACAGCATTCTTGGCAACGACTCTGGAAGAGCTGGATAAAATATTGCATGGTGGAATTGCCTGTGGCAGTCTTACAGAGGTAAAAGGTGGACATTTAGCTAAACGTACTTGTATCTGTTTATTTAACATATTTTCAGTGAATATTCATTTATGGTGTTAACATATGAGGCATGAAGGTCATTCCCACATATCATTATACAATCTCAAACTACTCTAGATAGTGTACAGCATCCGCCTTAAAAAAACACATAGAATAATAAATACTTGATTTTTTAAAAGTATCAAAACCAAAACATAATCAGAAAAAAAACAAAGGCAAGCCCCAAATAAAATGCTAGATAGGTGCTATAGTCAACATGGACAAAAGCAGATTGAAATAAAACAATTTTAAGATGTTTCCGGAACTGTGGCAAGGTGGGAGAATTGAATGTATTTCCTGGGGAGAGAGATCCATAAATATGGAGGTTGTTAAAAAAAGAAGGCCTATTACCCCCACCCTGGCTCATAGATTTCATGAAGGGAGGGGTCTTTAAGCTGGGCTTCTCTCTTTGACCATAGGACACCAGCAGATTCAGTGTTGCCTGATGTCCCCTGCTACTCCACCATTTAGACTTTTAGAGATAATAATCAGCATGTTGAATTGGATGTGAAAGTCTACTAATAATCACTGCAATGACTTTATATTAAATGTGTAATTCTGCATTGGCAGTATCATGCCAATAATCATGCCACTGCATTTTTTAAAATCATTTGTGGCTTCTGAGTTGTCTCCAAAGATAGCCCAAGATAGAGGGCACTGCAATAGTCCAGTCAAGTGGTCATTAGGTTTGGGCTCTGTTGCACCTGGTTGGTTTAAAGCTGGTGAATCATCTGAAGGTAGACATAACCTCCTCAGCTATAACTTCTGTCTTCTGTTTGAGCAGGAGCTATGGATTCAGGAGCACTCCCAAACCGTGAAACACCACCTATGCGGGGAAACACAACCACATGCAGAGTAACTACTAGGGCCATGTTGTGTTTTGTCTCATTCAGGTTTTTATATCCTCATCAGTTGTGGTTATTTTTCTGCTTTAGTTACCTATTCTAAAACATAGGAGTCAATACCTAGACTGCAGTTTTATCACAAAAGAATAGTTTTTTTTATTCCATACTTTTGTGGCTTCACTTAAAGAACTGATGCTGAAAAAAAATTGCTATTCATTTTTCTGACTGAGATGTGGTTGGAAAGTTGAAAGTTGAAAACTTTTCCTCTATTGCCAGTTCTTATCCTGGTCCTCTGAGAGTTAGAAAAATGTTCTGGCACTAATTCCCCAGCATTTAAAAAAAAAATTTAAACAAGGAATTGAATCATACCTTTTTTCATTGCTTGTCTTGAAAATAATGAACCATTGCATGAAAAGTGGCATTCTTCCTATAAAGGAAAAAATAAATGTTGTTACTGTAGGGAGGCAATTTGTACCTAACTTCAGATTAAAAATAGAACAAGATATCTTCAATGAATTCTCAGCCATGATGGGATGACATTTTCAACATTTTTCTCTCATTTTGTATTCATTCCATCGGTTTCTAATTGAAAGAATATACTCAGTCAGATTTTTGTGGGAGAAAGTTAAGCCATGCTCAAATTGAAATCAATTAGATTCTAAAACTGTTAATATAGTTTCTGCCAAAATGAAAGATGATACAAATACTGGCTTTGAAAACAATACAGAAATAAGTTTTTATTTTCATTGATGATAAAACTTAAGATGCATATGGTTTGCATTTTTGTGAATATGTGCCAATATGTGCCAATTGGGCATGTGTCATCCTGCAGGTGGTAAATGGATTAAGTTAAAACCCCACCTTCTCCCCATGTTTAGCTTGCTCCCTTCTTTTCTTTCTTTGTTAATTTTAACTCCATTTTAATGTTAATATTTATTGTTTTAATATTTAATGCTTATTGATTGTAAGCCACCTAGAGTCCCCACCAGGTGAGATGGTCATTATATTAATCAAATCAAATCAAACAAATAAATAAATTTGATAAAGAGCTTTAAAGTTTAGATTGGAAAGATTTTCACCCTATAATGAAAGCAAGCAAGCAAACAAAACATGGTTTAATTACTCCTGAAAGAAGAAAAAATATGCTTATGAGAAATCTTATGTTTATGTTCCCGTCAATAGTCTGTGGGAGTTCCCAAGTTGAGCAATCAATCACTGGATTGATTTTGATGGCTGTGATAGAGTAAGGACAGGCAGACACAGTGGGCTGGGATTGTATGGTGAAGCTGTTTTGTTTTGTACATTTGATTATATACTTCATCAAGAGGAACGTTTCTGATAACAATTCTGTTGTTTCTGGCAAAGCTACATTCTTTAGTTAAAGTTAAAGAAAACATCCCAAATGAGCTAAGCGCTTGTTAAATTCTGGCAGCTATTCCAAGCAATGTATGTTTGTATTTCATAATCATGTTATTCTGAGTTTTTTTTTAAAAAAAAAAACCTTTATAACTCCCCCCCCCCCCCCTTTCAGAACTTTGGGGAAAAACAAGAAACAAAAAAGCCCATGGGAAAATGAGGAAATAACTTTTATTGAATTTTCAACCTCCAAAACTTAACCATCTCAGTTGGAAATGTTATATTTTTCCATACGTTACTAGTGTTGCAATCATTCACTGTATTGGACTTAAGACTTGAACCACGAACTAAGCATACAGGATCTTAACCTATGTTGTAAGTAGTAATTATTGTAGGGAAAAGAGAGGAAAAGATGTCTGAAAGTAAGAATAGCAAAGTGCAAATAGAATATTGATAGTAAAAATATCCTGATAATTGCATTCATCTAGTTACAAATTTGAAACTGAATCGAAATATTCAGAAATCTGCGAAAGTTGCTCCATCAGTATAGTACTAAGCACAGTGCAGCTTTCTGAAAGTTTCTCCTTCTCCTTTTAGGTACAGTTTTTTACGCCTCCTCTTTTAAGTATTTAAGTATTTAGTATTTATTTATGTTTATATTTATTTTTATGTATTTATGTGTTTTAATCTGACTGTACACCGCCCCGAGTCCCTTTTGGGAGAGGGGGCGGTATAAAAGTTTGAAATAAAGTAAAGTAAAGTAACTCCTGTTGTGTTCACAGGAGAATCTGGGTTCAATTCCAAGTGGGAAGAAAGACACTGGAAACATGGAGACTGCTTGGAAAGATGATTTAATGGTAGACAGGATCACATGGTTTGAGGTCCTGGGCAAAAAAGGGAAGAGATGCTGAGAGTGCCTGGGTTTTACGCCCTCTCTAGGCTTTTGAATTTGAGCTTGTATTCTGATTGTCAGACTCCCATGGGGCCATGCAGGGGTAACTTTGTAGGTGGTCTGTGTCCCAGGCTTGGTTGAGCCTTGCTGGGTGATGATGTAATGAAGGTGCTTTGGACAATTCCTTCTATGGCTCTGCCTGAAGGTGGTAGATCTTTGTTATGTATCCTGTTTCCCTGAAAATAAGACCTCCCTGAATAATAAGCCCTCCCAAAAAATATTGCAACACAGCAGCAGCCATGAGGTGACCACGCTCACCGCCTCCTGCACCTCAAAAAAAAAAGACCTCCCCGAAAATAAGGCCAAGCACTTATTTCGGGGGTGGATGGGTGTTTCAATAGAAAATAAGACACTGTCTTATTTTCAGGGAAACACGGTAGAATAGACTGGCCTTAATGGCCCATTGACAAAGGTAGGGGGCTGAGTTTCTGCCTCTCTTTTAGGTGAAATATTCTGCCCTTTTAATATTTCCTACAATATTTTATTTTTCTAGGAGAGGGGTGGGTGCTAACTTCCTACACTCCCTTGTCATGATATATGGCTCAGACTTAGGTATGAAAGAGACAGCCTACCCAATCCAGACCAGGAATCTTGAGGTGTGGTGGGGAGGAGATATGAGAGGAAACAGCCACTTTTTGAGCTCCCCTTCTTTGAATCCCCCCCACCACCACCAGAATCTCATAGCTTTACAAAGGCAAGTAAAAACTTGGTGTTTTTGAAAGGTTTGGGGGATTGAAATTATAGACACCTTAACGGTTCTATTTTGTAAATATGTTACATATTAATTTTGTTATTATAGTCCGAGTTGTGCAAAATTTGGTGGAAATGTATTAGTAGAATGTGCTTTGTTGCAAGGAATATATGTGGGTCAACAGAAGTAAAACTAGCTGTGTCTATGAATGTACTTTTGCTTGTTTTATTATATATTATATTATAAGGGTTGGATATGTCAGGAGAACCCTAAAAGGTATAATGAATGGTGTTACTATAAACTAGATTTGACTGTTTCCTTATCTTTTCTTATATCATGCCTTTAAATTATTTGGTATAGCATTACTATATTTTATCTGAAAGAAATGATGGGTGTTTTAAACATATATGTTTTGAAAAATAAACATATATGTTTTTAAAAATAATGTATTTGGACATTGCATCGTATCCTCAAAATCCATTATTTCAAAACCTATTACTTTTGCTATTTTTTAAATCAACCTGAAATATGGCATTGTAAAAATGCATGGTACTACTGAAGTATAATGATGTGGCATCTAAAATTAAAACCAGTAACTGCAGGTTTACAGAAAGATTATAATGCTGCTTGTATCTTTTTCTGTTATTAGATAACGGGTCCATCAGGTTGTGGCAAAACTCAGTTCTGTATTATGATGAGCTTGCTGGCCACAATGCCCACTAACACTGGAGGATTGGATGGGGCAGTTATTTACATTGATACAGAGTCTGCATTTACTGCTGAAAGGTAATACAAAAAATTATTTACAGCTTTGGAAGACATGTTTCATTACATATCTAGCAGTGGTGGGTTTCAAATTTTTTAGAACCTCTTCTGTATGTGTGGCCTGTTTTGTGGGAGTGGCTTGCCAGCCATGTGACCAGGTGGGAGTAGCTTGCCGGCCATGTGATTGGGTGGGCATGGCGAACTTGTAAAATGTGAAGTTACAAGACCCTTGCACCCCTAACCCTTTAGAAAAAAAAACCCCAGGGGTGTTCAAACTTGACAGCTTTAAGACTTGTGGACTTCAACTCCCAGAATTCCTCCTCCAGTCACGTTGGCTCAGGGACTCTGGCATTGAAGTGTGCAAGTCTTAAAGTTGTCAAGTTACAAGACCCTTGCACCCCTAACCCTTTAGACAAAAAACCCCAGGGGTGTTTAAATTTGACAGTTTTAAGACTTGTGGACTTCAACTCCCAGAATTCCTCCTCTCGCTCTTCATCTTGATGATGTGCAGATGGGTGGGAGGAGGGAGCTGGAACCGGTTCTAAACGGCACTGTAGATTTGTGGAACCTCTTCTATAGAAGAGGTTAGAACTGGCAGGAACCCACCCCTGATATATAGTGCATATGCATCCTGGAATTAGTTCATGTGCCATAGTGTTGTTTTGAAGGTGATGAAAGATCTAAGTCAAATTCCAGTATTGTCTTCTCTTCCCTCTGCCCAATTTCATATTTTGCCACCTCCAATCACCAGATTTTGTACGGTCCAACACTCCTTTGCAAAAATAGCCAGCTGTATTTTTTTTTTGAACTTACTACCCATCGGCATTAAAGGAAACATTGCTTTTCTAATGCTAATAATACAGTGAAATTCCCACCAGAGTGCAGTCCTGATCCAGTTTAATTTAATAATGAATCCACTGTGAGCAGCTACAAATTCTTGTTTCCAATCTTCTTAAGGAAAATGTCACCAGATTACTGACAATCTGGTGTGAATGCACTGACAATTGGGAATGCATTTGAGTATATTTGTTGAAAGAGAAGAAATACTTATTAATTTTTTAATCGTTTATGTAATTTAGTTTGGGGCTGAAAATTCATTCCGAAATAATTGTTAAGATTGTCATTAATTGCTGCTCTTTTTGTTTTTCTTCCACTTGGCCTTTCTGTGATGGATACATAAGTGTTCCATTGCACACCTTCAAAGAGGTTAAGCCTTGGAATACTTTCAAAAAATTTGAGAGTTTGCACATTTTCAGAGTGGTTGTTTGTAGGGATTCAAAACTACTTCACAAAGTGCCCACCTGTCTGCTATTTTTTCTTGTCGTTTAAGACTGAGATGCACAGATGTGATTGAACAACTTTTCTGCTTATAGCAAGAACTAAAAAAAAGAGACCTTTCAAGTTATGCTTGACTCCTGATGATATGATGGACATGTCCGTATTGTCTTGTTTGCCACAATACAGGAGTGATATGCCATGCCCTCTTCAGGGATATTTTTTTGACATTCCAGAGTGTACTGTAATTTACAGTAGTAGGAGCACTATAGTCTCCCACTGAATTAGTGCATTAACAAACTCCAGCCTCACTTAACTTTTGGAGACCAGCCAAAATCAGCTAAGAGTTCTCATCTATGATGGATGGAGTAAGGGCTACAATCTACAATCTCTGAAGAAAATGGGGATCTCAAGAAGCGAATCTTTTGTATTTCTCAATCTTGAAAGAATTTGGGAAGTTGGTAGATAGTCTGTGAAGTTTCCAAGAGTTGCCCTAATTAATTTACGAGCCCCGAGACAAGGTTCAAAAAAACCCCATTCATTTATTAGGACTAACATCTTGGCATGGACTTCTGTGTAGCTGAAACTAAATCACACTTAATGGTGTCTGACCTTTATCCCTGTGCCCCCTCCCCTCTGGCTGAGGTCATCAATCACATTCTCCAACAGGACGTTATGGCAGGGTTCTGGTCATGCGCATTCACATCCCAGTACAGAAATATGAGACTTTTACTCTGGCCAAAAGTATGCATGGCATTCCCCCCACCCCTTCTCAAGTTGATAGTAGTCATGGAAACGCTTTAGGCGTTGACATAGTCCCTCCTTGAATGACTATGAAACCTCTTATATTCTTTTCTCATTTTCAGTTTATGATTCCCCCCCCCCCCCTCTCTGTAGTTAGTGAAAAATGAAGAACTGGCAGCAGAAGACATCAGTTCATCAAGCGTACCACATAATAAGAAATCTCTTAGTAGCTATTTCTGCTTTCAGTGTTAGGGGTAGTTCTCTTCCTCTGTCAGTGATCTAGCAGGTCTGGTCTTCCTGAGTGATCGGTGATCTAGTTCCCGTAAGCTAGTTAATCAGGTAGATAATTGAAAAAAATGAAGGGATATTTACAGCTATCTGCTCTTCGTTATTCATCTGTATTTATTGCTATTCTTGAGAATCAAAATATGCTGCTTAGTGTGAATTTCACAAAACTTTGGGGTGGGATGTATTTAAAGATATATGTTGAAAAATATGAGAAAGAATCAAATATATACATTGCTAATTTGTGTTTATTTTTCATTGAAATTTTCTGCATAGATAGCTTTTTTTCATATAAATAATTTCTTTCTTTCAATAATTCTAAAAATCAATGGTTATCCTTTCTCAGTAATTTTCTTTCGGCCCCAAACAGACTTGTTGAAATAGCACAACATCGATTCCCACATTATTTTACTATAGAAGAAAAACTGATTGAAATGACAAACAAGGTTCTTGTCTATCAGGAGCTAACCTGTGATAGCGTACTAAAAAGGTAAGCAATCTCTCTTTTGAGGGCAGCACAGTGTGTAAAACATTTAATATAGAATATGAAAGCAAATGAATATCTGAGCCCTTTTATCTTTACCTATTGGACATGCAGACGTGGTGGATTGTTTATTGCGAGACCACCTACTGCCACCTGTAGCCTCCCACTGTCCAGTGCGATCCCACAGAGTTGGCCTCCTCAGGGTGCCGTCGGCCAGACAGTGTCAGCTAGCGACCCCCAGGGGGAGAGCCTTCTCTGTGGGAGTGCCTTCTCGGAAGGATGGAAGGCTGAGCCAATCTTGAAACCTGGTGAAATTCGATCTGCCAAATTGCAGGCAGCTGGCAGTCAGCAGAAATAGTCTGCAGTACTGCATTCTAACCACTGCACCACCGTGGCATATGAATGTATATACAGTACATGCATTAATATGCAGTTATGGTGCTTAATTTACTGATGTGAAGAAATTGAGATTGTTTCAAAGAAACAAGGTATCAGTGCACATTTACGAAGTTTATAGAATAATCATGCTATACAGTGTTACTTGATTAAAAATATTATATCAACATATCTATTTGTTTTTGAGCAACAACTTAACGTTAACTTCAAGAATGCCTTTTCAATTTCAATTTCAATTTCCTAGCCTAATTTAGATTTAGGATTTCCTGAAAATCTCTCTTTCAGTTACTGAGCAGGTTCAGCCTTGCTTCAGCCTTTCAAAATCAATCAAGATCCATTTGCAACTAGAATCTAGAAAGATACGTAGATATTTATACCAAATTCTACAATTGCTAATGGGTTATTCTCTTTTCCCCCCAGAATTAAATCTTTGGAAGAAGAAATAATTTCTAAGAATGTTAAACTAATAATAGTTGACTCCGTTGCTTCAGTAGTCAGAAAAGAATTTGATACAAAGCGCCAAGGTAACCTGAAAGAACGAAGCAACTTATTGACTAAAGAGGCGTCAATATTGAAATACTTGGCTGAAGAGTTTTCAATACCAGTAAGGTTTTTTCTTCTCTATTTTTCATACGTGAAGTATTTTAAAGCCTTTTGTATTTTCAATGATTTAGAATGTCTGAAAACTTACTTGAAATACTGTAATATAGATTTTTAAAAAAATAGTTTGGCAAGAAGACTGATAAGTTTTTCTCATGTAGAAGAAAGAATAATGTTTGTTCTGGTTTTCTGATAACAACATGAACAATTAATATTATCTTTTGCAGATTTATATTAGCATCTCGTGTTCTCATTCCTTAAGATTAGTCACTTGCTGATGAATCAAACCTTCTTGTAGAAATAAATTGATGGATTATATTCTGAAGCATATCTGAGATTAGATTGTTCCACCATGAGGATATTAGTAACCAGCCTTAGGAACAGCCCACATGATTCACGGACGGTAGTATAACAGGAGATTCTCATTGCTAACATGGCAGATTAGCTATGTATTCTTTATGAGTTTGTATCATTAAGATGCTACATGAGGTATTTGAGTGAATATTCTTGAGCATTTGCAAGCCAGATGCCTTGGATTTTTTGAAAGTGGACTCTGGTAGGATAGTACTATAGGTTTAAAAGAAAACCCCTTAAAGTCAGGATTATCTTGTAATTTTAATTTAACTTAAAAAAAATAAGTTTAATTTACATATTTCACATTGCCCTTTTCTTAACTCAGCTCATAATGTGCATCTCGTGTTTTCAGGTCTTTAATTCCGATCTTTCTGCTACTGGTTACTTAGTGTTGTTTTAAAATGCTGATATCCCATTAATCTTTCTATAGTTTAATTGTGGTAGAAATAAATATATTACAGTATTTTTTAAAAAAAGAGTAAACAAAGCACAGGACAGAAATAAAGCAACTAGAAACCATTGCAGGGTTTTTGAAAGCTATAGAAATATAATGGAGGAAAATTACATGGTAAGATTCAGAAAGGCAAGAACATGGCATCAAGTTTGGATCCCTGAGAAATATTTGTATCAATTTTATTTAAAAACAATATAGAACTTGCAAACAGTTCAATATAAGACCAATGAAGGAACAATCTGGATCACATCTTTCTAAATGCTATTAATGAAAAGCGAGAACTGCCAGCATTTTAGTAAACTAAACTGAGAAGTCCCAAAGGCGCTTTTTCAAGAGGCAATTGGACTTTCTGGTTTTTCTTTGAAGATGTTTTGCTTCTCATCCATGATGCTTCTTCAGAAAGTCCAGAGAGGCGGGGCCTGATGTCGCTACAACACGACATGCAATCTTGGGGCTCCAGGATTGCTGTCAAATCTCTGTTGCTGGACGGTTCTTTTTGGATCTAAACTGTCTTGAAGAGACGGTGATAGAGAAGGGCATGTCCTGCTGCTCTCAGGGACATCGCAAAGTCCCTGATTGATCCAGGAGAAAGCTCTTTTTGCCAGCTACAAGTGAAGCAGCCATTTTAAGCTGCATAAGGTTGGAACAGACCCCTGAATGGAAGCTGTGCAGGAGAGTGTGTGTCGGAATTGGTGAGATAAACTTTACTATTTACTATGAGAGAAGAGAATACCCAAAAGACTTAAAGTAAATTAAAATTGAAGGCAGAAGAGAGCAAGCGGCGGATTAAGCCTGTATTAAAATTAGAGTGTTATCTTTCTTTTTTTAACTCTTTTTTTAATGGAATTCTTACAAATGCCTCTTACTTTTTAAATTGGACTGGTTTCTTTTTTCCTTCTTCCTCTATTTTTCCTCACTTTTTGTATATGTGTAGCAAGAATCTCTTCCTTTTTGTAATGTTCAGGTGGATTTTACCTTTTAAGCATTTTATTTCTTAGACCTTGTAACAAAGAGAAGGGTAAAAGCAGAAGAAAATGAAGAAACTGCCATCTAGAGACTGGAGGCTTGGAAACACTAATTACTTTGATCATTTGACTTATATGTTATATGTTAAAGTCCTTGATTTTGTTTATTGAAAGGAACAGTGGGAAGAGCACGAGTTGTTTATACAGGTGTTCTTTTGGAGTATTATCAGTAGCTGGACTGGAATAAAGAGAAAGCTTGGACTTGAAAGACTATAGTGAATTCGTTTGACATTTAGCAACAAGCCTTGGATGTTTTAGTGGCAATGTTTACAACTTGGAAAAATGGTGCAACAGGAAGAAGAAAAAGAATTAATTTTTCAAAAAATTATGCTAGGAATCCAAAAAATGCTAATAAGTACAGAGAACATTGAAAAGAATCTTAGGATTATAGAGCAATGAGTAGAAAGTATGGGAGGAAGAACCGAGAATATCCATAAAATGATGATGAAATTTGAGGATAGAATTCAAAAAATTGCAGAAAAACATGAACAAAGGGATAAGAAAACTATTGACATTGGAGAGGTTGATGAACTGGAACTCTATCTTAGACCTCAAAACATGGAAGAAGAAAGGGGAGAAAATTTGGCAGAGATAAGGAGAATACCTTTGGCAGAAGCACCAGTGATAACCAAAGACAAGCTGATGGAAAAAACAGATGAAGGGTTTCGAGTCTTTAAAAGATATGCAATGAACAATGTTGCTAAGAGAAGTCCACATAAGATTTACATAAGAAACAACTAGAATACAGATTTTACAAATGGCAAGAGATATTGGATGGCACTATTTCTGGAAGGATGCAGGATGACGAAATGAAATGTTACAACAAAAATTAAGTTAAACTTAGTTAAATTTTGAGTATTATGTATAAGACAAAGTAATAATAGTTATAGTTGAATAAATGATTAACAATGATAATAATGTATCTATATATACTAGAGGAATAGTATGGAATTTTATATAAACTGTAAGTGAGAATATAAAGATGTAATACCATTGGATGATTCCAGGATGATGTAATGAAATGCCATAATATATAATTTACTTTAAATTTAGCATGCTTCACATAAAAAGGAAGTAATAATAGTTATACTCAATGAATGTTTTATAATCATAATAATTGTATATATATTTGATTGGTGATATGAACAATGGAATGTGCTGAAATGAGTAAGTTGACATATGAAATTAGAGAACAAGAAGATAAATAATTTTATAGGATATGGGATTTATCTTATCTGTGGTTAGATTAAATTAAAAAACCAACATTGAATTGAAAATTATTAGAGAATGTTACCAAAAATGAATCAGAATAGGGTATAAAAACATAAAAATATGTTTGTTTAAAAATAAAAACAACTTTTTTATATATATAAAAAATAGAAAGTCCAGTTGCCTCTTGAAAAAACACCTTTGGGACAACCAAGACCTGGATGACTGAGAATCTCCATATACATTAAACTGAGAAGTGCATCACTCTTGAGAGATCTTTGTGAGTTCATAATGTATGAAAATTATTATTTTTCAGAGAGATAAAGTCCTTTGTCCATACCGTGTTTCCCCGAAGACCCAACCAGAAAATAAGCCCTAGTATTGTTTTTCAGGATGCTCGTAATATAGGTCCTATCTCAAAATAAACCTCAGTTAAGATTATCAGCCAGACGGACACATTTAGTACCGTATTTCCCAAAAATAAGACCGAACTGGAAAATAAACCTTAATGCATCTTTTGGAGCAAAAATTAATATAAGACCCGGTCTTATTTTCGGGGAAACATGGTATTTGCTATGAGAATTTAGTAAACAGTTGCACTTCCCAATTCAAGAATCATGCACAGTTTGAGGTTCTTTGTGAACTCACCGATCCTGACAACTATGGCCAGGAGGGCTTTTGCACATCTTCATCCTGTATGCCAGTTACACGCTTTCGTCTGCTTGCCCTTCAGATAATCACTCATGCCCTGGTCACTTCATGGCTTGACTACTGCAGTGCTGTTCTTGGGGCTGCCTTTGAAGACTACCTGGTTGATTTTTTTTTTTAGGATGAACAAATAAAATTTCTTCATTTATGTTTATCAAGAACTGTCATTTCTGTATTTCCTGCTGTTTTGATGTTTTTTTTTGTGTGAGTTGGGGGTTTAAGTCTAGGTCTACTGAAATGAAAGACTCAGTAGTAAGGAGTTATTTAATTAGAATCTTTCAAACAATATATAATTCATTAAAATTATTGTCAAATTTGTAGATTGCAGCATATTATGTTAGGAATCAGAAGCAAATATTTAGAGCAAAATTGATGTTTTGTGCTTCTTTCAGTAAAATTGCCCAAACTGTCAGATTGTATGTTTGTGGGAATAATGTAAATACTAGAAACTGGATTAAAATGTGTTTCTTTTGTTTTAGACTATAATAAAGATGTACATTTTCATAGGCTAATTTTAGACCATATCAGGTGCAAGCAACTAGAACAGCTCAAATGAATGGTCAAAGAGGAATATAAGAATCTCACCTGACTCTATGCCTTTTCCTTGAAAAAAAGACTGATATACTCGTACTGCTTAACTTCAAATGCTTCCTTCCCCTCAGAGAGTCCAAACTGGAATGTCTTTTAACTCTCTCTTATCAGGGCCTCCTCTCCTTCAGCTGCTGGTTCCATCACAACCATGGGCAAAAAATATAAAATATTGTAGTATACCCTAGTTTACATGGAGTTTATGTTTTCTGATTTTCCAGTCACTGAAATTCTTAAATTCCTACCTGATCTATTGAACATTTTTCCTCTAATAGTGATTCAGTTTTGTATTCAGATAGGAATCCCTTTTCTAGTACAGATCAGTTGTATACTGGATGCCTGGAAATACTATTCAGCAGTGAAGTGGTGCAAGTCACATAACTTTAATCACTATCTGTGGATAAGCCAGGAAGCCCTTCCCAAGAACAATGTCTCTCGTGGTAATGATTTGTTGCGGGGAAACCCATAACATTTAGTTTTGTTGTTTTCCTGATGAACGTGAATAAATTTGGATTTGAAAGTATGACAAACTGAACAGCTTCTACAAATAATTTTTATGAATTTTGTGACCTTCTCTTACATTCTACCACATCAATATAAACTAAATCCTTATGCTGTTCTGAAGGATTGATAGTTTTATTTATTTTTAATCTGTGTCTGTTGTATTAGTTATAATATAATCCAGACATCAGTTAATGAATCATTTGAGTTTCATAAAAACAGATTCATTCATCTCAGTGAATTCAAGTTGCATGGCTTGTTTTTTGAAGTATATATAGTGTATATGATGAAACAGCCACTAGATGGTGCATTTATTATGCAACTAAATCCTGGTCCATTACAAGGGGATGCTCAAGGCTTTCCCTTGTTTGGCAGGCGTTATAATGGATTAAAAGCTTTGGTTCTGTTAAAATGAAGGTAACACAGGAATTGTCTAATTTCCCACAATGCTGATGCCCCTCTTAATCTGAGCTATACATTGTGAATATCCAACCAGGTTGAGCACATGAGTAAGGTCTGATTAGTTCTTCATGTATTCATTAGGATGCAAATAAAATTTACCTCACAATCATAATCTGCTTTATTCGGGCCTACAATTATGAGAATCCTATTTATGCTAAATGAATTGCAAGTAGAATTCTTCAGATCATGCTGTTTAACGTTGTAACATCTGAAGCTGATGAGATTTTTGTGGAGGGAGAATGTAGAAGATAATTCCAGTTGGTAAATGAGGGAAGTGGGCTATGCTTTAAGAAACTCTCAATTTAGTTGGGTTACCAAGAATGTTATGATGAATAATAATTTAATATTAAAAGATGCAGATCAAGTGATGTGGTGGCCTAGTAGTGAAGACACTAATCTTCCACTTGAAAGGTTGAGAGATCAATCCTAGCAGGTGTTTCTCTCCTATAGCCCCCCCTTCTACCAAAATATGTGCTGCAAAATCCAGGTAGGCATTAGAAAGGGTGGCCAGTAAACGCTCAGCTCTATCTTGTCGCCCCGGTTCTACTCTGAATAGGGACTACAGAGTCATAAAAAGATATGTTTTTGAATTAAAAGACACAAATCTATTGTGAGATAAAACTGCAAGGAAGAAGTATTAGTATAAAGCAATAGAAGTTCCAGTGTAACCTCTGCTCTCAAAGTCTAGGAATAACCATTGAAGTAGCTTCCAGATACAGTGGGGCAAAAAAGTATTTAGTCAACCACCAATTGTGCAAGTTCTCCCACTTAAAAAGATGAGAGAGGCCTGTAATTGGCATCATAGGTAGACCTCAACTGTGAGAGACAAAATGTAAAAAAAAAGACCAAACAATCACATTGGCTGATTTGGAAATACTTTATTTGCAAATTATGGTGGAAAATAAGTATTTGGTCACCTACAAACAAGCAAGATTTCTGGCTCTCACAGACCTGTACTTTCTTCTTTAGGAGGCTCCTCTGTCCTGCACTCATTACCTGTATCAATGGCACCCGTTCGAACTTGTCATCAGTATAAAATACACCTGTCCACAACCTCAAACAGTCACACTCCAAACTCCACTATGGTGAAGACCAAAGAGCTGTCAAAGGACACCAGAAACAAAATTGTAGACCTGCACCAGGCTGGGAAGACTGAACCTGCAATAGGCAAGCAGCTTGGTGTGAACAAATCAATTGTGGGAGCAATAATTAGAAAATGGAAGACATACAAGACCACTGATAATCTCCCTCGATCTGGGGCTCCACGCAAGATCTCACCCCGTGGGCGCAAAATGATCCCAAGAACAGTGAGCAAAAATCCCAGGATCACAACTTGTCGTGTTTGGAGGAGAGAGAATGCTGAGTTGCATCCAAAGAACACCATACCTACTGTGAAGCACGGGGGTGGCAACATCATGCTTTGGGGCTGTTTTTCTGCAAAGGGACTAGGACGACTGATCCGTGTACAGGACAGAATGAATGGGGCCATGTATTGTGAGATTTTGAGTGCAAACTTCCTTCCATCAGCAAGGGCATTGAAGATGAAACGTGGCTGGGTCTTTTAACATGACAATGATTCCAAACATACTGCCCGGGCAATGAAGGAGTGGCTTCGTAAGAAGGTCCTGGAGTGGCCTAGCCAGTCTCCAGATCTCAACCCCATAGAAAACCTTTGGAGGGAGTTGAAAGTCCGTGTTGCCCAGCGACAGCCCCAAAACATCACTGCTTTAGAGGAGATCTGCATGGAGGAATGGGCCAACATACCAGCAACAGTGTGTGCCAACCTTGTGAAGACTTACAGAAAACGTTTGACCTCTGTCATTGCCAACAAAGGATATATAACGAAATATTGAGATGAACTTTTGATACTGACCAAATACTTATTTTCCAGCATAATTTGCAAATAAATTATTTCCAAATCAGCCAATGTGATTGTTTGGTCTTTTTTTTTTACATTTTGTCTCTCACAGTTGAGGTCTACCTATGATGCCAATTACAGGCCTCTCTCATCTTTTTAAGTGGGAGAACTTGCACAATTGGTGGTTGACTAAATACTTTTTTGCCCCACTGTATTTTGGACTAAAGCACTTAGGAACTGTGGCCAGCATGGCTGCTGGTAAGGGTGATAAGCCTTGTACTTTTATCAAATGCCTTGCTGAAGTCCAAATAAATTATATTGAGGAATGTCATTTAAATAATTTACTTGGACTTCAGCAAAGCATTTGATAAAGTAGACCATAACCTACTACTAGATAAAGTAGAAAAATGTGGGTTAGACAGCATCACCACCAGATGGATTCGTAACTGGCTGGCCAACCCCACTCAACGTGTAGTCTTCAATGGAACTGCATCTACATGGAGGGAAATATGCAGTGGAGTACCCCAAGGCTCTGTTTTAGGCCCAGTACCCTTCAACATCTTCATCAATGATTTGGATGAGGGAATAAATGGGGAACTCGTCAAATTTGCAGATAACACAAAGATGGCAGGAATTGCCAACACTCCAGAAGATAGGCTTAAGATTCAGAAGGATCTTGACAAACTTGAACATTGGGCACTATCTAACAAAATGAAATTCAATGGTGAAAAAAGTAAGGTTCTACATTTAGGCAAGAAAAATAAAATGCACAGGTACAGTATAGGTGGTACCTTGCTCAATAGTAGTAACTGTGGGAGGGATCTTTGAATCCTAGTGGACAACCATTTAAATAGGAGCGAGCAGTGTGCAGCAGCTGCCAAAAAAGCCAACACAGTTCTAGGCTACATAAACAGAGGGATAGAATCAAGATCACGTGAAGTTTTAAGACCACTTTATAATGCCTTGGTAAGGCATTGGAATACTGCATTCAGTTTTGGTCGCCACGATGTAGAAAAGATGTGGAAAGAATGCAGAGAAGAGCAACAAAGGATTAGGGGACTGGAGGCTAAAACATAGGAGGAATGGTTGCAGGAACTGGTTATGTCTAGTTTAATGAAAAGAAGGACTAGGGGAGACATAGCAGTATACCAATCTCTCAGGGTTTGCCACATAGAAGAGGGAGTCAAACTATTCTCCAAAGCACCTGAGGGCAGAACAAGAAGCAATGGGTGGAAACTAATCAAGGAGAGAAGCATCTTAGAACTGAGGAGAAATTTCCTGACAGTTAGAATAATTAATCAGTGGAACAGCTTGCCTCCAAAATTTGTGAATGCCCCAACACTGGAAGTCTTTAAGAAGATGTTGGATAGCCATTTGTCTGAAATGGTGTAGGGTTTCCTGCCTAGGCTAGAAGACCTCCAAGGTCCCTTCCAACTCTGCTATTCTATTGTATTGTACCCTAGAAGGCCTCAACCTGTCTACTGCTGTTTGTATACTGCTACACACAAAATACTGTTTTTAAGGGTTTTTTCCAAATATTTTTGGAGTAAGTGGGTGAATTAATGTGTATCATTTTATGTTGATGTTGATGAAGCTGCATTAGCTAACAATTCATTTATGAGGATCCTCAAAATAATGTATTTTAACCTGTAAACCCAGAGGGACCATCTTAGGCCACGTGAACTCAAATGACCATTAAGATTGACCCTGCTTAGAGACCCTGCTTTGCATCTCTCCATTCTAATACGCAAAGTAATGACTGTTCACAGTGATTCAGTTGTAACATCCTGTTAATAGAATTTCTTTTTCAGACAATATTATTTCAGAAGTAACTTCTAGGAAATAAAGGGGAACTTTCTATTATTCTTTTTAAATTTACTTTGTCCAGTCAAATTCCATTGTATTCGTAACCTTGATTGAAAAGGGACTGAAACTTTTAAAATAATCCAAATATTTGCTTTGCTTATTCCAGATCCAAAAAGGCATCAATCATTTTTTGGTTGAAGGAAGTTGTATCTAGGGAATGATTTTAATTCCTAAGGAGCTTAAGAACAAATTCCTTTTTCAAAATTTTGGGGCATTACTATTTCACCATTTACATAAACAACCTTCCACTAACATTTTGAGTTTGGGAGAATGTTTATATTAATCAGTATGAAGAGTTCCTTCCCT
Source organism: Natrix helvetica (assembly GCF_964273705.1). Taxonomy (NCBI): domain Eukaryota; kingdom Metazoa; phylum Chordata; class Lepidosauria; order Squamata; family Natricidae; genus Natrix; species Natrix helvetica. Next base: position 77,256,356 of record NC_138548.1, on the reverse strand, counting down.
GTAATTTTGTTTTTTCTGAACCCATTATCTATTCTGTGATATGGACAGAATATAATGAAAAAGTTATACATGGCATAATTTTGAAACAGTTATTATATTATGTGCCTTGTAATCAAATATTGTTGATCTATTTAATTAAAAACAATTGTGTTATCCTGCTCTTTTTTCCTAAAGAGAAACTGACTTGCTGGGTGGCTGAAGTTTGGTCTTTGATTTGTAATAAACAGATAGCTTAATATGGCCATATGTAAATTGCTGAAATAATTCAATTTGAAAATCTGTAGATGGCCATGGTATTGTTGATAGAAATTAAAGCCCATTTCCTTTTGAGGTCTTTTATGTACCATCATACTGCTTTGCCCAATTTACATCTTTCAGATCTTCTGGGACATTGGTATTGAAATTCTGTTTATTATATAGGGAATTGATTATAAAACATTGGTTAATCAAACCAGAGAATGATAACTATGCAGTACTGAGGAATCTTTTTTTTAAATTTGATTTTGAAAGAGATGGCTAAAGTTTTGCATGTAAGAAAAAGCTTTTGCTTATTTGTCTAATTTTGTTTCTTTTGTTTCTCCTCTGTTTGCACATAAGGAACATTTTTGTGTGTGTCAGTGTTGACTCTGGTCATTCCCTGGACAAGTTCCTTGGTAAGGTGTTTTGGAAGTGGTTTAACATTGCCTGCTTCCTAGGGCTGAGAGAGAGTAGCTGGCCCAAAGTCACTCAGCTGGTTTTGTATTTAAGGCAGGTCGAGAACTCAGTCTCCTGGTTTCTAACATGGCGTTTTAAACACAACACCATTTTTCGATGTAATTGTTCTGTTTCATATTTTTTGTCCAATTCTAGGAACTACATGTTACAAAGCAGAAGAATTGAAATAAGGTCAGAGAAAGGCAGTGAAAAGATTAGGAGCTGAAACAGAGAGACTGATGGAGCTGGGCATCTTTAGCCTCAATAATAAAAGAGGGAAAATTAGTGTATTTTAAACACTTGGAATGAAATTTCACTTAACAAATACATGACTTCTCTGTCATTCCAGATTGGAAGATATGGAATAACAGATGTAAATTAAGATTGGCAGATTGTAGTTGAATAAACCATTTCCTTAAAGATATAATAGGCTTCTTGATTCTTGATTCTTCAAAGAATCAATGTTTATAGTTGAAAACTGCACTCGAGACCCATTCTGTCAGTTTTATGCATTTCAATGTTTACCGAGACACCAATAATTTGACTGATTTTTTTTCTAGAGTTGTCTGCATAAAGCAAATTTATTTGGGATTTAAATTACTGTTCAAGATATTTTCTTAATATCAAAGTCTCTGCTAAAAATAACCAAGAATTGATAATAAAATTATATATAATGTAATGCAATAATACATTTCCTCTTATCTATGGCTATCAGAAGACTGAATTAGTCAGAGAACAGTGTTCTATTATCTAATGGGAAAGTTCCCATTTTGTTGTCCCTAAGGTGCTTTTTCAAGAGGCAACTGGACTTTCTTATTTTTCTTTGAAGATGTTTCACTTCTCATCCAAGAAGTTCCTGGAAGAGAAATGAAACGTCTTCAAAGAAAAAAAGGAAAGTCCAGTTGCCTCTTGATAAAGTACCATGACCTGGATGACTGAGAATCTCTATAGACATTTCCTATCTTGTTCTGTTACTGAGCACAGCTGCCACTATGGCATAAAGATGAGGAGACTGTATATTCTTCTGATCACTAAAAGTGGTAAATTCTCAACAAAAACAACAAAAAGCTCTGGCCACCTCCATGGCCTGCCCGCTGCTCTTGCAGCGCCTTGCAGAACACAATTAAGTTTGGCGTGCTTCACAATGGGGGAGACAGCATTCCCTCCTCCGCCTGTGTCCCATTATGACGCTGAGCTGTTGGGCTGCTTGCAACACCAACAGCTGGGCTGCGCACAACACCAACAAGGGCCAGAAGAAGCGCCCACGAGATGAGGCAAGTACAGGGGCGCTTTGCTCCTGCTTTGCAATGTGGAGTGAGTCTCCATCCCCCGCCGTCACCCTTACCTTTTCTGGCCAGGTGAGGAGTGACTGGGAGGGGAGGGCCAGGGGCAGGCCCAGCCAGTGGTGGGTTCAGGTGACAGGGAGTCACAGCAGGGGGACGAAAGAGCTTCATTTATCTGGGAACCTTGATTTAAATTATATGGTAAAAGGCACCCAAAGAAGAAGAAAGAACACCATCAGAAAAAAACAACAACCAACCCTCGCCTGTTTTTAGAAATGGTTCAAGGGGGAACACACACACACACACACACACACGAGAGAGAGAGACAGAGACAGGGAGAAAGAGATAGAGAAAGAGAGACAGAGAGAGAGATGCCTATTTCCCACAGAAAAGAAAACACCTGGAACCACAAAACCTCGGTGTGGTTGGGAGGGTGTCATGTGACTGGGTGGGAGTGACATTGAGTTAGCTACGCCCACCCAGGTTTTGTGGCTCCCAGTATTTTATTTTCTGTGGGAAATGGGTCCAAATGACTCTTTTGAGTATTTAAGGTTGCAGGCCCCTGCCCTAGTGCGTTCCCTGGACAACGATGATGTCACTGGCTAATCCTTTCAACTTGAAAGCACCTTGGTAGGTGCTTCCGACATGAATGTAGTAGTATCACAAAATACGTATCATGACATATTTGCTTCATAGAGAAGTTTAGGAAGGATTATAGTTAGATTTGCACATTGCAGTGTTGCTAAAAAAATCAACTTGTTGGAAAAACAGCTTTTCAATTATTTCAGAACTTGCGAAAGATATTGAGGTTTTTCCAATATTGGATTGGAATTCTATACCAGCCTAATAATTGTACATGTTTCAGGGCCAAAAAAGACATCATATATCCATCTGCATAAGTCTTTTTGGCTTTTGTTGCTCTTATCTCTTTACAGGATTCTTTTAGAACAGTGTTTTTTCAACCTCAACCACCTTGAGATGTGTGGACTTCTATTCCCAGAATTCCTCAGTCAGCATGTTTGCAAAGGACTTTTGGGAATTACACTCTACATATCTGAAAGTTACTGAGTTTGAGAAACACTGCTTTAGAGATTATAGAAATTGCTTTAGCTGAAATCTGCATGTTCCTTTCTCAAATTACATGTCGCTTTTATGAATGCAGTACTGCTAAAATAAGAAAGTAGAGATGCCGACAAAGTGCATCCAAGACTTCATATGTCTTTTGTTTCTGTGTTGGTCTATTTATTCAATTAATCCATTGCATTTGGAAACCAATTTTTTACAAGTTGGAAGTTTTTGCCCTAAAACTGCATTTGTTTTTCCTCCTGTTTCCTGCTGCTACAGCTACTCTTTCACTGAATTACAGGCACAGTCAGTGGTGCATTACACCTTGTTTTACCCTTTTTGAAAATACAATACTCATCAGTAAAGGATTAGAAACTTTATCTTTTGACAAAAATAATTAAACTCTAGAGTTTTTTTCTCAGAACACATTGCTGTTCTGAAAAAGCCATGTTTTATATCCATTGATTTTTAAAAATATGAAGGTTGATCAGTTGGGATCATTAATCAGTGTTGTGGTGTATTGTACAGGTAGTCCTTGACTAAAGGGAGCCTCCTTGTATAAATAATAGTTTGGTACTTGCATATATACTGTACTGCACTGAGCCTCAATGGCACAGTGGTTAGAGTACAGTACTGTAGGCCACTTCTGCTGGCTACCAGCTGCCTGCAATTTGGCAGTTCAAATCCCACCAGGTTCAAGGTTGACTCAGCCTTCCATCTTTCCGAGGTGGGTAAAATGAGGACCCAGATTGTTGGGGAAAATATGCTGACTCTGTAAACCGCTTAGAGAAGGTTGTAAAGTACGGTAAAGCGGTATATAAGTCTAAGTGCTATTGCTAATGACAGTCTTTCTGTGTTGGACAGAATTGTCTGAAAGACAGCTTGAAATCTTGAACAATGGTCTATTTTCTGAATTACCTTCCTAAATAGGTTTTCCATAGAGGCTTTTGCAGCCTTTGTTAAGTGGGAAGTAAAAGTTTCTAGGAGACTTGGGAAGTATCATTCTGTTCCAGATGAAATAATTAAAAGAAAGGAACTGGCACACTCTGTTCCTGATTTTCTGCCTTGCATGTGATTTTGTTTAATTAACAAAATGAGCTTTGAATCAACATGCTGTCTTTGTAGGTTGCTCAACTATTTGTTTGTAAGACTAGATAAAAAATGAATTAATCCCTTACCCTTTGTTTTCAAATTCACAATATACTGTATCATGATAAAGACTTGTCTTTTTCTTATGCATTTAGCAGTTGGAGTACTGCCTTTTAGTTCTTTGTCTAGCTTTCCTTTTTAATGCTGCAATTTTCAGACTGGGTCAATTTTATAGTATTTATTTATTTAACATATTTATGCTCTCAGCTTATTAATTAATTTGACTATTTAAATACCTTCTCTCACCTCTCTTACCTTTCATTCTGGAAGATATTTGCATACTGAACATACATAACCAGATGCTAAAAGCACAAGAACAAAATTCATAATCTTGTGGTATTAGGAAGATAGAGAATTTTTTCCACCTAAGGTGACAGTTCTGTAATTATGAAAAAGATCTTTTGCAATATAATTTCATCATTCCTAAGGATTTATATTGACTTCATCAGATGCTTTCAAAGGCATAGAGTACTAATGATAAGTTGTTTGTTGTAATAATACAATCAGTCATTTATCTGTCTGTTTGTCTGCCTAGCTCCTTTATTCCCAGGAATTTAAAATAGACAATAAGGAATGAGTTTTATAAGTGAGAAGAGGCAGGTATGAATAACATGTACAGATGAGTATATAGAACAAACATTTAGCAGATAAATTGATGGCACTGTGAAAAACTCTGTTGCACAAATGAATTTGAAAAAGGATAAATCTATAGCACCATTTGCATGTTTAGGAATGGAACTTTTTGCCATAATATTGATAAAAGGGTAGCAGCATTTTTAAAAAGAAAAATGGAGATGGAAGAGAATTACAATTTAAAGCTGTTTCCTAGTATGCAAATGGTGGGGGGTTATTTGTTCAAGGTTTCCACTTAAATGGCATTAATTCAGTTTAGTTTCAAATTTGACTCAGAATTATCTGTTAGAGCAGGGGTATCAAACTCAGGGCCTGGGGGCCGGATCAGGGTGTTTAGATCTGGCCTACAGAGCCACTCTAAAAAAGCAAAGGACTGCCAGCGGTGCCTCTGCCAGTGAAAATGGAGCTTGGGAGCCCATTTTCGCTGGCAGAGCGCTTGGGCCACCACAGACACTCCTCACACGAATGACATCAAGCTGGCCACGCCTACTCTGGCCATGCCCATCCCAGCCCCTGAATTCAAACACAACCCTGATGCGGCCCTCATTGAAATGGAGTTTGACACCCCTGTTTTAAAGCATTACTTTTGCAGTTTTGAGATGTCTGAAATCCTTTATAATGTTTATGCACAGTAAGTTGTTTAGTGCAATTCAATCCACCATCTTCTGAGGCAACTGGAGTTGAACAGCTCTTATTAATAGCATTTCTTTTCACAAAGTCCAACCAAAATCTGTCTCTATGCTATTTAAATTGTTTCTTGTCCTATCGTTGGAAGAACTTCGAACGGTTCAACCCCATCTTCTATCTGACAATCCTTTGGATGTTTTAAAAGACTTACCACAGTTCATGTTATGAACAGAAACTGACATAACTTCTGCATGTTCAGAATTTGACCTGTCTTTCTGCAAATGTAACTATTTATGTGCCGGTGTTTACAGAATCAGAATAAGAAAATAGTTTTTCTTGATATCTTGTAGAAGTTGTGTCCATCTCTGTTCAGTATAGCAGTGATATTTTCCACATTATTGAAATCGCCTCAAGAGTCCTAGGCCATGTGGGGTGAAGGTTGCCTTTGCCAACATCAGAGTGGCTCCAGTTTTTGAAGGCTGTGCAGGCTTGAGATGCAATATGTTTATTTTTGAAGCTCATTGAGATCAAAGCACAGTGGAATAAGCTCACAGTTTTTCCGTCCAATCAAACGTGTCCTGCAGGCTTTGGCCTTACTCCTTGACTTGCGAAGACACGTTGTTTCTCTTTTCCATCATTTTGAAGCTTAGCGACCTCCCATGAGGCTGGAATCCTAATGTCAGTTCTTCTCTTGTCTTTTGCTTCAGAGTGTTTTTCCTAAAATAAGTTACACATTTTGAAAAGGATATGAACTACTTTGGTTTCTACTGATAAGGCATTGGTTTTTAATATTTCAATCATTTTTTAATAAAAACATTATCTAAAAGGATAGTGTGACAAATAAGCGATCTGATGCTTGCACATCCTGAAATTAAGTCAAAATTGACTTGAGTAAAAGAAAATCCTCTTTTCTTTAAAAAAAATGTAAGAGAGTTCATAAAATTGAAATCATAGATTGACATAATTATTATAAAATTATAGAATCATTGTAGGTCATTGTATCCTCCTCTACTGATGTTTTTATGTATCAAAACTCTTTTCCCTATATGTAAAACTACCAGAGAAGTTTTTAGTTACATTTTTAATTTTTAAGAAACAAAAATTATCATAGATTTAAAAAGACGTAGATAATTCTCCAGAGAGAAATAAGACTACTCTCAAGCTCCTGATACCCGTGACTCCATGTCCAGCAATGAGAGCACTTTACAATTTTCCTGTATTGGTATAAATGTTCTCCCTGATACATTGCCCTACAGACTAGGATACCTTCCTGAGTTCAGTGGGATTTCTTGGTTTAAAATCTTCAACACATAATCTAGTAACTTTTCAGTCTTTCCTTTCTGTGCAATACACAGATTTCAGGAAGTTTGAGGCAGGAATGTTTCTTTGAAACTCATTCTTAAAAATTGACAGTTAAATGACTGACAGAACATTTGCAGGATATTATAGCTGGTATATATGTATTTAAGTATATATTTCAGAAACTAAGGATCTTTATTATATAAATCATTTTTTAAAGAAGAACTTCTGGATTCAATTTTAACTTTGAAGTCTGGCTGATTTACAATTGATAGGTCAAGCAAAAAGAAATGGAATGCATGTAATAAGAATGTCATCCAATTTCTTCCAGTAAACTTCTTTGAGTGTGTGTTTCACTGAGCATTGCCCTTGCACAGTGATGGCTAAACTTTTTGTTGCTGGGTGCCAAAAATGCGAGGGCGTGCATGATAGTACCCCCACACGTGCATGTGTGCACAAATCCCCCTCCATATGCTCCCCCCCACATGCACCACACTACTTTCATCCAAGCTGAGCTTGGTATTTCCTCCAGTGGGGTGGGGATGGGGCGTTTTTGCCCTCCCCAGGCACTAGGAAAGCCTCTGGAGCCTGGGGAGAGTGAAAAATGGCCCCAACAGGCCAACCAGAAGTTCCGAACTTCTGGTAGGCCCTTTGGATGCATTTTTTGCCTTCCCTGGGCTCTGAAATCTTTCCTGAATCCTGGGAAGGGCGAAAACAGCCTCCCCTGGCCCTCCAGAAGGGCGAAAATCAGTTGGCTGGCACATACATGTGCGCTGGAGTTGATGGCTCATGTGCCGGCAGATATGACTCTGCCATCTGTGGCACCCGTGCCATAGGTTTGCCATCACGGCCCTAGCAGAAGAAAACATTGCTTAGTTATGAAGTTTTTGAAATCTTTATCAGATCCGCTGAGCTTCTCAACATTTTCTTTATCTTTCTCTAGGCTTACAGTTACTTCTCTTCTATTCTTACTAGAGAAGATTTTTAAAAATCAGTTGGAACCCAGACTGGAAATATATTCAAGTGTATATTGCTTTTAAATACTCAGTCTTACTAAATAAGGGTGAATGTATGTATTCATTTTGTAACAATACTGTTAAATTGCATAAGAAGTTCTCTTTTAGGCAAGAATTCCAACCCAGTTGCTTGAACGTCCAACTGGATTAGACACTTCTGTCTGGGAATTGTCTATCATTAAATAGAGCTTATATGGACAGACAAAATACAAGATAAGCTCTTATGTTCCTATTACAAATTATTTTGTTATTAATAGAAACCACTGTTGCTTAGCAGTGTAAATTAAATGGTCTAATAATGTGAAAAGATCTCTATAATTTCCAGTTGCTGAGCAAATGAATGAATAGAACTGCTGACAAAGAATGTATGTGCATTTACTGCTGAAAAATGAAATAAAATAAAAATCTTCAGAGTATATTTTTAAAGATATATAAGGGAAATGGGTCAATTAACTTCTGACATTTACTTATCATATTTAGAAACCAGAATTATTTCTGGGTAATTATATGTAGGTTTACATTGCCGGTTTGTTTAGCTTTCCTAATTAGTTATTTATAGCATTATTATTGGTACATTGGATGACAAGTTAGGGTTTTCCACTTGAGTAGTTCTTTGTTCTTTTCTGAAACAAACAAGACCTTTACAAGGCATACTGAAAGGACAAGAACGAGAACAAAGCACAAGAGATAGGTTTCACAAATCTAGAGATTGAAATACAGCCTAGAATGATGTCTTGGTATGAACTATCTTTAGGACTAATTGACTGGAGATACTATAGACCCTTGGCAAATAAAATGAAGAGGAATTTGTTATTTAGAATTAATACATAAAGATTTTGCATGCTTTCCATTATATTATTGCTTGCCACTATCTAGAGACATAATTCCGGGACTCTGTCTACCCTAATTCTATCAAATTGATTATCTGTTGATCAGTATGTTGTTATTTAATGTTTAGTACCTTTAACTGCTCTTTCTTTATATTTTCTGCTCATAAGGAAAAAAAAGACCCACCCTACTAATTGAAAGATAGCAATCCTTTTCTATAAATTGATTATTTTTCCCAGTTTTTTCCAGCTTGAATTTGATGTAGTATACCTGGCAATCCTCCTTGTAGCTATGTTTTTAGGCTCTCAGTTACTCTATAAATTTTTCTCTTGTATATATTAGTTAGATTTCACTATTTTATTAACATAGGTATCATATTTTCCAGAATACAACCCCTCATTTGATTATGCACTGGCTGAGTGCGGGTATCTATAGCAGTTTCTATCCTGATCTACTCTCTGATATAAACTTTATACCGAGTCTTTCAAAATTTGTAATTTAAAAATTAGCACAGTTGTATTGTTCATTTCACGTGAGAGAGGCACTGTCATATAGTCCAGATTTCCCATGCAGTTGAATCCTTTGCATTGTTTTCTATGTGATGAATGTCCCACTTCTCAGAAGATGAATTACTAAGATGGGAAAAGTTGGTTTAGAAAAAGTATGTCATCACTTCTAATTCTATTGTTAATTAATGGGTGTTAACACCGATTGCATATAGGAGGATAATTGTACATTGGCAAATACTCATCTATCCTTTACTGCAGTGTTCTCCATGTTCTGTGGACATAGAACCACGTTTCTCATGGGAAAAGATGCACTGAAGGTATATGGTGAAATAAATAATTACTTTTTGGCACATGGGAAAAATCCCACCATAAAACAGAACTATTACGATAATCTTAGAAAAGGTTATTTGAAGCATAACATTCCCTTAGATTATCTGGAATGTCTTTATCAGGTTCAAATTATTTTTCATGTAGTCCAGCTATTTTTCTTGGAATCTGTTTTCATGACAATGAATCCCTCATTAAAATTAGCAGCGCAAAGATATAGATTACAGTAATACATTATAGATAGATCAAATTCCTTCAGATTAAACATTTCAGTCGCAAAATCTTCATGTAGGGCAAATTAACTGTCCCTAGACTAATGTCTTAATGAAGGCTATTTCATTAGCGAATAGATTTGTCTAAGTTGGTTTATTGTTTTACAGATTACTTACAACTATTCCAGAATAAGGAAGATTAAGTTTACTGATTCCCATATAGAAATAATTTTTCCATTTATATAGTACTGATTTTGCATGTATAAAATTCTGAAAGCTTTCCTGTGATTACTACAGTGGTGGGTTTCAAAAAAATTTGGAACCTACTCTGTGGGTGTGGTCTGCTTTGTGGGAGTGGCTTGCCGGCCATGTGACCAGGTGGGAGTGGCTTGCCGGCCATGTGACTGGGTGGGAGTGGCCAAGATGATGTCATTGAATTCTTTGCCCCAATGGATGATCTACAAAAAGAAGATATAAAAAAGGAAATGTATTATTTTGTGCACTTACTACTTAAATAAATTAAATAAGTACACAAAACAAAACTACTTACTACTTGTATTTCAAAGGGAATACAATACATATTTAATTGCACACATGTTAGCAGCTGCTGGAATTGTGTTTGCAACTTGGGCCGGCCGCACCGCGTAAGCTCCCGCCGCCGTCCCCACCCCAGCGCTTTCTGGCGGCCCTGCGCTATAAGCGAGCCCGGGATCCTTGCAAGGCCGCAAAAGGTCACTAGACTCACTTATAGTGCAGGGCCACGGCAGCCCCCTCTCCCCGCCCCACGCTTAGTTGCAGCTTACTTACCTCCTCGGAGTTGGCAGGCAGCAATAGAGTGTCAAACAGGAAAAAAAGGTAAGTGGGTTTAGATAGGGTTGTTAGAGGCGGGTGGGGCGATTGGTGAGGTAGCCAATCAGTGAGCGGTGGGCGGGGCTAGGATAGTGCAGACGGGCGGGGGAGCCAGCAATGGAGCGGCTTCTGGACGGGTGGGGGCGAGTGAGCGAGCGAGTGACAGGGGTGGGGCAGGAACTTACTTCCGGGTCCATTGAAGAACTGGTCCGCCCGAACCGGTGCAGACCGGCAGAAACCCATGACTGGATTACTATTAACTTGGTACTGCCTTGCTCCATTGAGGAAATGAAAATCTGAATACCTAGCTCAGTATTTTTAACTGTTTAGCTTTTTTCTGATAAATAGGCTTGTGCAGTTTAGACTGGGAAATAATAGGAATACTTGAGGAATGCGATAGTATCACCCCATATGAAATAAAGGGAGCAATGATTTGATTACTTGTCTTCTTGGTAGTTACCTCTATTCTTTGGAGCACCTGGCCTTTTGAGATACATTCTGCCTTTCACCTCCTGGCCTTTAGAAGGCTCTTAGGACTTGATAGTTTTGCATGGCACCAATGATGGCAAGGCTTTCTGAGTTAGTCACCTCCCTTTTCAGTATTTTGTTGCTTCTATTCTATAGAGTATTTTGCTATTTCTATTTTGTCTGTTTGTATTCTATTCTTTGAGTTTGATGTACAATACTTGTTTGATTATAAGCCATTTTGAGTCCAAAGAAATAGACAGTGTATAACATTTTGTATAAAATAAATAAAAGTATTGCATAAAGCACACAAATTCCCCCTCCAATATATTTTTAGTATTTCATTTTCCATTAAGTGATGTGTTCCACTGTGAATTTTGAATGGATATGATTTTCTTTGGCAGAAAATTGATTGACAAGTGTAATAATTATAGGGATATTTTAAGGAAGAGACTCCTTAAGCATAGGCAAAAAAAATTCAAATGTGTGTAATATAAATTATGAATCTATAGAACAAATCTGTTTTTGGCTAAGAATCATACATCCAAAACAATTTTTTTGTCTACAGAAAAAACACTAATGTGAAGTATTGGAATCATTCAAAGTGGTAAGGATATTGCTTATAGATTTTTTAAAATATCACATGTATATGAATTTTTCCAGACATGCTGGCACTTGTGGTTGGTTTCAGGTTTGCTTTCCTTTGATCTTTAATTATAACTGCCTTCTGTCAATATGTAAAATAACTTTATGTAGATCATAATTGAAGTTTATACTCTCAAGTTTTGAGTATTGCACTTGTTGCAACATGTGAACGATGTTATAAATTATTGGCAGGCTATACATAATCAATTTGCTTTTCAAATCCTTTAGGAAAAAAAATAATCCAAATCTTCTTATAGTCTTGATATCCATTCCTGAGTACATTAGAATTAGAAGAATTAACAAATGTAATTATAGGATAACAGGTTATGTATCTTGGTCCAATTATTTGATGAACCATTTTCTAATGACAATAATCCCTGATGTCTGTGGAGATTCTCTTTTTTTAAATTGTGATTTTCTTTTTTATTAATTTATAGTATAAAATACAAAAACAAATAATAGGAAAAATAGGGGAGGGAAAAGGGAAGGGAAGAGTGTTGAAAAGAAGGGGAGGGAAAAGGCATCCATTTGGTGCAGTAAAGTAAGAGAATAACATCAAACCTTGACTTTTTACTTTTACATAATAGTATAAACTAGCCATTTTTATATCAACAGGTCTATCTAACCGGTAAAACCGAAAATCAAAGTTTCATTTTTTTCCACCTCAAGCACAAAGTCCAGAAGCAGTTTCCAAGTAGAAACAAAAGTAATTATGTTTTTTAAAAAAATCAAAGCAGTCAATTTAGCCATCTCTGCTAACTCTATCAACTTTGCAGCCATTCATCCATTTTGGGGATTAAAGTGTCCTTCCATTTTTATGCATAAAATAATATTGCTGCCACCAACATGTATAACATCAAAGTTCCAATTTTTCCCCACGTCATTTTCCATTAATCTAAAAGAAAAGTTTCTAGTTTTATTTTTATATTCACTTTAAGAATCTTCCGTATTACAAATAAATCCTACTCCAACATTTCTTTGCTTTATCACATGTCCACCACAAATGATAAAAAGTCCCTTCTTTACATTTGCATTTCCAACATTCATTTGAAGTACCTTTATACATTCTTGATATTTTTTTCTGGTGTTAAATACCAACGATACATCATCTTATTAAAAAAAATCTTTTAAATTGTAATTTAGTATACATTTTAAACTTTTTGTCCACATATTCTCTCATTATTCAAGCTTTACATTATATCCATAGTGCCTTGCTCATTGAATCATACAGTGTTTTAGATACTCACTTTCTAAATTCAAATTCAGCAACGTTTATAAACAGCAATAATATGTTCATTGCCGCCACCCATCACCCCAGTCATTTCTGGCAACTATTACCACCTTGTCTTTGTTTTGTCTTAAATATCCCATTTTTGTCCTCTGCGTGCCCCATTTTTGGCCGCCGCGCAGCCTATTTTCAACCCATTTCATGTGGTGGGAATCACCACCACTGCTGCCTATCGCCACCGCCTGGAACGGGCTGAAAATGGGGGGCGCAAAGGCCAAAAATGGGACATGCAGAGGCTGAAAATGGGGCACGTGGAGGTGGCTATAGGCAGAGGCAGCAATGGGTGGCGATGGGTGGCAGCGATCCCTGCAGCCTGGAACAGCTGATCGGCGGTATTGCAGGAAGCCGATCCAACCGCGAATCAGCTGCTCATGCTAAATTAGGCTGTGCTGAAGTTGACCAGACTGTTTGCTGTTTGTTGCAAGGAGGAAAATTGCTGGAAGGCATAAGCCGAAGGATGGGGGTTGGTGGGTGGGCAGGGCTTTGGCAAATTCACCCTATAAGATACACAGACATTTCCACCCACTTTTTTGAGGGGAGGGGAAGTGTGTCTTATACACCAAAAAATACGGTATATGGAGATGCTCAATCTAGGTTATGGTTGTCTCACCCACACCCACACCTGAAGCCCTTATAAACAGAAGAACACTGACACTAACATCACCTAAACTCCGCTGAAGATGTTACCTAGCTTCGTAACAAAACATTCAGAAACCAACCTACAAGTTGGAGAAAGAACCTTCATCCTCATCCTACACCTAAACTACAGATATTCTCTTAGGCGCTGCTTAGAGTGTCCAAGCATGGGTTAACTTCAGCTTGCTGTCCAAGGACTGAGTTTAAATCTTTAGTGTAGCCACGCCTCCTGCTCCCTTTGGAGGTCAGTTTGAAAAACTCAGTCGCCCTAAAAGAATGTATTTGGGATTTCCAGTCCTCGGATAGCAAGCTGGATTTCTCCTAATTAGTTTAGTGTAGCCTTTTTTATTTTTGTTTCCACAGTTGTAGTTTTAGTTAGACCTAGGTTTTTTGTTTTACCCTTGAAAGAAGTTATTTTGCCTAAGTAACCTTCCACAGCGCGGATAAGGCTGCTTGGAGCATTCCAGCCTCCCGCGTCTCCACACGGTTCTGACAGCACCGGGAGGTTTGTCAGTGGCCGCTGGCGAGCCTCGGGGCCAGGTAGGAAAGTCAGGAGCCCCTGCAAACCGTCGGAGGACCCCTCTTAGTCCCGGAGGCTCTACTGAACACTCCGGATCACCGACGGCAGCCCGGTGTCACTCCAAGCTTGCGGTGGCCATTTTGAAAGAGAAAAAAGCGTGCACTTTAAATCCAAGCCGCTTTTTTCTCTTTTCTGTGCTGCAGCCTGGTCCCTTAGCAGATCAGCCCCTGGTGTTGGACAAGTGGCCTTGCTCTGGGTCTCCAGGCAGGCCTCCCCCTCCCCTGAAGACCTTGATTGGCGGCTACAGGGAGTTTGGCCTTCCAGGCCATTCCCTGTCTTCATATTACCAGCACGGATCCGTGAGCGCCCTAAGAGCTTCTTCTTGGCACCATTTTGTTGTTGCATCACCTGCTGGAGCTGTTGCCTCAGGACTTCATTGCAACTTGGGTCTCCATTTTCTCCAAGCAACCCTTTCTGGATAACGAGGTTTGGGGGCTGGAAGTTCCACCATGGCCAGCAAAGGTGTGGAGAAGATTGCAGAGCAGGCAGGACCTACCATCAGTAAGCGCAGCAGGCCCAATCCTGCGGCCAAGGGTGTTAGTGCAGCATGCCCAACTAAAGGCAAGACAAAGGTGTCCAGGGCAGAAGAGAGGCTGGCTGAGAGGCACCAGAGAGCCCTAGAAAAACAATTTCAGAAGGCTCAGAGCAACCAGGGGCTTGAAAAGGAGCTCCCTCCACCTGCTGAGGTTCCTGCTAACCCCTCCATTTTAAATCTTCCACCAGAAGAATTTCCATCTGTAGTAGAGGAGGGTGATTTTGGGTTCTCCCCTAACCCCTCTAGGGCAGTGATGGCGAACCTTTTTTGGCTCGCGTGCCACAAGTGGGGGGAGTGCAGGGGGGTCATGTGCAGGCGTGCCGCACCCATAATGCAATGCGCGACCCCCTAGTGCCCATGCGCGCACAACAGGCGCGACCCCCCCCATGTTTACATGCTTTTTTTATCCTCCCCAGGCTCCAGAGGCTTTATAGGAGCCTGGGGAGGGCAAAAAGAGCCCCCCGCCCCCCAGAGGCCCTCCGGAGACTTCAGGGACCATCCGGAGGCTTCCCTGAAGCCTTCCAAACGCTTAAAACGACCATCCGAGCAAACTGGAAGTGACTCCCGGTTTGCTCGGAGGGTCGTTTTAAGCGTTCCGGAAGCTTCAGGGATCGTCCGGAGGTTTCCCTGACGCCTTCGGAGTGCTCAAAACGACCCTCAGAGCAAACCGGAAGTCATTTCCGGATTGCTCGGAGGGTCATTTTAAGCGTTCCGAAGGCTTCAGGGAAGCCTCTGGACGGTCCCTGAAGCCTCCGGGGGACCTCCGGGGGGCGGTGGAGGCTCTTTTCGCCCTCCCCAGGCTCCTGTAAAGCCTCTGGAGCCTAGGGAGGGTGAAAAAATGGCTTTTAAAAATGGTGAACTTAGCTGGCCAGCGCCTCGTGTGTCCTGACAAATGGCTCCGCATGCCACCTGTGGCACGCGTGTCATAGGTTCACTATCATTGCTCTAGGGCATATCCCAGGTCCTTAGCCTCATCTCTAGAGGAGAAAGACATGGAGGAGGCTTGTTCCCTGTTGGAAGAGAAAATTCCTCCTCCTGGGCCTGTACCTAGGGATTTGCCCCAGAACCAAGATTCCACTCCTGAGCTATCCCCAGCTATGAAGGAGATGGTTGCAAGAGCTATCTCGCAGGGGATTGATCCTGATATCCAGCAATTGGGCCTCACCTTACCTCTCCCAGGCCGAGCCAAAGCCAAAGTGAGGGTTGCTGATCCCCCACAGCAAGAGGGCAGGGTCTCCCCTCCTGCTTCCTCGGCCGTCAGTGAGGCATCTGATGTGGAGGAGGGCAGTCAGGATGCCCCAGATTTGTCGGTGGACGAGAATCTACCCCCCGACGTTCCCGCCTTCTCAGGGGTATTCAAGCCCTCTATGTTTCGGGCCATTCTTACCAAGGTTAGGGCCTCCTCTATTCAGATGGGGCTTCCCACGCAATCTGATAATTCTACCGAACAGGGCAATAAACCAACCGCTGGATCTCATAATCTAGGTGCTGGGCTGTTCAAGGAGACCACCCCTCCTCAGGGGCTGGTCCCAGCTCCCCAGTTATTCCTGGACATTATACAATGCCAATGGGCCCAGCCGGGCTCCATGGCTAATCCCAGTGAGGTGGATAAGAAGCTTTATTCTATGGAAGCTGGCATGGAGGATCTCCTGAAGCTTCCCCAGGTTGATGACCCCATAGTGGCCCTAACCTCGAATTGGGTCCTCCCAGCTGACTTGCTGGAAGGACTCAAAGCTGAGGATAAGAGGGCCGAGAAGGCCTGTCACAAGACTCATATGGCCACAGCTTGGGCCATGAAAGCTTCCTCCTCCTCTTCCTACTTCAGTAGGGCGGCCCTATTTTGGCTGCACAAATTTCTGTCCAATCTTCCGGCTGGCGACATTAGGTCACGCCAAGCTGTTAACAAAATAATTGCAGCGATCGAGTATTCGGCCAATGCTTTGCTTAACGCCACCAAATTCTCAGCTAGAGCCCTTGCCTCCAATGTGACCTCGTGTTGCCTGCTGTGGCTTCGTCACTGGCAGGCGGACATGAAGGCAAAGTGGAAGATTGCATTCAAAGGTGGCAAACTTTTTGGGGAGGCCTTGGACTCGGTTTTAATTGAGTTCAAGGATAAGCGCAAGGTCTTGCCGGCTGTTACCAAAAAGCAGGACCGGAAAGGGCAGTTGTTTTTTCGTAGGCAGCCCTTTTGTAAAGCTGACGCCCCTTATTCCTTGGGGAGGATACACTAGAACTTACGGCCAGACGCAGGACCGCTCCCATGAGAGGTCTTCGTTCAGGGACAAGAATAGGCAGCAGGGGAACCGCAGGGCCTTCTGGGGGGTATTCCAACAGCTCCTTTCGGCGGATTAAGTGACCGTCACCGGTTCTCTCCCATTGGATGGCCGTCTAACAGTTGTATGCTGACCATGGGAGGAGACGATGATGGACGCTTGGGTTCAGAACACGGTTCAGCATGGTCTGACCCTAGAGTTTCTTTCGATGCCCCTGTGGACCTTCATCCGCTGTCCCATTCCCAAATCACCCCTCAAACGCCAGCTGATGCAGGCGGAGATCAGACATTTACTGGAGATAGCAGCCATCAAGCAGGTACCCCTGTGTCAGGAGGGCAGGGGTTTTTACTTGATCCTCTTCCTGGTCCCCAAAGCATCGGGGGGGTGGGGGGAGTGAGAGCAATACTGGACCTCAAGAAACTCAACATCCACCTAGCGCATAGGTGCTTCAAGATGCAATCGCTCCAGACCATTTTCAGTTACATCAGACAGGGCGATCTCATGACATTGATCGACTTGGAAGAGGCATACCTGCACGTCCCCATTCACCCAGCGCATCACCAGTTCTTGAGGTTCCAGTTTGCAGACCATCATTGCCAGTACAGGGCCCTTCCTTTTGGCCTCTCATCGGCCCCAAGGACATTCACAAAACTCTGTCCCGACCTGTATGACTCGTCTGCTACCTGGACGACATACTCCTGCTGTCGTCATCTGTCCCACAAGCACATCGGGACCTCAAGCACACCATGCGCACCCTCGAACGGCACGACTTTTCCATCAACCAGGAGAAAAGTCACCTGATTCCAATCTCCAGAATTCAATATCTGGGCACGGTGATCGACTCCAACATTTGCAAGGTCTTCCTCACACAGCAACGAGCGGACAACATAACCTCCTTTGCATGACGCATCAGGACGTCCAGGTCAGCTTCCAGCGTGACTCTATCCCAGCTGCTGGGGAAGCTGGTCTCATTCATTGCGGTAGTTCCCTGGGCTCAAATGCACGCACGGGAGCTCCAGTGGTTCTTGCTCCCGGTTTAACGATGCAAGGCCAGCAGTTCCAAGTCACTTCGAGAGCCATCACATCGCTCAGGTTGTGGCAGTCGCCAGCTCTGCAAAGAGGCTCCCTCTTCAAGGATCCAGAGCGCCTTGTCATAATGACGGATGCCAGCCTGTACGACTGGGGCACCCATTTTCAAACTCACATGACACAGCGCAGATGGTCGCCAGCGGAGCTCGCCCACAATATAAATTGGCTGGAGCTCAGGGCAGCCAGGCTGGTGCTTCACCACTTCCGCCAGCATGTCAAGGGCACACACGTACTAATACTGACCGACAACATTGCCACCGAGGTGTACATAAACCATCAGGGCGGCACTCGATTGAAGGCTCTGATGTTGGAGGCAGAGGCTCTTGGGCGTTGGGCCGAATGCCACCTCGGGTCACTGAAGGCGGATCACATCTCGGGGGAGGAGAAATAACTGCAGACTGGCTGAGCAAAACTACGATCAGCAACTCGGAATGGCAACTTCATCCATCTCTCTTTCACCAACTGTCCGAGAGATTCGGCCTTCCGGCAGTAGATCTGTTCGCCAGTCCATCGAACACGCAGCTCCCCCGGTTCTTTTTGCGATTCCAGTGCCCCGGAGCAGAAGGGGCAGACACCCTACGATGCCGCTGGCCTCCAGCTCTTCTTTTCGCCTTTCCGCATCTCAACATCATTCCCCAGGTGATCAAGAAGATCCTGTTGGAAGGTGCTGAAGTGTTGCTGGTTGCACCCCACTGGCCGAGATGATCCTGGTTCGCCGACCTTGTTGACCTGTCAGTGTCCAAATGCTGGCACATTCCTCTGGAGCAGATCTCCCTCAGCCAGGGGGCCATTCAGCACCCAGATCCTCATTGGCTCCACTTGACTCTCTGGCACTTGAGGGGGGACCTCCTGAGGCAAGACAATTTCTTGGACAAGGTCATCCACACCGTCCATGCATCCATACGTCCCTCCACGGTGCACATCTATGATGTGACCTGGACTGCCTTTTCATCCTGGTATCTGCCGCGTCAAATTGTCGCCACTGCAGCAGCTATTCCACAAATTCTTGACTTTCTTCAGGACGGATTGGACAAAGGTCTTGTCCCCAAACCCTTCGGAGGCAGACAGCCGCTTTGGCCACCATCTTGTCCAGAGAGGACTCTACACCACTCAGCAGACATCTCAGGGTTCGCAGCTTCCTGAAGGGAGCTACCAACTAACATCCCCCGACAGTCCACCGGTACCCGACTTGGGACCTGGCGATAGTTCTGCAGACTTTGACCTCGGCTCCATTTGAGCCACTTCGTTCCATCACCTTGCACCACTTATCATTTAAGACTGCCTTTCTAATTGCAATCACTTCGGCTCTCAGAATCTCTGAACTGGTGGCCCTATCTGTCAGGGAGGACCTCTGCGTTGTGCATCCGGACAGGGTCATTCTTTGTCTTGACCCTTCCTTCCTCCCGAAAGTTAACACCTTGTTTCATAGGTCGCAGGAGGTGATTCTCCCTGACTTTTGCCCGCATCCCAGGGAGCGAGTTTGGCACAAACTGGACGTACAAAGGGCAATACGCATATACAGGAAGAGAACAGCCTCCTTCCGCAAGTCCGAATCCTTCTTTGTTTCCTTCCAGTCTGCTTCGATGGGCAGGAAGGTTTCCTCCTCGACTATTGGATGTTGGCTGCGCTCCTGCATAAAGCTGGCCTACGAACATCAGGCCCAGCCTGTTGCTTCTCACATCACTGCCCATTCCACGAGGAGCGCTGCGACCTCAGCTGCATGGGCAACGCAGGCACCCATCGAGGAAATATGCAGGGCAGCGACGTGGACCTCGCCATCCCCATTTATTCAGAACTACAAATTGGACTCCTTTGCAGCTGCGGAGGCCTCTTTTGGAAGGAGAGTCTTGCAGCGGGTCCTGGCGGCTCCAGAACAACGAGATCTCTCTGCTTCCCACCCTGGGGCTATATAGCTTCAGTATATCCCATGCTTGGACACTCCAAGCAGCGCCTAGGAGAATGACCGTTGGCTTACCTGAATGGTTATTCTCTAGGCGCTGCGGGAGTGTCCAATCTCACCCTGGGGTAATCTAGCGGAGCCGAGTCACCTCTTCTGACGACATAGTTCACCTTCTTACAACATCTTTTGGACTCCACATCCTCATTTTTCAAACTGGCCTCCAAAGGGAACAGGAGGCATGGCTACACTAAAGATTTAAACTCAGTCCTTGGGCAGCAAGCTGAAGTTAACCCATGCTTGGACACTCCCGCAGCACCCAGAGAACGACCATTCAGGTAAGCCAACGGTCATTCGCCACTATTGCAAACACATTTATATCCTATTATAACCTTTAACATAGAGCTAAACAACATGGTATCTTCTCATTGTCTTAGAACAGAGCTCCTATAAACCATAGACATTATTATGGTGACTGGTGCTTATCAGAGTTTTAAATAAAACTTCTGGAGGATAGCGATGCCTATGTATTTTTCGTTAGGTGGCACATTATGTAAACAGTGCTGCAAATCATTTTACTATTCCTTTTTGTTGTTTAATATCTTTTAATTTGTCTTCCTGAGGTAATTGAAGGAGCTTGATAGAATTATAAGGGATTATTTGTAATACATAATGTATTGTTTATTATGTTTAATTATTAGATAAATAAAATACTAGAGAATCAAGAAATGGTTCGTGTTTACCACACTACATTCAGATAAAAGGAAAAGGTCTGGGTTTTGTTTGTGTTCTCAATGCGTTTTATTCCCATATCTGGTTTCCATACCCAAGCTGTCTCCTATCAAACACACAGTTGATACATTTTATACCGCAGTAATTTAATGTAATATAAGATTGGACTTCTTTGTTCTTTGGGGATATATATGCAGGCATTGCATGCATGCATTTTCGAAGGCTGTACTTATATTACAAGGTTAAATATGACCTTGGCTCTTTGGGGTCTGATGTAAACAAAATTCTCCCTGATGTAATGAAACTTTTCTCCCTTTAAAATACCTTTTCAGCAGCTGGTCTGATTAAAATCAGATAGCAAATGGCATCAAGCTAACATATGTTTATAATCTTTAACCATACATTCTGTATTTTGAGTGTTATATTAATTTTGTTACAGCATATGACATACTGTTCTCATTACACAGTTTGAAGCTGTATTTATTCTTAAGAAATTATATTTGATTTAGGAACTTTTTACCCTACTTTTTCTTCTTTAAGGCATGGCCAGAGGCTTCTGGGGAGGATTTGACATTTTCACCCCTTTAAAAGGAGTTGTAGACCAGCAAGAGAATCTGCAAAACATATTTTTGGAGGTAGTAATTGATTTAAAGGTGACTTAAATGCACCCAGATTGATTACATTATAAGAACAATTTGATGACTTCAGTGTAGGGTGTACTTATTCCTGAGTACCCCTGCAAATAGTACATATTTTTATAGTAAGTTTATGTGTTGAGGACCACCAGGAAACTGGCTTTTCAGGCTGTTTGTTAAAGGAAAACTATAATAAAAGTTAGTGCTGTTTAAAATGGCAAAATAAATATGCACTTGGAATAAGTAGGATGAGGATATTTCAAAGCTTTTTTTAAAAAAATGTTTTTAAAAAAATATAATTTAATTTAATAATTAAATTAAAGTTTAAAATAATTAAAACTTTTTAAATTATTTGAGCACCTATGTTAAGTCTAAAAGCTGCCATGTGGAATTCTACTATAGTAGGTATAATGTAACCCAGGAGTTCATGAAGATTTGAGGATAAGTATCTTAGAATGCATGTTCAACTGGAAAAACCCTTCATGTCAAATTACATGATTATCTTTTTGTTACTTTATTTGTTATTGCAAATATATTTGCACTAATTACACAGCACCTTGAATCAGAGGAGATAGTTATTCCCTGAAAAGAATTTCTCTTTTCTGTGTGGAATGACCTTTTATAGAAGCCAGTCATCATAGTAGTTTTTCAAATCCTTTCTCTCTTCTGCCTGTTCTCACAGTGTGTCTCTTAAAAATTAAGTGGGTTGTGTGTGTTTTAAGTAAGGCATGGATAAGGCCCTGCTCTTAGAATATGAAGAGCCTAGATTTGTTTTGATAGTAATCATCCAAAGTCTGTCATAAATATAATTGAAATTCACTTTAAATTTGGATAAAATGAATAATCTAGTTACTGAATTTCCACATTGAATACATTGAGGGAAAAGGATACTAAAATATACTCGCTATGAACATTATTTTTAGGCAGTTTACTGCTAAATCATATTCAGAGAAAATAAATATGAAGTTTGATTTCTGAGGTTCACTCCGTAGATTAAAAAAGTGAAATTATTGTGTGATAATCATGTGCTTAGTTATTTTTAACTCTACAAGTGTACCTAATGCACTCTTCGCTGTTGTTCGATAGTTTAAATTTAGATATATGCTGTTACCTGCCTGATCAAAATGCTGAAGCTGATTTTGCAGTACTGGAAGAAAATAGAGAGGCAGGCAAAAGAGTTGAAAACATGGGGACATAAATTGTCTTCATACAGATTCGGTACATTGATTCTTAGGCTGAGACAAATGCCTTCAATGACAGAGAGTAGTCAATATTGAAGCCAAAGAGAGGTGATATTGACCATAATTTAGGGCAAGGACCTTAATTTATGGACCATGGATTAAATGGATTTTGCATACAGTGTTTCCCCAAAAATAAGACAGGATCTTATTTTTTTTTGCCCCACGAAATACGGCCTTGGGCTTATTATAGGGGGAGGACTTAATGTTTTGGGGTTGCCGGGCAGCTGCTCCTTTGCGAACTGGCTCCTGAAGAGCCAGGCACAGCCTAAAGGGCGAAGCAGCCATGAGGTGACCATGCTCACGAGCAGCTGCCCGCCAAACCCCCTCTCCAGCTGGGCAGAGCGTCATTCATTGACCGAGGGGGTATCCCTAAGGCGGCAAGGCACGTGGCGCTCTGCTCACTCCCCAGCACCCACTGCTTGGCACATTCGGGATACCCCCTAGTTCAGTGCATGGACCTCTGCCCGGCTGGAGAGGGGGGTTGCACGAGCGCCTGTTCCGCCCCCGCCGTGCTCCAAGCATAACTTCTTCTCCGGCTTCCAAACTCCAAAACTCGGTTGCCTAGGAGTACACTCTATGGTTGTGGGCTGGCTGCCAGACAGAGAGTCTTCTGGACAGAGAGTCTTCCAGCAGCTGGCCCACAACCATAGAGCACACTTCTAGAGCGGCCACTGCTGGAAAACTCGGCAGCTGAGTTTTTGAGTTTGGAAGCCGGAGAAAAGTTATGCTTGGAGTGCGGCGGGGGTGGGCAGAGCGCCATGTGCCTTGGCGCCTTAGGGATATCCCCTAGGTCAGTGAATGGCGATCTGCCCAGCTGGAGAGGGTTTCGGTGGGCGGCTGCTCGTGAACGTGGTCACCTCATGGCTGCTTTGCCCCTGAGGCTGTGCCCGGCTCTTCGGGAGCCAGTTCGCAAGGGAGCAGCCGCCTGGCAACTCCCCCCTCTGGCCAGGCAGAATGCCACTCCCCAATCTAGCGGTATCCCAAAGGCGCCAAGCAACGTGAGCGCCTTCTCCCCCAGCTCCCGCAGATCAGCGCCTTTTGGATACCGCTAGGTCAATGAGCGGTGCTCTGCCTGGCCGGAGGGGGGGTGTCCAGTGGGCTTATTTTTTTGGGGGGGTGGGCTTATATTTTGCCCATGCGAAAAATGTGGCAAGGCGTTAGTTTCAGGACAGGTCGTATTTTCGGGGAAACACTGTAGTTACATCTGAAACCCAGCAGTACAGAAGTAGAATAGCAATTTGCCTAGCCTTTAGAGTGGTGAAATTCAGATTCTCAAACTTTTGGCTCTAGGTAGGTCAGTCCTACAAAGGGCTACTGTTCCCACCACCACTATCCTTTCTTGTTGTGCATTAGAGTGAAAGCATAGCACCACATTTGTGCTGGGCAGCCTGAGAGATGGCTGCAGTCCTAGTTCTGCAGTTACTATCTGCCCTGAGCCATGATTTTGCACCTTAAGCTGAAGTGATAGTAGCATTGTGTGCAAGACTCGTACTCTGGCTGTATAATGGCCTTCTGCCTTACCCCAGGCAGGTGGAACTGCGCTTGTGCAAAGCAAACAGTCAATTTTTATTTGGTCACTGACCAGCAAATTAAACAAGAAAGTCACAATTGATTGGGATAAAATAGAAAAAAACATTGTTCTACAATAAGGAGGAAGTAAATCTGATCAATCTGATACTAACTTAAGATAAAACCAATTGACAGAATGTTTAGTAAGGAATGAGTAATAATTCCTGGCCAGCATCTGCATAGAAGGCTCAATACAAATTAACATGTTCCATCATTTCAGTTATTCCTTCACCACATGGACAAAGTCTTTGTTCAAAGGAAATCTTGCTACTTCCCTGTTGGGAGGGCATTGAATCTGACCAAGGATAAAGTTCTTTTACATTTTAAAATTGTTATCGTATTTTGGGGAGTATAAGACGCACCACGATTTTGAAGAGGTAAATTTAAAAAAAAGCTTTTCCACTCTGCAGACCTCCCAAACCCTCTGTATGCCTCATTTTTTGTGAAAAACGGGGTGTACAGAGAGTTTGAAAGGTCTGCAAAGTGCTCCTGGGGGCTGCAGGGGGCAAAAACGAGCAAAAAATGGCCTGTTTTTTGCCAAAAAGAAAGGGCATCCATAGCCTTTAGGAGGCTTGTAGAGTGCTCCTGGGGGCTGGGAGAGCAAAAACGAGCAAAAAACAGCCCGTTTTTCACTTGTTTTTGCCCTCCACAGCTCCCAGGAGCACTTTGCAGGCCTCCCAAACACTCTGCACGTCCATTTTTGTGAAGGGGCGGGGTTTCAGGAGGCCAAAAATGCTCTATTAATGCATTTTTGGCCTCCTGAAACACCACCCCTTCACAAAAATGTTTGTGTTTAAGACGCACCCAGATTTTCACCCTCTTTTTTTGAGGAAAAAGGTGTGCCTTATACTCCAAAAAATACGGTATGCGACTACTGTATCTGGATAGTTGGTATGGGATGGTTCAGGAAAATATTTCTAGGCAAATCTGCTTTCTGATCTAAATCCATGCTAGCCAAGCAAGGTAAGGGCTGGCCCTGAAAAGCATGAAAGTTGTAGACTAGCATGTCTTGCTAAGGCTGTCATAATAAAATTTTCAGTGAAGCTGATTGAAAAAGGAGAGCTTCAGCCAGTAGGAAAATATGAAAACCCAAGTAGAAGTTTCTATTTTAATTTGCCAACTTCATGGCAAAGCACCACATTTGGTATGTATTTGAAAAATTGATCTCAAAAATCTGAAACTCTGAAAAAAATCTGAACTCTTTCAAAAGAAAAAAATGATCTGTAGGGGGCCAAGTGAACTGCAAAAAGGACCTGAGCTCAGATTTTAGCCGAAAAGACTTTAATCGCTGCAGATATATGCTGTGCTCCTTTGGAGAAGTAGAAAGATTAGAGTGAAATTCACAGTTGCCTATAGCATGGAAAACAATTCCCAGATATTTAAAGGTCTTGACTTTCTTCTATTGAATGATTATTTAGGCTCCAAATATGTGCCTTAGGGTGCTTAGGAAAATCTGTGACCTTGGTTTTGAAATAATTAATTTTTAGCATTCTTCACAGTGCTCAGCGAGTATGTAAAGTTCCCATTTCAGGACAAGCTGTGTTTGAGAAAGTAAGGCAATGGTCCAGAACTAAGTTTTATAGGAATCTGTGTCTTTTGATTATGAATGTTCGCTAAATGGGGACGTATGTGATTATGGCAAGTTATGTTATTGTGTGGAGATGCAAACCAGGCAATTTATATAATTTGTATCAATTTACACTATTTTTATTGATGTTATCCCTATGGCAATTTGGTGTCCTGTATAAAGTCTACTGAATCAAGGTCCACTAAGTCATTAACATTGGGAACAACATTAAATGAATACTTTTGATTATTTTCTTTTCACAAGGAAAGTAATTTCATGAAACTGGAGAAATATCTTTTGTCTGGAACTAATTCAATCCATTGTGCCTTGGTTAACATTTGTACTACTTTGGTTTAAATTACTTTATAGTTTTGGTTCATTCTTTTTATTGGCTTTCCTTCTTTCTCTTCCTTCATTTTTTTCCCAACAGCGGGTGCGTTAGTCTTGCTTGTACCAATGTTCTACTAGGACCGGGGTGTGAAACTGGTGCTGCGCAGCCCAGATGCGTCACGCACAGGCCACGCCCACCCCAGCTCCATGAAGGGAAAATGTCGCAATATGTCATGTGGTGGCAACATGACGGCGCACGTTTAACACTGGCGTACTAGGATATGTGAGCCCAATTTATATTTTCATAATTTAATACAGGCATAGGCAACACATGGATTGCATGTTGATTAAGATTGAAAATGGGATATGTCAGATATTGTTGCATCTTGCAACAAAGTGACTGAGTATAAAACTGTCCTGGCATGTATAAATTGTAAAAATGTAATTGATTATAGTTTTGAATACATTTTATTAACTGAACAGAGTATATACAAACCAACATTTTACTTTAAAAAAAACCCCACTTATTCATTATGTAATTTTTATATATTTCTTACATGGGAATATATTATTGTACTTTAATTTTAATTACTCAACAGCTCCTAAATCTTATGGAAATTGGTTCTACAAATATGACTTGGAGTCTTTACTCAGCTTGGTGAACTTTCTCTGCTGTCTTTTAAAACTACTTCTTATTTTGTAAATCTATTTGAAAATGTTTCAACTGACTGACAAGTGCAACCAGGCTTGACTGGATTTTTTTCTTTTCTTTTTTTATTTTGGTGTGGTGAGACAAGTCCTGAAATTTATTGGCTTGCATCCTTCACAGAATGCAGTTGCAGCATTTCAGAGTCACGTGATTTCCAGGTGCAACCTTCCCAGCTGGCTTCCCACAAGCAAAGTCAATGGTGGAACTGGATTCCCTTTCTGACCATGTAATTCACTTCAAAATTATGATGATTTATTTTACAGCCATGACAAAAAATTTCATGGAATTGGGCATGACTCACTTAACAACTGCCTCACTTACCAGCAGCTTCAGTTGCGGTCAAAAATTGAGGACTACCCATATGGTAGCATTTTCAACAGAATTAAATGAAACGTCTATTTGATTTAAATAGAAATTAAATATCTTGTATAAAATGTGTATTAATGTAAGTTTACAAGTGACTCATTTTTATTTTAGCTTTAGAATGCATGTAGATAAAAGTCTTCACAAAATAGCTAGAATGGGCAAGTGGAGGCCGTGGTCATATAGATGGTGAACCAGTGACGTGCAGTGAGGTTTATTGCTGGTGAGGCACTATTTAATTCGGAATGAAGAGCAGGAATTCCTACTCTTTCCCCCAGTGTATCCCTCAGCAGCAGTATGCTTAAAGCCCTCAATAGCAGGTAGGGGTGGGTAGAAATTAGAAAATAATGAAGAATAAACATGTTCCCCCTGGAACTTGGGGGTGGGGGGGGAGCAGCCATCCCCGTCTGTTACCAAAGGAACCTCAGGTGGTTAAAAGGGAATAAGCGTGGCCTTAACTCAGGAGAAATGACTGGATTCTATTATTAGCCCACCCCAGATAATAAAAAGTGCTGTTGCCAATTTGCATCCACGCTGCAGCAGGCGGAGGGGGGGGTGCAACTTCCAACAAAATGCAACAACCGGAGAAAAGCTCGTCGGGGAGAGCCACGTGCTGTTTTCGCCTTAGATTCCTCTCCTCTCCTCTGCGCGCGCACCTTTCCTCCTGGGCTCTCTCCCAGAAACCTCACCAGCTGCTTCTTTTGCCATTACATTTCCCGGCATGGCAAAAGACTTTTTCCCCCCTTCGCCTTCCAGCCCACCAAGAAGCGCCAGATCTGAGCCACAGCCGCCAATCAATCATTTGCAGCTTGGCCCGGACCACGGGGGGAAAGCTCGCTAGGGGAAAGCACTTTCTTTCGCCCGCGGCAGAGCTCAGGCATTCTCTCCTCTCCTCCGACATCCCACTGACTAACCCACTTATTTGTCGGAAGCTTTGGTAGGCTCGCATTCCCCACCCCTCAATCTTCCTCCCTTTGCAATTCATGCAAGGTTAACTCAATAGAGAAGACTCAATCTAAATGGCAACTGGCATTGCATTTATTAAAGAAAAAAGAAAAAAAGGAAATTTGAAGGAAAAGCGGGAGCGTGGGTGGGGGTGGGGGGCATCAGAAATGGAGAAAGAGAGGAGGAAGAGCGGGCGCGATGCTGCAGCTTTAAACAGAATGACAGAGTTGAAGCCTCATGTTAGGGATGTAAGCCTAGGCTTGGCTTGGCAATGTATATAAGCTATGATTATTTTACTGTTACCTTAAATGTTAGAGAGATGTAATTGGCTTGTTACCTCAAGCAGCTATAAGAGGGAGCCAGAATGGCTGTTAGCTCTCTGTTTTGTTAGATGCTGATCGTGGATACTGTTTGATACTGCTCATGAGTTACTGAGTCTTGCTACTGTTTAGCTGTTTTGTGTGTTAAACTGAGAATATTGATAACTGAATTACTGAACCGTGTATGACTTGGACTGATAACCGAACTCTGAATACCTCTATATTTCTACATAGTAAACTACTATATTTTTATACTATTCAGTGTCTCTGTATGCTGGTTTGTTCCATATCACTCTCATTACGCTTCTCTGCATACTCGCTCTCCCAACGGGGAGCTTAATTACTTAACACTGGTTATGGGCCCAGTGTACCCTGTGTACCCAGAGTGTACCAGACACAACTGAAAAAAGAGAGTTGGTATTGATACGCATTACCGTATACAGACAGCTGTTTAGTTTATAAGTGTTTACTATTATGGAGAAGATGGCACACGTACCATCAGCAAATTTATCACTGATAATCCGGTTGGATGGAACAAACTATGTTTCCTGGTCAATGAAATGCAGCTTACTCCTGTGTACTGAAGGATTGTGGGATGCTGTACAGAATCCACCGGATGTGACTTCTTGGAATCGAGATGACGAGGATGATGCCAAGAAGATAGCAGAGTTTCAAAGATGCAATGAACGAGCATTGTGTATAATTGGTCTAACATTGACTGACCAACAGTTAGTTCATATTCATGGGGAGAATTCTGCAGCAAGATGTTGGGAAAATTTGAAGAAGATATATGTGCGTGACACTGTAGGTGCACATATACATCTTACCCGAAAACTGTTTAGGGCACGTCTTCTGAAGGGTGGAGATATGTTAGCTCATTTAAACTTTATGAAAGGAGTTTTCCAAGAGCTACATGAAAAATAACTTATTTTCTCAGAGTTACATCAAATGTACATCATTCTGTCATCACTGGATGAGAGTTATGATGATTTTGTATAGTCCCTCGAGGCCCTAACCCAAAATGAACTAACATTGACTGGCATAACTGCACGCCTGTTGGAAGAGTCCAGAAGAAGGTTGGAAAGAGAGCAACTGAGAGTGAAACCACCACAACATCAAGAGTCACCTTCAACTGCCTATACTGTTAGAAAATGTTTTTCTTGTGGGGCAAAGGGGCATATAGCTAGATTCTGTAAAAATGCAAAATGACAGAATACTAGAAAGGCTAAGAAAAATGATAATGTCAATTTAGGTATGTCTCTAGAAATGCACCAATAAGCCATGATTCATGGGTTGTTGATAGTGGAGCATCACAGTGCATTACTAGAAATAAGAATTGTTTTATAAAAATGTCTGCCAGCAAGCAACATGTATCTTTGGCAAATGGATGGAAGGATGAAAGCATCTGGTGAAGGTATGGCAAGGTGTTCATTTGTAAATGAGCATTTATCCATGTTGTATATACCTAAACTGAAATTTAATTTGTTATCAGTAAGAGCTCTAGTTAAGATTGGCTATGTAGTAACCTTTAGGGGAGATAAATGTCTCATAGAGAAAGCAGGTAAAATGGTTACTGCTAATTTAAAGAATGGTTTGTATGTAATGTCTGATGAAAGTGTAGGTAATTCTGTGTATACAAATGCTAAACAACATGATGAATGCATACATCTGTTACATAGGCGTATGAGGCACATTAATTTCAAAATGCTGCAACAAACTGTAAAGTTGTCAGAGGGAGTGAAATTAAAACCTTGCAGTAAGTATTTAAATTGTAATGTATGTAGTAAGGAAAAGAGCAGGGTTACTCCAGCAAACAGACTTAATGGGTTTAAAACGAAGGAGCTTTTAGAAGTTGTTTTTGCTGATCTAATTGGACCTATAAAAACCAGTTTGGGAGGTGCCTGATATGTTTTGAGTATCATGGATCATTACTCAAGATATGGTTTCTGCTACTTAATGAATGACAAGACAAAAACATTTCAACAATTTTTTAATTGGTTGAGATTTGCGGAAAGAAAGATAAAAGCCAAGTTTATTACTGTAGTTACTGATAATGGGACGGAGTTTACAAATTATAAGTTCCAAACTATGTTAAAAACAGCTGGTATTGAGCATAAACGTTCTGCTCCTTATAGACCTCAACATAATGCATTTGTGGAAAGGAGAGGTCAAACGTTACAAGCTATGACTAGAACCATGTTATCCGATTCAGGATTGCCTGAAACGTTATGGGGTGAAGCCATGATGTGTACTAATCATTCACTGAACAACATTGTAAATGCTTCTACTGGAGAAGTACCATTTACTCGTTGGCATGGTAGGAAACCTGATTTGAGCTACTTGCACACGTTTGGAGTTTCTGCATGGGTGCATATTCCTGCACAGATTAGGTTAAAGGGACAAACTTGTGCAAGGCAGTTAATATTTGTAGGTTATGACTCAAGTCATAGATCTTATAGGTTCTGGGAACGTGGGACAATTAAGATATATCACAGTGTTAATGCAAAGTTTTTAGAGCATGTTGGTTGGGATAAACTGGAATTAAGCAACAATGAGGTAGTAATTGAAACCTGAGTAGATCAAAATAGTGTATCAGGAATACCAGAAACGTGTGATGAAGGGAAGGAGTCTGCTCAGGAGAAGGAAGTGATAAAGCAGGAGGACGTTCAGGATAGTCCACCTATAAGCCCTGAGTTACCCAGAAGGTCAACCTGTGTAACGCGGCCATCTGATAGGTATCAGGCATCTGTTGTATGTAACGTGGATAAGGTACCTGCTGCATACCATAAGCTGACTACGTATCCAACTGGGGATAAAAAGATAGGACAAGCTGCAATGAATAGAGAGTGTAAGTCATTGCAGGATTTGGGAGTGCTTGACAAGACTGATTTACCTTCAGGTAAATATGCAATGGGACGCAAACGGTTATATAAGGGTAAAACTGGATACTCGCTCTCCCAACGGGGAGCTTAATTACTTAACAAAAAAAGCGCCCTCTACTATGAGGCAGGAGAACTGCGTGCCTCAACTACCTCGGGATTTTTTAGGCTTTTAACCCTCGCTTAACTCTGCTCGAGCGATCATAAAATGCCTAAAAAGTCAGACTAGATGAGACATGAAGTTCTCCTGCCTCATAGTAGAGGGCGCTTTTTAGATGCTTTTTTAAACAGGCAGTCATTCACGGTGAGGCAGCAGCTAGCCAGCCTCGCCTCAGCACTCGCCTTTTTCCGTTTACATTTTTTCCTTTTCATGATGACAGTGGTGAGGCTGTGCCTCCCCTGCCTCCCCTGACTGCACGTCACTGTTGTGAACCTACTTTAATCATGAGGACTCTGTAACAATGATTCATACTTTCATCACTTCTTGACCAGACTAAATAACAATAGAATTCCAAGTGCAATTCAAAGTGCTGATTTTGTTCTATAAAGCCATGTACCTACGAATTGCTTTCCCTACCTGAAGTGGCCCATGTGGTACATTCTTCCTTGAAGAAGCTTATGGTTACACAATATCCCATGTTTTAAGTGTGGAGAATGGAAGCCAGGAGGTGCTGTTCATACTGCTCTGGCTGTATCGAACATAATTCTCTTAGAATTACAACTCATTTCATCCCTTCTAACAATTCTGGAAGCTTAACAGACCTATCAGGTAGATCAGACTAAGAAAAGGACACCATGCAGATCTAAACTACTTTTATTAGAATAACCATAGTAGCAGAGTCTTGTGGTTCCAATGTGCTACCTTTCCTCCTCTTTTAATCTTCATGAGAATTAGAGGGTGGGGCTGTTTGAGGCATTTTCTCAAATTAGTTTCTTGGCCTGGATTCCAGTTTCATTTATCTAATTACTGCCTTAGTATTGGATCTTCCCTCTGTGCTTCCAGGCCATTCTCCTTACCCATTAGAGAGCTGCTGAAGACAGAACTTTGATGAAGAAAGAACATTTGTTTGAATAATTTGTTCTCATCATGTTTAATTTACGTCACTTGGAATTAGTTATATTAATGTATTTGTAAATACAATGTTATTGACTTTTATTTTTCATTATCATCACTTATACATTTTCCTTGGGTTATTCTAACTTTGGTTAGTACAAGTAGTCCTCAGTTTATGACCACAATTGAGCCCAGAATTTCTATTGCTAAGTGAGACATTTGTTTAAGTGAATGTTGCCCTATTTTACAACCTTTCTTGCCACAGTTGTTAAGTGAATCACTGCAGGTGTTAACTTAGTAACATGGTTGTTAAGTGAATCTGGTTTCCCCATTGACTTTCCTTGTCAGAAAGTCACTAAAGATGATCCCAGGACACCATCATAAATTTTAATCAGTTTCCAAGCATCTGAATATTGATTATGTCACCATGGGGAAGCTGCAGTGAAAAATGGTCATGTCACTTTTTTCAGTGCTGTTGTAACTTCAAATTGGTCACTAAATGAACTGTTGTAAATTGAGGATTATCTGGTTTCCTTTAATTTATTGATACTTATTGTGGATGTTTTTCTTGATTATTTAAATTTGAGAGTTTTTATTGATTTGGCAATATGCAGATAGAATGACCAAATGAATGAATGAATAAATAAATAAATAACTTTTTGCAAAGTTTTTTAAAACTCCAATTTGGGGGTTTTGTCACACAGAAAAAGAGTACAATTTGTCTGCTCAGTCTGCTGTTTTAGCATGTAAAGACTGTCCCATACTCTATATTTCTACTGTACATCGTAAGATAATGTATGATTGCTTTTATAGATAGTCCATTAACTTGTTCGTTTAATGACTGTTCAAAATTACAACAGCACTGAAAAAAATGACTTATGACCCTTTTTTACTCTTACAACTATTGCAACATCCCCATCATCCCCATGGTCACGTGATCAAAATTGGCTTTTAAGTTGGTGTGAATATTATACATGCAATGTTGTATTAATCCAAAATATGAGCTATATCATCTGAACTGAAGGAAAAATATCCTACAGGATCACAGATATTTGTGTGTGTGTGTGTGTGTGTGTGTGTGTGTGTGTGTGTTTCAGCGAGGTCTCACTCGCCATTTTGGGCTTAAAGCGTGGTCAGAGCTGCCGTCTTTCTATAAAGCTTGGTGGGGGTGTGTGGAGTGCTGGCTTTGTTTCAGTAAGTGGAATGATTGGTTGTGTGGTTGTATCATGAACACAAAAACGCAGTAAGAAAAAAAGAAAAATCTTCTTCCCTTTTCCAGCATCTTAAAGCTACAGGATATGAAATTAATTTTGAAGGAACCAAATTAATCTCCAAAACTGCACACTTCAACAAGAGAATAATTATGGAAGCTATCGAAATAGAGAAACACCTCCACAACATGAATAAACGTGATGATACCTCCCGCCTACCAGACATCTGGAAACCAGACCTAGTCAACAAACCTGCCCCACCCACCACCCAGGCCGTTACAACACAAAACAACAATGGACACAAAGTCAGCACCAATCTACCAATCATGATACAACCACACAGCCTATCAATCCACTTACTGAAACTAAGCCAGCACTTCACTCCCCACCCCTCACCAAGATTTATAGAAAGACGGCAGCTCCGACCACGCTTTAAGCCGAAAACACCAGCTTGATACACTATGATTAATGTTCTCTGATCTAATCAGCATTTGCCACTCAAGGCTAATTTTGTTTTTAGTAAATGGTGGGCAAATGTCTTCATTGCCCATTTGGGAAGCTTACGACTGTTTGCATTTTTATCTGCTAAAACAGCAATTGGACTCTATTTAGTTTTCTTTTCCCAGAGCTGAGCAAGACATTTAGTCTCTCAACTTATTTGTCTTAAATAAATAGGGCAAAGTAAGCAAATTAGGCGGTTTAACTTAGTAAACAAAAAATGGTAAACGTGTTACCTACTAAGATTAGCTCATTATAAATATGGGAAGAATTGCACAATGTTTACAGTATTTTATATAGAGTGCTCGCTTTGTTTCTCAGTACCTGTGTTCTAGCTCTTAATACTTATAAACAATATTTTCCTTTTCTTTGTATTGGTAGCAAGATGAAGAAGGATTGCAAAAAAAGCTGTAAATGGATTTCCTTTTCTGTGAATTTGCACAATCAATGTGTCTACCTCATCTCTTCTGCCTCTAGTTAAAAGGAAGCAGCATCTCAGTAACCTGATAAACTAGGCAGTGCTAAGTTTCCAGTGGCTCTGGCATACTGTAATTGGGTTCTTTCACATTGCTGGAAAAAAAAAGGATGTATTTCTAAACTGTTTTTCAATTTTCCATTAAAAGTGAACTACTCTGAGAATGCTTTTGAAAGTAGCAAGTGACTCAGTTGATCTCTGGAAAGGAAACAGCCTCTAACTCGCAGGAGAGAAGCATAAATGATCTTCCTTTTCTGCCAGTGTCCCCAGTTAGGGAGAGAATTTCAGATACTCTGAAATAATGGTCTCTCAAGGCTCATTCTGACTTGAACTTTCTGCAAAAACTGATAAATTGCTACCCATTAAACATGTGCTTTTTATCATATTTTCAGGGCGGGAGGGAGGGAGGGAGGGAAAGAGAGATGGCCCTACTTGGTTATCCATGTTTTTAATCTCCGCATTGGGAACAGGGGTTGTTTTTTTTAATGCGTCTTCTGACTGCCTTCGAAGATGCGAGACTTTTAGTCCAATAGGTTTTAAAGCATGCAAGAATTTAAGGAGGTTTTATGGGCGATTAAAGGTAGCCCTCGACTTATGACCACAATTCAAAGCAGAATTTTAATCAAAGGTCATGATGATTGTATGTTGAGGAGCCCAGGTTAACCAGACCCAATTTTATGACCATTTCTACAGTAGTCATTAAGCAAATCACACAGTGTTTGTAAGTTTGAATCTCACTCGCTGAAGGTTGACTCATCCTTCCGAGGTGGGTAAAATGAGGACCCAGATTGTTGGGGGCAATATGCTGACTCTGTAAACAGTTTAGAGAGGGCTGTAAAGCCCTGTGAAGAGGTATATAAGTTTAAGTGGAATTTCTATAATTTAGGGAAATAACACCACGTTTTCAATCTGTTCTTTGAAATAATCACTCTAATTTGGTATAGGGATCTCAAACAGCTTAGATACATGGTTTACCAAATTGACAGTCTATAATTCCAGGAATGTTTTGCTATTTTTAGAAATTTTTATGTTTATATCAGGCAAAAGAACAATTACCACACTGCCATATTGATCCAAAGTGTAGAAGTTTTTTTCCAGGCAAGCCCTACAATCTTCAAGTAAATTGGGTGCATTGTATGAGGCCTAATCTAATTTTATTGGTAAATCCTAGATAAACACATAAGTAGTTTTTATAGAATCATAAATTACTAGAAGCCTAACTGAACAATTCAGAGTTAGCTAATTTTTTAATTCCTTTGGTATTTTTAGGATAGTATTAGAAAATGGAATTCATTAATCTCTATTGTCCCAGCTGTCATCCAGTGGAATGGATTATTACATAAAATGCTGAGTTGTCAATCATCGGCAACACATACACAGATGCAGAAAGTTAAAATACTCTCTATCTAGCAGTAGAAGGTCACCAACCTTACATCCTGGGTTTTCAAAGTTTTTCAGGCCACAGAACCCAAGATAACTAATTAAAACATATGGTATCCCTGATCAAGAGGCCAAGTTTTAATGACATAAAACTGGGTATGTTTGACTGAATGCTTGTAATGGCATCACAGGTAGTTCTCACGACCTTAAGATTTGGGCTTAAACCTTGATTAAAATTAATCATAAAATCCTTCTCCACCCCACCCCCTCATAAACACCTGACCACATTATAGGCACATGGCAAGTAGCTCACATTTACGACTAGTTGCATCATCTTATGGTCAGGTGACCGTAATTTGTGCCCCTTTTAGCCAGATTCTGGTGCTTTTTGCCAGCTTCCAGCAAAAGTTGCCCATTCAGGGGAATGTATTTAGATCTCCACAATTAGCCTGAAATACTGTATTGTAACCACTGCACCAACACGGCTTTTTATATTATTACATAATTTATGTAAATTATGTAATTAAAACTATATCTGTTTGGTATATATTATGAAATGGCAAAAACTATTTTTTATTACCATAATCATAAATTTTATATTGATATTTTACATTGTTCTAAAATATAGATTATTGTGAAAGTTTTTTTTCTGGCAGTATTCTGTCAATCAAAACCCAATGTTTAAATTTATTAAGGCAGTTCCCTATTTTTGTTATTTGCAGTACCTGCACTTACAAAAATAAATAACTCAGAGCTGAGTACAATTACATGATGGGGTACTTTCCCCTTTTAAAGTACTTCCTTTTATTTAACACGCTCAAACATATTTCACAATTGAAATTGGCAAAAACGATTCCATTTTACAAAGGGAATATTATAGAGCAAACAACATTATAAGGAAGAATCCACATTGAGCAACATTATTTTTTTAAAAAAAAAACTTGGTGACTGACCTTATGGTTATAGATTGCTGCTTACTTTTTCCTTCTATTATTAACTTTTTCAAAGCAACACTTCTAAGCAAAATGCAACTTTATCCTTCAAATCCTATAAGCAATATCACTGTACTTAATCAGGATCCTCACACTTTCTATTTTTCCAATGCTCAGTTCCTCAGCTCCTTAAGGGAGCACAAAACTTGCA
This sequence comes from Natrix helvetica, assembly GCF_964273705.1. NCBI lineage: Eukaryota > Metazoa > Chordata > Lepidosauria > Squamata > Natricidae > Natrix > Natrix helvetica. The sequence goes on along the minus strand of NC_138548.1, from coordinate 77,219,407 downwards.
TCTGTATATCCTTGTTCCCTGTCTGGCACTTTGCTTTTCCATGTTTATTTTCATGACTGGGGAAAACTAAAAATGGTGCCCCTTCCCTAAACTTAAGAGACCTGGTGAAATGATGGAGGGGAAGAGGAAGTGAAGAAGCTGGGAGGTTGGTTCGTTATTGGGAAATTTTTGCCCCATAGTTCCACATTAATGCTGTAAAACTGTCTTCTCAGCATTGTTCCTAGCTGAGCTGCAAATGAATTTTGTGACTGTGACTAATTCAGAACACTAGTGAGTGGACTGGCTGTGCCTAGAGCCAGTCACATGTCTCAGTCTAGGTCAGGGTTTCTCAGCGTCAGCAAATGTAAGATGCAATTCTGGGAGTTGAAGTCCACACATCTTAGTGGCTCATGTTGAGAAACACAGATGTAAGTAACTGCTCATATTACCTATCCAGAGATCCAATAAGAGTCAAATATAAATACTTTTTCATCACTAATCTTCATTTAACATGGGGACCAGAAATTTTGTTGTGGAGGAGCTGTGGTGGCGCAGTGGTTAGAATGCAATATTTCAGGCTAATTCCGCCAACTGCCAGCAGTTCGATCCTGACTGGTTCAAGGGTGACTCAGCCTTCCATCCTTCTGAAGTTTGTAAAATGGAGACCCAGATTGTTGGGGGTAATATGCTGACTCTGTAGACTGCTTAGAGAAGGCTGTAATAAACACTGTGAAGCGGTATATAAGTGATATTGCTATTGATAAGTGATATAGTTATTAAGTGAAGCTTCCCATCACTACACTTGATTTACCATATGATAAATAAAAAAACTTCATCTGACTTATGATTATCTATTCCAGTGCAATTATTAAGCAAATCACAACAACTATGTGATAACACATGACCATCATTTGCAACTTCCCGCTGTTGTATTGACTTTGCTTGTTGGAAGCTGGCTTTGAGGGTTACAAATGGTGATCATCTGGTTGTAAGTTGCTATGACCATTGTAAATGTGTTCTGAAAGCACTTGCATCATAATCACCCGTTGCAGCGTCCCAAAGGGACGCTGCAACGGCCATAATTTTAAGGACTGGTTGTAAACCAGCAGAGTCATAAGTTTAAACTATTGCTAACTGAGGATTACCTATATTTTAATTGAGTATTCTAACCTGTTCCTTGCCTATATATTAAGGGTAGGAAGTTGTCTGAAACAGTACAGTTTTGATCCCACGCTCAGTCTTGTTTTATGAGACAATGAATATAGCTGTGATCTTTCTATTGTACAGAGAGAATGTTAGTTATCCTCACAGTATTCCAAACTAGACTGTAGAAAATGTCACTATCATGACTATGTTTGATCAAATGGGCTATGGAGACAGAGAATTCTTAAGCAACTCCAAGAGATTAATAATTTGTATTTAAATCAGGATTGGTACTATGTAATTTTCACTTCCCAAACATAATCTTTAGATGTGTTGGGATTACAACTCCCTGTGAATTCTGGAAACTAGTCCAAGCATAGCTGGAGGACAAGCAAAAAGAAGAGCTGGTATAATCAAATTATTGTTATCTTTAGTAGATACTAACATTAAAATAAATAGTACAGTATTGTCCATACATATATACCGTATTTTTCGAAGTATAAGACACACCGGAGTATAAGACGCACCAAGGTTTTGAAGAGGCAAATTAAAAAAAAAGGTTTTTGCACTCTGCAAACCCCCCCAAAATGGCCCATTTCTTGTCAAAATGGGCCCCTTTTTTCTCCAAAAAAGGCATGAGTAGCCTTAAGGGGGCTTGCAGAGTGCTCCTGGGGGGTGCCCCCCCAAAACGAGCAAAAAACATCCCATTTTTTTGCAAAAACAGGCCTGTTTTTTGTCAAAAAAATTGCATGCATAGCTTTTAGAAGGCTGATAGAGTACTCCTGGGGTCTGAGGGTGGGGAAATTGAGCAAAGAATGGCCCATTTTTCACTCATTTCTGCATTCCCTAGCCCCAGGAGCTCTCTGAAAGCCTTCTATAGGCTCTGCACGGCCATTTTGGTGAAGGGGCAGGGTTTTGGGAGGCCAAAAATGCTGTATTCAGTGTATAAGACACATCCAGATTTTCACCCTCTTTTTTGGGGGGAAAAGGTGCGTCTTATACTCCGAAAAATATGCTATATATATATAAAGGGAAAATTTATAAGAAATGAGAAATGTATAATTCAACTGGATTCATTTGTTATGTAAAATGTCCTAAAAAGTAGCCAAAGTTTTGCAAGGTTTGTATTTAATTTACTCTTGGGTCTTAGGTGTTGAAAAGATTTGTTGGTGTTCGGAGTTTTTTTGCCTGTAGGATAGAACATGTTTTCTGTTCACAAATACTTCTGGAGTAACAACATCGTAAAAAGTCAATTCAGAGGTTATATTTGTCTTCCCCCAAGATTTTTAGTAGTTTATTAAAAATACAGGTTGACATCATTTCCTGCCCAGCTTTCTTGTGAAGGAAGGTGTTGTATATGTAGTTTGCTAATGGGATGACTTCAACTTTTGTTTGTTGGTTTGTTTGATTTGTAACACTTTGGTTTCTAGATGTCATACATTTGGAAAGAGAACTTGCAGTGTTAGAAATTGTTTACCTAATTGTTACTTGGTAAATGTGCACATAACCTTGACATCGTTAAAAAAGAAATTGCATTGGTGCAACATAAGAGTAGTAGCAAATTAACTTCCACTGTTACTTCAGGGTGTGCAATCTGTTTGATCTGAAAAGTTGGTGGCTTCAGGGTTTTTGTTCTTTTGTATACTGGCAGTTACCCATGGGAACTGCCACTCCCCCAAGGCCATTTTTACAGAGGTGGGTATATGTTAAAATGTGTCAGTCCTACTGGCTGAAAGCTCTACTTTATATTGCTTAATCACTCCGGCATAGTAAATGCATAGTTGTGCAGCTCCCCTGTTAGTGCAGCATCAACATAACATATTAACATATGTTAATATGATACCTTGCATTGAAATAATGCAGAGTAATAAGACTTTAAATTTTTGTCCGATTATTGGTCTTCCAAATTGAATACTATAGTATTGCTAGTTTATTATGCCAGCTCGTGTTTTGGAAGATACAGGAAGTGGTTTTTCTAGAGGTTGTCTTGTACTTTTCAGAAGAATATATATTGCTCTATATAATGACTAGGTAAAACAAAATTGTTTTATTTGCTTTCAAAACTTATCCTAGCATGGAGTAGTTTATTTTTACTAAGAAACATTTTCTTAGGCATTTGAGTATTTCTGCCATTTGAAACTAAATGCACATTTACCTTTGGTTCTCTATAGCATTTTCAATGATAAAGATTCCTGCAATTGTTACTTGTTCTCTCAAGAGTCATATGAAATTGTGATCCACTGTGCCAAATAAACTTCATCAGAACTAATATTTTAAATATGTCTTTCTGTGTGTTCCATTTCACAACCTGTACAAAATGACACCAAAGATTAAACTTTGTAAATAATGCATCATTATTTTAACAATTGTGTTGATATTACATTCCTACAGCCTTTTAATTTTATTTTGTTTAACTCTGTGAGGAATTTTTAATAATAAATGAATTAAGAAGGCAAATGGATATAGTTCTATATATTTCATGTAAAAAAGCTAGAGAAAAAGATAAATATGACAATAGTAAGATATTAAAGTAGATTTCTCTGTATCACATACAACTTAATATTCAGGCTAGCATTTTATGACATATTTAACTTCATAAAAGTATTCAACCATATTTTCCAAAAAGAAGTTATTCAATTTGAGGCAACCACCAGATTTCATTTTGTTGAAAGGGACGGAAAAAAAAATGACCTTTTGTTCATTTAAAATCTGGCTACTTGAAAATTGGGAATGATTGCTGCTTTCTATAGCACTGTCTTTAATGGAATAGCCATTTCTTCTTTCTTTTAAAGCCATAATTTTCCCATAGGCTGGTATCTTTTTTTATATAACTATTTTTTAAAGGCGTGGCCATAGCATTCCATTTCATATTTTCATTACGTCTAAAACTAAGAAAATAAAATTAAAATAAGATAAAATAGAAAATTGTATTGGTGGCACAAACTCCACTTAGATGTAGGAAGCCCAATAGTTTCTTAGAGAGATGTTTGCATAAAGCACAATAAACTTTTACAAGGGTATAGTTAAAAATACTTGCTATTTTTGACCACCTAAAAACCAGTAAGGATTCATCCATTGGAATGAAACACTGAAACTATTTTTATTGTGTAATAGCAGCTTGTTATTTGTTTGATTTTTACAGTCAATTAGCATCTTTTTTCACAGTGTAGCTCAAAACTTTATACAAGCTAAATAACATGGGGATTTCCTACAGTTGCAAGAGTTCTGAATTTCCAATTTTATGGTATGATTAGCATTCAGTATAGTTAAACTTTAACGTGCTGCTGCTCATTAACCAAAGTCAGTCATTATCTGGACAAGGCTCAAAAAAACCCTATAGAAGCGTAGGTTCTGCAAATATACATAAGACCTGTGTATAACAAATGTTCAACTCTAATTATTCCATGTTCTGTGTTCTAAATTATTTTATATCTATAGGTATATTCAAGTGTAAGTCTCACTGAACTCTTAAGTAGACTGAGACAGGCATAAACATATGTATAAGAGTACCACCTTAATTAGGATTTGAAGAGCTGTAGTTGTTATATTGTTTTTATCAAGGAAATTGCCCCAAAATTATTTTTCACCTTATATAGATTAAAGCCCTTTATTTAATAACGACTCAAAATTCTGTAACATAGACAGCCAAATCACAACATGCAGAAATGAATTTTAAAATCGCATACAGTGTAGAAATAAGTATTATTTTGAATGACTAATAGTATAATTTCTATATCCATAAACAGTGAGCTCCCGTTTTTAGAGAAGAAAAACTGTTATTTGCTCTTCACTTTTATAATCATCCTCTCCAGGGCTGGTAGATGATAGACATGGAACAATTCAAAACCAATCACATTCTCAGATTAGTGGAAAAGATTAGACCTGACCATAAATATATTTAAAGTACCCCCACTGTTTGCAAAACTGCCCAAGGTTGGGGGTGGGGGGATTACTCACATAATACTTAGAATAAAATGCTTGTCAATATTTCAAAGCACAACCTAACTACCAGTGGGGAGGTTGGGGGAGGGATTGTTTTTATCTAGAGTGTCCTCCCCTCCATCTATTCCATTTTCAAACCCAATCTTCCTTTTGCCAGCTTTTCTTGTCATACCAAAATTCTTGGAAAGTCATTGTGTTGACAGACAGGTGGGCAGTATCCTGACTTTATTTATGTAATTTCTTTCAAAATTTCTCTTGTATTGGAAAGAATAAGAAAAATGAATACACACAGACACACACACACACACACACACACACTTATGTATCAACATACAACACAGAAGCTTAAACCTTAAACATCAGATTAAATCTTGGCTAAACAGAGCAATGTTTATCAGACATCTTGATATCCAAATGTCTATGTTATCTACCATGTTTCCCCGAAAATAAGACACGGTCCTATTTTCTTTTGACCCCCGAAATAAGCACTTGGCCTTCTTTTCAGGGAGGTTTTATTATTTTTGAGGTGCAGGAGGCGGCGAGGGTGGTAACCTCATGGCTGTTGCTGTGTTGCAATATTTTCGGGGAGGACTTGTTTGCAGGGGAGGGATTATTTTAGCGCATGCGCTCAAGAGCCCGATTGAGTTTATTATCCAGAGAGGTCTTATTTTCAGGGAAACAGGGTAATGAAACAGAGCAATGGTTCCAAAGTCAAATTATAAAAGAGGAGAAAGTGAATATCCCTAACAGGTTCTCCATAGCATATTAATAGATGAAGAATTAATTCACTTTCTGATAATCTGAACTAACATTTTAATCCAATGCTGGATTAATTGCTGCCAAATCCTCTTTATCTAATTGTGCTTAAAATATTTTCACTAATAATCCGCTATTGTCTGATATTTGATACCTGCAATAGATTGCATGGATTGAACTGTCCAAAGGTATCAATAGATTGAGTAAAGTCACTGTCAATATTTTACAATCCAGATTTAAGAAACAACTCGGGTGATAATTTATACTTGTAATTATGTTCACGTCACATAAAAATATTGTTAAAGGAGAAAGGAAATGTTTTAATACAAAATAGCACCCTTTTAACCCAATATGAAAAATAAATACTTTATACTAACCTATAGGTGGCCTTTGATTTACAACCAAAATTGAGACCAGAATTTCCATTGCTGGGCAAGATAGTTTGTTAAGTGAAGGCATGCCAAATGTTAGGACTTTTTTGCTATAGTTGTTAAGAAAATTATGCTGTTGGTAAGTCCATCCAGCTTTCCCAATTGACTCTGCTTGTTGGAAACGCTGGGAAGGCCACAAATGGGGATCATATGATCCCCGGATAACTGTGGTAAATATATCTTGGTTGCTAGTTGATCCCATGACTGTGAAGATGCTGTGACAGTCGTAAGTGTGAGGACCAGTCATAAGTCACTTTTTCCAATGCTGTTCTAACTTCAGTCACTAAATGAATGATTGTAAATTGAGGCTCTACCTAAAAAAAACCTAGAGGCTCTAGGTAATTTCATTGATTTAATAGTATCCATCAAAGCTAATGATGCAGTTAAGTAAGTTGCTTGATCCTGAGTAATTTTTAGAATATTGCTCTATTGTACAGACAGTCATCAACTTACAACAGTTCCTTTAGTGGCCATTCAAAGTTTCAACTGCACTGGAAAAAGTGATTTATGATTTACACTTACAACCGTTGCAGCATGCTCATGGTCACGTGTTCAAAATTCAGATGCTTGGCAACTGACTCTTATTTATGACCGTTGCAGTTTCCCATGGTCATGTGACCTTCTGGCAAGCAAAGTCAACGGGGAAGCCAGATTCACTTAACAACCATGTTACTAACTTTAATTACTGCAATGATTCACTTCACAGAAATGTTGCAAAATGGGGCAAAAACTCACTTTACAAATGTCTCACTTAGCAACAGAAATATTAGGCTGAATTGTGGTCGTACGTCGATGCCTGTAAATATGTTTAATTTGTACATCCATATCTCTTAAATCAATATTATAAACCCAGTTTAATTTGTAGATGCACAAAATGTATGGCAACAGTGGATTAAGTTTTTAAAAGTTTGGGCTTCCCAGATCGATGTGTTTAATCTCCAAAGCAACGCCTACTGAAACCTCTTTTCCTATGAAATACTTGGCACAAAATATGTAGCTTACTCTGTGAGATTGTTTGGATGAATCTTTGAAACCGAGGTTAGACATTCTCAGAGTAGTCATTTATGATCTCAATATGTTTCTGTAACTGTATGTAGAAAGATTTTCCTGAAAGTATCTCTGTCTTCTCCCTTCCCCCTCAGCCACACTTAAAGTGGCTACATCCTGTTGTGCAACTTCATGATTTCAACTGTACCCGCCTATTTTTTTCTTCATATCCCATGATACTGTTTATGTATAAGCTATAGTAAATGCATAGTGGTTTATTTCTATTGTTTTTCATCTTGGAAATAGACATAGGTATAATGCTTCTTAATTTATTAAATGAAGAATTAGTGTTGTGCATGTCTGAAATAATTACTCATTTAAATATGGTGGAGAATACTTATATCATTAGAAATAATAGTGGAATATTTATAAATTGTTCTTATGGAGCAGATTTTTCCAGTATAATACTTTCCAGATGTTTTAGAAATAGATCTCTCATACTGGCGGGAAGCACATTGTTGGTGACATTGTGTAGAATTATTTTTATCACAGCAGCAAAAATGAAATTTCAGCAGCTACCTTTGGAGGAACATTAAATAAATCTGTTTTAGTGCTCCTTAAGGTAGGGATTGGAGGGAACTTCATACAAAGGCAGCTAAGATACTTCTAAAAAAATTGTAAAGAACTTAAGGAATAGTAGAGCCACAAATACGTTTTGAATAAGTCGTGCATTTTCATAATGAAAATCAGTTATTCATAATTAGGACACAAATAATTATGAAACATTTTTTTTATTTCACACATCATTATAATCTCAGAGTTATAGTCTGAAAATTAAGGCTTGTGCTATAACATGGGTTTATTAACAATTTATCAGAGACAAGCTAAAATTGAGTATAATAAATACAGCCTATGTTAACTATGTAGAGCCTTACACAACAGGATTTCATTCTTAACCCACAGTCTATTCAAAAGGCAATATGTATCACCGTGAAGTATATTTTTTGTGTCTGTTATCTATTCACTCCATGTTTCTCAACCTTGTCAACTTTAAAATGTGTAAACTTCAACTCCCAGCATGGGGAATTTTGGGATTTGAAGTCCACACATCTTAAAGTTGTCAGGGTTGAGAACAGTGTATTAATTGGACAGAGTTGATCAGATGCCCCGTGATGTGTTGCATGCACACCTGTGTTTTCTGGAGTCCCTAGTTGAACTTCTAGTATTAATTAACAAGGAAAATAAAGCTCTTCCATTTAAGGTGGATGCTGTAATTTATGCAAAGTGTGAGTAATCGTTTGGGGCTAAGGGCTGCAAGTCAGACTTTGATGTTATAAGAGATCACACTTTAAAAATTAGGTGAGATCAGCACAGAGAGTATGCAGGCAAAATTAGATTTGACTTAAAGTTTAATAAAATTAACCATAGTTAATAATACTAATTCAATAGTTTCCTGTCATGTATTAACAATTATAGTAAATACTAGACAACCCTACTGTGTTGAGTCATCATTTCAGATATATTTCTTTATCTAAACAGAGAAACAGAATGATCAAGAGTAGCAAAAAAGCAGTGTGAGTAGGAACAACTACCAACTTCCTGTTGACTTCTCCATTGAGTGTCCTTGTAGAAATCTGACTGGGAGCACTGAAAATCTCCCCTTCCCCTTCCAGCAGACAGGTAAGTGGCTGCTGCTGGATGGAGGAGAGAGCAAGGGATTATGAGACTGGCTGAGAAACTGTCATGAAACATTGAAAATGAAGATCATGCGGTCACAGGAGCAGCCTAACAGTAGCCTATACCACTGAAGCAGCCACAATTTTCACAAATTTCATTCTCTCCCAAAAGGTGCCCTATACATTGTAGGTTACAGTACCAGATGAAGAGGAAAAGATAACATAGGTAGTTCTCAGCTTATTATCACAATTGAGCCTGGAATATTGGTTATACATTAAGTCATTGTGGTTGTAAGTCAAGGGACTTGATTTATGACTTTTTATTATGATTGTTAAGTAAATCACATGATTGTAAGTCTAAATCCACCTTATCCAAAAGGCATTTTTCATACTTATTGGCAAAAAAAGGTAGCAAAATGTGATCATGTGACCACAGAGAGTTAATTTATTTCCTTTTTATGGAAAATTGCGGTGATACAATTTGTGGGCAGTATGGCAAATTATTTACATTGTATTTCAATTCCTATAGTATTAAAATATGGATTTTGTTTAAAATTCACAGGTAGTCCTTGACTTATGGCCACTTACAAACCATTGCAGCATCCCTGAAGTTACATGATTAAAATTTGGGCACTTGACAACTGGCATGTATTTACAATTGCAATATACAAGGGGGCTTCTGACAAGCAAAGTCAATGGGGGAAGCAGGATTTGCTTAATGACCACACAATTTACCTATAACTGCAGCTAAAAAGGTCATAAAATTGGGTGCAACTCACTTAATCACCGCATGGCTTAGTGATGAAAGTTCCAGTCTCATTGTGGTTTTATTTCAAGGACTATCTGTATCAGAGACTGAGCAGTAAATTATAATCAGTCTGTAATCCTCGTTGTGTAATACCCTTGAATAAACTGAGTTTCCTCAGCAAAATATAGAATAAACCAAACATTAGAAATTAGCTAATTTTTAATTTCAGATTCAGGCTTATATTCAAATACTAAATTATTGAAGTATTGATTTACCTTAGCAGTAGCAAGGTGAGCTGTGCTTCATTTTATTATTGATGTTTTATTTATTGTTGAAAAATAGTGGCAGATTGTAATAATTACAATAATGAAATAATTTGATGCAAATAAAAAGAATTGCTTATCTTCCTTTCAACTTTATTTAATCAGTTATTGCCCTTGTTGTAATAAAATAATACTTTTCATAATTAACAATATTGTGATGTTTTGCTTTATTATTTAATTTTAATAAATTACTCATCATAAAAGTCTAAGATTACATATACATGTGTGTAATTTCAGTTTTTTTCTACTTAAGATGTTATTATCATCTATCCACACAGTGCAATTATTGCTATTTTCTCTTTTTTTCAAGTGCTTTTATTTTAGGATTTCCAACTTTGCATGGAACTAACTTATATTAAATGGATAAATCATATATGTAATTTTCCTTGACTTATTAGTATTTGGTGTTTAAACTTTTGTACATGAATCATGCAGTTGTCAGCTTATTGCATTTGCTTTGCTGCACGTTGAACTTCCTGCTATGGCCATCTTTGTTTTCCCTTATATTACAGAACACATTTTTTGTGTGGTCTCATTTGTTAAAACTTTCTCACAATCCAAACCACCTTTGGCATCTAAGCTCATTAAATGAAGGGGACTGGAGAAGACTTTTTAATCTCTCAAATTGTGCATCCCCTTCTATTGATGCTTTTAGATGTACTCTGTTATGCTTTGTGCTTTATTTAAATTGCAAATAATACCTGACGAAATTGATGAGACAATCTATTCTAAATAGCAAAAACTCTTTGAGGTATAAATTTCTATATATTCCCCCTAGCGAGAAAGGTCTCATGTTGTTTCTGCGTGTTAAAGAAGAATGATAAACATAAATGTTGGAAACTACATTGTCTGCCATAATTATATTTACCTTCATCATGAGAAAGAAAAATGTGTGCTATATTTCGGGTATATTTATTCGTTTATTTTCAGGACACTTGTATAGTTAAAATGAAAGAAAAGTGGTTTACACAAGTTTATCTGTCAGACTTCAAATGTGATCTAAATGCTGTGGTGGTTAGTATATACAAAGGATAGTGACATGAGCATGAAATCTAATTTAGAACTCTTTGTATATTTAAAATCGAAAGAAAAAGTGTTCCAGACCTTTATGGAAAGCTTTAAGCTCTGTGCTTTCTCCATATGGCTTTCTTTAAATACATTTGAATTTTTTAAACTGTAGTGCATTTCATTTTGAAATGAAATTAGAGCTGCTGAATTTATTTCCCTAAGCTTCAGAATAAAACCTTTGAAACAATTCAGTAATATTAAAAATTATATCTATCTATACTGTATCTATATCTATATCTCTATATCTCTATATCTCTATATCTCTATATCTCTATATCTCTATATCTCTATATCTCTATCTATCATCTATCTATCTATCTATCTATCTATCTATCTATCTATCTATCTATCTATCTTTGTTTTCTAGATTTTCACGGGTGTAGGTATGCTGGTCTTGTTGTATTCGGGTCTTTTCCTGTGTAAGATTGAGATTGTCTTGGCAACGTTTCAGCGAACTTGGTTGTATCACGATTGGTAGATTGGTGCTGATTGATGCTGGCTGTGTGTCTATTGTTGTTTCGTGTTTTAATGGCCTGGGTGGTGGGTGGGGTTTGTTTGTGGACTAGGGCTGGTTTCCAGATGTCTGTTAGGCGGGAGGTATCACGTTTATTCATGTTGTGGGGGTGTTTCTCTATTTTGATAGCTTCCATAATTATTCTCTTGTTGAAGTGTTCAGTTTTGATACAACCACACAACCAATCATTCTACTTACTGAAACAAAGCCAGCACTCCACCCCCCCCCCCACCAAGATTTATAGAAAGACGGCAGCTCTGACCACGCTTTAAGCCCAAAACCCAGCCTGAAGATGACGAGTGAGAACTCACTGAAACGTTGCCAAGACAATCTCAATCTTACACGGGAAAAGACCCGAATACAACAAGACCAGCATGTGTGTGTGTGTGTGTGTGTGTGTGTGTGTAAATACTGTTTATCGTACCAAATCATTTTGAATGGTTTCAACTTCAGATTTAAAGATTTATTGATTTGATAAACATGTGAATTTTAAAACTGAATGGAATTTGGGAATGCTTTAGCATTGTTAATGTTTTCAGTCGCTGTCTTGTTTTATTGTAATTGTAATAGCTTTATAATATGTTATGGTATTCTACCATGGAACGATATTAGAACTACTACCGACTTCCGCTCCTTCCGACAAAAACTTAAGACTCACCTGTTCCGACTAGCCGGCCTGGCCCACTTATAGTTCTACTCTTACCTCCTGGCGGATAATTTATTTGGGATAGCTTTTAAGGTTAATGTTTTTAACTTTTTTAAATTTTTTAAAAAATTTTTAATTTAACTTAACTAAATTGTACAGGGAACTTCTACTACCTCCTCCAGTCCTATGTTTAATTTATTTATTGTATACTTATAACATGTATATTTACTGTTTAACTATTTTAATATGACTGTACACCGCCCCGAGTCTCTTTTGAGAGAGGGGCGGTCTAGAAATCCAATAAAGTTAAGTTAACTTAACTAATAAAGGACAAAATACAAATAGTGTACACAAATAATTATATATTCTCATATATCTTCCCAGCCAGTGGATTCTAGTTAGGGATACATATTTTTTTTCTAGGCTGACAACCATATCTGGCCTTTGATCAATGTACCAATGACTACTATTGGAACCAGCGAGTCCATTGCTAAGTGAAAAGGTCAGGAAGTGAGAATCATGTGAGCATGATTGATTTATGACTTTATTTCTCCCTCAATGGTTAAATAGATCACCCACAGTTGTTAGGCAAGATACTGCGATTTGCAATTTTCCTGCTAGGTTCTCCATTGACTCTGCTTGTCCACATACTCATATGTGTGTGTGTGTTCGTGTGTCTGTGTCTCTGTGTGTCTGTGTGTCCACCCAATATCTAGTTTTTTGGAAGCATTGCAATCTGAATGAGTGGATGCCAAACATGTCCAGGCTACTAAACTCTTCCAAACAATCTCTTTTTGCATATTGTTTTTCTTGTTTTAGGGCTAATGCCTCTGTTACAGCAGGCTGAATGTCAGCTTGACCATCATCACTTTCCATAAAGCTTGCTGCCAGCTGCCATGGAAATGGGGAGGGAGAGAGCAATGGACATTTGGGAGGGGAAGTGTGCAATAGGTGTGAGAGTGGAATTGCTGAGAACGGGGAGGCTTGGATTCAGAGAAGCCAGCTTGGGTTGTTTAACATCATTAAGGTCAACCATCCTGGGAATGGCATCTCTGGGAATCTCTGGACCAGAGATGTTCCCAAAACATTTTCCTGGCCGATGATTGGAGTCTGTCTGCCTGACTACTGGGGTGTGAACTCTGAGATTATTTTCAATTTGTCCTTTTCGCACTTGTTTCCTTCAAACGTTTCCTAACTTTTCCTGCAATCAGTTTGTTCTTAGTTGACGTACCTTTTCTTTCCTAGGAATTGATCGGAGGCATCTGTGACTGTGTATGTGTGTGTGTGTAAATAATCCGTGGGAATTCAGCAGATAAATCTGAATTTTAAAAGATCCAAATTTTGAAGTTGTTATAGTAGATTCTGTTATTGTTACTATATATTGTTATATAGGAATAAACAATATGACTTGGCAAACTTAATTTTTCACTCATTAAAAAAAAATCTAGGCTCAATCCCAACAAATGCTGTGATTTCACTTTTATCCAGAGAATTTGCATAGCATAATCAAAGAGAATAAATGTGTTGTCAAAATAAATTATTGTTGTTGTTCTTATTGTTGTTGTTATTATTATTATGTGGTTAATCTTTGGTGAGATTCACAGTCTTTGGGGCTGGTTGATAGCTCAACAGCTCAAGTCCTAACCAAGGACCTAGGAACTGTTAAGGTAATGTTGGAGGATATAAGCTGTTCCAAGTAGGGTGGTTTTTTGTAGAGTCAGAATGTTCAAGTCCGATAAATTTAGAATTTCCAAATAGTGAGGTAACCCTTTAGGTATTGCTCCAAGGGCTCCAATTACAATCGGGACAACACTTGATTTCTTTTTCCACAGTCGCTGAACTTCAATTTGCAAGTCCCGATACTATTTTTTCTTGCTGCTTATCTTCAATTCGTGCATCATCAGCATTGCAATGTCAATGAACCAAACTTTTTTCTTTTCAACTATTGTTATGTCAGGTGTGTCGTAGGCCAAGTGCCTGTCAGTCTGAATTCTGAAATCCCACAAGATCTTGACTTTTTCATTCTCTAGAACCTTCTCAACCTGTTCCCAGTGGTTTTTGCTGTATTCAAATCCAAACTTCTGGCACAATTTCGAGTGAATGATCTTAGTAACTCGGTCATGACGTTGTAGGTAGTCAGTTTGTGAAATTTTGCTGCACTCACTGATCAAAAGGTCGACTGTCTCATCTTTCTCATTACAGAGGCAACATTTGCTATTGGTGGTAACATGCTGAATTTTTGCCTTCATGTAATTTGTGGCTAAGGCTTGTTCTTGAGCTGCCAAAATAAAGCCTTCTGTTTCTTTTTTTAGTTCTCCTGATCTTAACCAGTTCCAAGTTAGCTTTTGATCAGCTTTGCCTTCAATACTTTTCAAGTATTGGCCATGCATAACTTTGCTTTTCCAATTTTCAGCTCGCTTCTCAATTATTTCTTTCTTGTATTCAACTTTCGACTTAGTTGTCTTCAGAAGGCCTCCTTTATTTACTTCCCTAATCATTGGTTCTTCACGTTTCTGGATGTAGTCAGTCAAGCTGTATCTTTCTTCTTCCACAGTCTTCTTTACATGTAGGAATCCTCGACCACCTTCTGCTCTTGGTAGATATAATCTGTCAACATCACTTTTAGAGTGCAGGGCATGATTCATTGTCATAAGCTTCCTTGTTTTTCTGTCCAGATTGTCCAATTCCATCTGTGTCCAGTCAATTATTCCTGCAGAGTGTCAGATCACAGGTATAGCCCAGGTATTTATTGCTTTGATGATGTTTCCTCCACTCAATTTGGCTTTAAATATCTTGCGAATTCATTGTATGTACTTGGCTGAAGTTGATTCCTTGACTTTATTATGCATCAAGTCATTATTATTATCATCATCATCATCGACATCATCATCATCATCATCACCACAGCCGGAAGTTCAGACTGGATTTTGAATTTTTGTCCACCTGTCGAATCCTTCCGAAGGTTCTAGAATGGACAGATATGAGTGTTTGATATCAACGCAGGCTGTAAGGGGTTCCAAGTAAAGCTGCTTTTTGCAATAGGCTGATGGTGAATTTTTCAGTGTTGATGTCAACTGGTGCTGCATTTTTTTTGTGATTGTACCCAAGGTGCCTTGTTACTCTTGTTTCTACCTTTGCATTTTTTTAACACTGTTGTTCCATTTCTATTTGCAGGTCTTTTTATTATGTTATTTTCTCCAGTTCTTTCTCTTCTCTTCTACGCTCTCTAGTTATGCCTCATCCACTATCTTTCTTGCTGACAATTGTTAAGCAAGTTATGTGGAAGATGTTTGTCAGTTAGAATTCTAAAGTCCTAGAGCATTTTAGTTTCTTCATTTTCTATTACTTTTATGGTCCTGCTTATAAGCAAATGGTATTTTTTGCACAACTTCAAATGTACCATTGATTATTATTATGATGGTTTGTCGGACAGTTAGCCAGATGTTCAGACTGGATTTGACATTTTTATCCACCTATTGAGCCCTTCCCAATGACCTGGGATACCTTTGATATTTGATGGCATGACAGATATTGTCACAGGATGTATGTTGTTGTTATTATTATTACATTAATTAGCTACCCACTTCATGGTTTAAAGTGACTCTGCTGACACAGGTCTGTTCTACTTATATAAAAATCAGAAAATAAATTATCAAGGGATCCAGGTTTCAATCACTTATGTAAAATTTCTCCAAAAGTTGCCATTCTTCTTTAATAAGGTTCTTGCAAAATTGCACTTTTCATGAGTTATTGTAATTTACTGGGTATTCTTAAAACATTTTTTTGAACCTCAATGAAAATTATTTTTGCTGAGTGAGCTCAATGTAGGGAAGGCCAGATTATAAAACTATATAGATCTATAAACATATGAGACATTTTCTCAATAGTTTGTTTTCAAGGACTTTTGTGATGGTGGCAGCAATCTTGACATATGTTATCACATGCATTATTTATCAAACCATTTAACGGAAGAAATTGTGGCCATTTTATATAGTGTAAAGAAAGTTTGTTATAGTGAAACATCATATTATATGCACCATATTTCTTGGAGTATAAGACACACCAGAGTATAAGACACACCAAAATTTTGAAGAGGCAAATTAAAAAAAAAAGTTTTTGCACTCTGCAAGCCTCCCAAAAATGGCCCGTTTTTAGCTAAAATGGGCCCATTTTTTTAAAAAAAGTGCATGCATAGCTTGTAGGAGGCTTGTAGAGTGCTCCTGGGGGGGTGCCCCCCAAAATGAGCAAAAAACAGCCCGTTTTTCACGAAAATGGGCCAGTTTTTATTTAAAAAAGGGCACCCATAGCCTTTAGGAGGCTTATAGAGTGCTCCTGGGGGCTGGGGGGGGATTGAGAAAATAAATGGCCTGTTTTTCACTCATTTCTGCCCTCCCCAGCCCCAGGAGCACTCTGCAAAGCTTCTAAGGGCTATGCATGGCTATTTTGGTGAAGGGGGCGGGATTTCGGGAGGCAAAAAATGCTGTATTCAGCGTATATGACGCCCCCAGATTTTCAGCCTCTTTTTTGAGGGAAAAACGTGCGTCTCATACTCCGAAAAATACGGTAGCTGCTAGAAAATATCTGCCTAGATTATACTGCAAAATGTTTACCAGATTCAGCAGATAAAACATTTATTTATTAAACAATTTTCTATGCTGCCACGGTCAAAAGGACTGTTGGCATACTTGCATAGAATATGCATGTAGTGAGTAAATAACTGAAAGCCTTAAGGAAACAAAATCAAGGAAAATGAAACTGAGTTATGTAACTTGCATAGCTTTCAGTCATGCTTGGCTCTCTCAGTGGAAATGTCATGAAATGGCATACATTGTGTGGTAAATTGAACTGAAATAATTAAGTCTGAACTTTATTTGCTTGTGTTTTGAATTTCTGAACAAATTGAGATCATACCTGAGTTTGCCTGGTGTACTTCTGAAAATACTTGGGGTTCATTTTTTCAAATCCTTTGCTCTAATACTTGTGCTTATTTTATGTAACTTGCTTTTTTGCAGGACTGTCCCTTTATTTGTGATGCTTATATCAAACAAGAGATTAAATTAATTAGAGGAGCTAAGGGATATGAAACAGATGAAATGAGATTTAGAATGCCACTGAAATGCAACAAGGTATGAAATTGACAGAGTTACTGTTAGGGCAATTACTTGTAGCAGTAAGAGTGAAGAAATGTCAGCATTTCTCCACGCTTATTGTATCTGTGGACAGCTGCTCAAAAGCTTTGTTTAAGGCAATCCAGACTCTCGTGGGAAGCTTGGAAGTTTACTTGCAAGGTTTCTGGGAGGAATATCTGTTGGATAAAGTCACTTCAATTCACTCCAAGTTGGACTCCAGCATTGAAGCAAAGGTAGCTTCAGTCTGACTTGATTATCTAGGACAGGGACTCCAACCTTGGCAACTTTAAGACTTGTGGACTTCAACTCCCACAGTTCTTCAGCCAGAACTCTGGGAGCTGAAGTCCACAACTCTTAAAGTTGCCAAGGTTGGAGTCCCCTGATCTTGGATTGGTTTGATCCTGTTGGTCCTGATAAAATAGACACGTTTCTCGTGACTACTAGCTCAGTCACCTGTATGTTAAATCCATGTCCTTCCTACTTGACTAAAGCCTCTTGAAAGGCGACATGTCTTCAGGTTATAGTGGGGGTGAATTTGTTTTGACAGAGAAAGTGATATCACAAAAGGGGATAGTTTGTTTTCAAGAAGCAGTCACTAGACCCAATTGTGCTGAACAATTTGCACCCCGTCTCCAACCTTTCTTTAGGGAAAATTTCTTGTAGCAGCTCCAGAGAACCCTAGAAGAAGCATGTCATCTGGACCACTTTCAGTCTGAATTCAGACCTGGATATGAGACCAAGACAGCATTGATTACACTTGTAGATGACCACAGATGAAAGTGGGATGGAAGTGGTGCACCTCTGCTTACAGTTCTGGAATTCTTAATGGCTTTCAGTACCAATTATCATGATACCCAGCTAGATAGGCTTTGCATGGCTTCATGTTGTTGTCCATTGTACCTGTTCCTGGACTGGGAGTATTTGTCGCTTGTGCTTTAGTCCTCTCTCAGTGGACTGCTGCAATGTGCTTTACAATGCCCTGTCCTTAAAGAGCATCTGAAAGTTGCATCTGGTTCAACATGCAGTGGTATGGGCAGTTATGTTTGCTTCTCAGTCAACGCATGCTACACCTCTGCTTTGTGAACTGAATTGGTTGCCGGTATGTTTCCAGATTCAATTTAAGCTACAGGTAATTACTAAGAAAACTCCCCATGGCCCTGGGCCAGGTTATTTAAAAAGTTACTTTTTCCTGATTTTGGCTACCCATCCCATCATATCTGGCAGATGAGCCCTGCTTCAGGTCCCACCCATTAGAGAGTTCCATCTGGTGGACCCAGAAATGGAGCTTATTTTTGTTATGTTGATGTTGGACTAGGATGTTCCTTTATAATTGCATCTCATCTACTTATTATATATTGTGGTTAACTGCCCAGAGTGCCAAAAACGAGATGGGGGGCATATACAGTAAAATAAATACAACACAACACCTTAACCATGATAAATAATAACAGTAAACCCTAGAGTACAATATAGCATAGAGCAGAAGAACAGAACTGAACTAAGGATGAAGACAGGCCAAACTTGTACAAGGTGAAAGATAAAATGTACAGTTCATTTACATAATTTACATGGTTGAAAAATTGTGCTTGGGTTGGTTGCTAGATAGAAGTACAGAAGCCTTTTTCATCTGTATAGAAAAAGATGAACTACACCGAAAGCAAATCTATAGAAATACACTGCCTGTAGAATACCTATAATTGTAGAAAATTTATAAACTGAATGGATTTATATTTTGTTTGTGTGAGAAATGCGCATTAAAATTTACTTTCTGAGTCAGTTGTTCACTCCCAGTAAAACTGGCTTTCTATATGAAGTAATATTTCATCTGCCAATTATATTTGTCACTCTCATAAGAAATTAACTCTTTTATTTAGTGGCAAGGTCATTATAATTTATATTATTGCACATTTTTATCAGAAAACGTAAATAGAAGTCTTCTAGATGATTGTGAATTTACCAAGGGGAGGAAAAGGCTTCTTAATAAAATAATTGGCTGTACTTGGAAAGCACACAAAATGCATAAACTCTGCTTGACATTGGCAGCCCAACTGGAAAATCCTCCCCTGCATTCCTGCAGTTGTGATGAATTGCTGGAGAGCCTCGCTGTCCGTCACACTATATTGACTAGTGAAGTAGACGGCCTTGTTTTCCTGTAGTGTTTTTGTCCCAGGATTTTCTAGAATCCATCCTGAAGAAATCCCATCAGTGAGGGTTAATCTATATTCTTTAATGAAAGGATATTCCTTACCCAAATTCTGTTCCCAGAGAAGTGAGAATGTTGTCTTAGGAGGAGCCAAAAATCTAAGCCCCTTGAAAATGGGTGTGTGCCCCTAGACAGAAGTCCTTATCTGCCAAGACTAGCACCTTACAACAAACCTTTAATGGAGTCGTAAGAGGGAGAAATTGTTTTAACCCTTCATTAGCTTTACTGGTATTTTACCAAAGTAAGATGGGAGAAACCAAGCAGTTCTCAAAACAGAGTCTTTCTCCCTTTCTACAAAGGGAGAGGGGCCAGTCTATAAACGACAAGTCTCATTTCAAATTATAACAGAAAAATGTGGGTAAAAATCAATATAACAAAACTACATCATTGCCAAAAATCTTGTCATTTTAAAAGCTGGTAAGTTAGTCTTATTGCATATTAAGTTGGCAGTAAAGCTTATAAATTTGTTAAAAATGTATAAGAGTCTTGATTTTCTAAAAAAAATGTAAAGGAAAGATAAATAGAGATAAACACGAACAAAACATAGTGGAAATGGGAAGTTCATGCTAGAGAGGTCCATAGTTTCCAAGAATAATAGAATATATTGGAACAATTAAGAGACAATTTGTATTGGCTGTGAATGTTAGTGTTACAGAAGTATGGCATGTGGGCTTTGATTTAGATCCAACAACTTTTTGACAATTTACAGACTATTTACAGACTACTAGTTAAATATGATAGGTTTCTCTTTTGCTAGCTATCTTTTTTATAATCAGAATCAGGAGAGCATTCAGTCAGATGCCAGCTATGTAGTTTGTGCACATAATAAAATTAGTCTTATGGAGAAGAGATAAAAAAGTTTAAGAGGTTTGTTGTTTGCAATTTTTCATTGATTCATTCATTCAAAATGTAAAAT
The DNA here is from genome assembly GCF_964273705.1 of Natrix helvetica. Taxonomy (NCBI): domain Eukaryota; kingdom Metazoa; phylum Chordata; class Lepidosauria; order Squamata; family Natricidae; genus Natrix; species Natrix helvetica. The sequence continues at coordinate 77,198,946 of NC_138548.1, read as the reverse complement.
ACTACTAAATAATGTGTTGGCAGTTCAAAAAAGTAAAAAGTATTACTCTTCATAGGGTCTTTTTTTCTGATTTAACCATGGAAACAACAGTAGGTGGCAGAATAGCTACATCTAAAGAACGTATTTCTGTTTGCATTGAATGAATATAATGATGAGAGAAAAATATGCTATATTTAGAACTGCATTTGTCAGATAATTCATTTGAGAATTCTACAAACCAGGATGGTTTTTTAAAAGTTGTTATGAAACCCATATCTTCCTTACATGTTTGGTTATATTTCATCCAGATTATTATTTTTATAAATTTTATAGCCTACCTTTCTGCTAATTAATGCATTTAATACATCTACATAATAAAATGCATGTATTTAAAGTTCTATATGACATTAATATTGTAATCTGCAAAGTATAAAAAAGATTTTTTGAAAAGTAGATGAAATTGTTGTAATTGCAATCTAACTAAGCCAACAGCATCATAATTTATGTTTATATACCTCAGTATACTTTACTATATGAGTATCTGAACGTGTCTCATTTTTTTGTTCTTAAAGTTTTATGTCTTACTGTTCCACATGTTTCTTTTTATGGATCAAAAACGGTCTAAGTCATTTGAAATGTTTTTTTCTTCTATTTTCCTATCCCATTTCCATTAAAAAATCTGCCAGTTTTTTTCACCTTAGTGATATCTTCCATTTCTTCCAAATCTTTTTTCTTCCTTTTTTTCCCCTTTGAGCAACATCAACATCTTATTTTCCCCAGTTTTCAAATACTGTATGCTACTGTTACTTTTATCTTCAGAAACTTTTATCTTCAGAAACTATCACTTATCCTTCCTTTTGTTCTAAGTCACTTGAACATGTGGTCTACTTACACCCTCTGCCATACATTTCTCTCCACTGATTGCTCCCTTGACCCCTTTTGGTCTTTTAATTCTACCAAACTAGTTCTTGCAAAATCACCAATGGCCTTCTGGCTGCTAAACTGCAGTTGCATTTTTTGTCTTCTACTTGATCTTTTACCAACTTTTGACATTTGTGTTACTCCTTCTATAAGAAATACTGCACTTTTTAACTTTCAGTGATGGTTTTTCTCCCCTTACCTAGCTTGGACCTTCATCTGTAACTTAAAGAAGGTTCTCCTTCTAGTATCGTAGAACCTCTGGTCACATCCATAATTTGTTCCATAACTTTGGTCGCAAACCGATTTGGTCGTGACCCAAACCTAATTTTGGAAAATAAAAAGTGACACGGAAGGGAAAATCGTCCGTAAAAGAAAATTGTGAATTTTTTGGTCAGTACCCGATTTGGTCGTGGTCAGAAGCGTTCGTGACCAGAAGTTCTACTGTACATAATAATATGTGATCGTTATCTACAGCCACAACAGCAGAATAACAAAAATGACCATTTAAAAGGTAAAATTGGTTTACCTTTGTTTTAGCATGTGGCATGTCTGGTGAATAAGGATTCTCTACTTCTCTATTCCTCTATCAACACTGGATTGTAAACAATCTAATCAGCTCTTCATTACTAGAAAAAAAGCCAGGTGTTTTATAAGAAAATAGTTATCACCCTCTTGCTACTTTTTTAGTTTGGTTTAGTCATAAAGGAATTAATACCTTCAGTTTTCTTCCTTTAGTTTAAGTCATACATGATCAAAGTTACTCTTAGTTCTGGAGTGGAGGGAGCAAGATAGATACACCATCTTTATTAATCTCTTTACTCAACTGATAATTATTGGAAGGAAGATCGGGGAGAGGTTTGAACTGTTTCTTTTCAGTATTTTTCCTAACCTCAAAAATGACCATTTAGAAGTGCTGATTAGTGTATTTGTTATCTTGAAGAAAATACAGTATAAACATACATTTCCCAATTTATCTCTAGTTTAGGCCTAAGTAGCAATCTTCAAGAAATGTGTGAGAGGTCTCTTGGAATGTATGTCAATAAATCCATTTTGTATTTCAACTTATCACTTTCTCAAAAAAAAAAAAAACAACCTAAAGAAATCTTTCTCCATTAATAAACAGATCTTTAAAGCCTGGTCATTCAGTACTGGTCAAAAAGAAATTCCATTAGTAGCTACCAGAAACCACAATACATGAATTTTAAGCTGATCAAATAAGTTCACTTTATAGTTCTTCAGTTTACATTAAAAAAGCTTGGCCTTTAATCCTGTCAAGTAGTTGATTTATTATAATTTTCTCTTTGTCTCCCTTCAGGAATAACTTGAATAGTTTTAACAAGTTCCCTTTATAAATCTTAGATAAAAAGGCTTTCCGAATCATTCTTCTGATGTATTATTTCTATGTCCTCTTTAGTTATTAAGATATCAGCTAAAGTAGTTAAGAGTGGGTAAACCCACTGTCCTTTTGAAGGTACTGAACTTTGTCTAAGGCAGGATTATGATTCCCTGGCTCTCAGAGCTCTCAAACCGATTGGAGATTTCTATTTTATGATCGCTTCAAGGCAGACTCTGTATGGAGAAAACTTGTGGGTGATCCTAGTGTCAAGCGCTCCAACTAACTCCTCATTGCAATTCAGAACTCAGAGACAAAATCCATCAAAGTAAGATTTTATTAGAGAAGTCATATTGGCACATCTGACCGATTCTGAAATCCTGCGTTTTCCCCCACCCACACTAAAACTCACACCCTGCTCTGTCCAGTGACATTCATATCACATGGCCCAATCAATCCCCTGTCTCAGCTGCCGCCAAACTTCGTTCACTCCCCTCCAGGTGCCAGCAGCTCGACCTTGATCTCATGTGAAAGAATGTTGTTATGATTTACTCCCTTCGCTACTCTCCCATTCCCACTGTGGCAGTCCTGTAAAGTCTGACCAAAGATGGATCCAGGGCTGACATCTAGTTCTTTCCTTGCTCCAGAGAGGAGTTCCAAAGAGCTGATCTGTTTACTCACCTCTTATTGCCAATTTCTTGTGGAGCTGTCTTCAGTCCGCCATTGCTTCCCCAGAAGTCCCCCCAACTGTGTCTTTCTTCAGTATGTTTTTTTAAAAAAAGTCTCTGGTGGTCTAAGTAACTGTTCCAAAACACTTATCTTTCTGAGATCAACCAAGGAACCACTTTAAGTACCACTTTAAACTTTAAAGTATAATTCATACAACACAAAAGAGTTTTCAGACCTAGAGCAATGAAAAGTACATTTAATTAATGTACAAAAGTTGAGAGTTAGTTGAAATAGGTAAGCTGGAGTACAAGAAGAATTCTGCAGTGTTGTATCTGAGGCCGTTACAACAGAGGTGGGTTCCGACTGCTGCTACTGCTGGTTTGCTCAGGGAAGCACCACGCGTGCTATGCGTGCATGTGCAGTACTAAAAAAAAAACCAAGATGCCAGTACCTATGGTGCTGCCAAGAGAACCAGTTCGAGGGTGTGGCAGGCCAAGTTACTACCTACTCAGCCGAACTGGTAGGAACCTACCTCTGCTTTGCAGCAACTAATCATAAAGAATGGTCATTCAGCAGGTGCTCTAATGCTGAACTTACTTCAAAATGGTTCTTAATGTTTTTTTTTAGTTAAGCACAGTTAGAACAAAACTTCTCAATTTGGATGCCAAAGAGAAATTTACTTAGTTCAGAAGCAAACGTTTAACTATTTATCTTACAGTGAAAAACCTCCCTGTGTTTTAGGGTTAAATCTGAACCATTCTGAAAAATACAAAAGCCTGCAATTAATTTGTAAACCTCAGCAAATGTTTAATACCTGAAGAGATCAAAAAACATCTTGAATACTAAGAGCAAAGGTTCATGCAGGTGGGAGTAAGTCTTCTGAATTAATAAAAATTTAGGCAGAGTTCCAAAAAACTTCTATAGTCCACAGTTTTGAATCAACCATCACTAAGAGCAAAACTTCAGAATTAGGGTATTATTATTATTATTATTATTATTATTATTATTATTATTATTATTATTATTATTATTATTATTATTATTATTATTATTATTATTATTATTATTATGCACTTCAAAATTTGAATTCTGTATTCCAGGTTATTCTAAACAACTCCAGAAGGAAGGCTGTTATACTGCTTAGTAACTCTCATGATCAGGAAATTCCTCCTTATTTTGAGTTTGGACCTCCCCTGTAAAGTTTCCACTCAATGGTTCTGATTCTATCCTTGGGTACTACAGAAAACAAATCCATATCTTCTCTGTCAGCTCTTCAAATATTTGGAGACAGTTCTCTTATTTCCCTTTAGCCTTCTGTTCATTAGAATAAACATGTCCATTCCTTTAACCATTCTTCATAGGCATTGATCTCTAGGACGTCACCAACATTGTCACTTTTCTCTGCATTCTTTTCCGTTCTTAGCATCCTCCTTGTATTATGATAATCAATGGATACAAAATTCCACCTGTGGTGCAGCATATAGTGGAACTATCACTTCCTATGCTCTTGACACTATATGTTGGTGGATGCAGGCCCTTTTAAGAACTGCAATACACTGCTGGCTCAATGGCTCATGCTTAAACTATGATCTACTCTGCTCCTTCTCACAAATTCTACTATCAATCGAGGCAGCGCCTGTCTGTTACTTGTGCATCTGAGTTTTTGCTGCCTAAATACAAAACCTGGCATTTCGTGCTACTGCAAGATTCTTTTGAACTTCAAGACTGATGTTGCCAATTTGTTTCACGTTTGTGACATTTGTAATTTTGCTGAACATATTGTCTACCCCCTTTTCTAAAACATATATTTTTTAAAATGTTTAAAAGCAGTAGACCCATGACAAAATGTTGGGATACCCAATTGCATACCTTCCTATATGTAGACACAATCTACTAGGGACATGCAGTGGATATGATTGTTCAGCCAGCTGCAAATCCACCTGGAGTGAGACTATCCATGCCATATTGTTCCATTTTATCTGCTTGAAGAAGCTGTCAATTAGGTTTTTTTATATAGAAATTATGTTAAGGTATATAAAAATCTAGAAATTGTATGAAAGCAATATTAGATTCAGAAGGTATCAAGTGAGAAAAACAATAAACGTCCTGCTACCCAGCTAATTAGTGTTCAGGTGAAAAAAATGACTTATCCAGCCTAGAATGAGCCATGGTGGCGCAGTGGTTAGATGCAGTACTGCAGGCTACTTCTGCTGCCTGCTGGCTGCCTGCAATTTTGCAGTTGAAATCTCACCAGGCTCAAGGTTGACTCATCCTTCCATTCTTCCTAGGTGGGTAAAATGAGGACCTGAATTGTTGGAGGCAATATGCTGACTCTGTAAACCTTTTAGAGAGGGTTGTAAAGCACTGTAAAGTGGTACATACCGTATTTTTAGGAGTACAAGACTCACCTTTTTTCCTCAAAAAAGAAGCTGAAAATCTGGGTGCATCTTATACATCGAATACAGCATTTTTTGCCCCCCTGAAGCCCCTCCCCTTAACCAAAATGGCCGTGCAAAGCCTTATGGAGGCTTTCAGAGAGCTCCTGGGGGCTGGGGAGGGCAGAAATGAGCAAAAAATGGGCTGTTCCCCCCCCCCCCAGCCCCTAGGAGCACTCTGTAAGCCTCCATAAGACTGTATGCAATTTTGATGAAACAGGGGACAGTACACAAGATATGAAGGAGGAAGGGGCCACGGCTCTGCCAGAAGACAGGGGGGAGGATGCAACACTCAGAAGACTCAGGTCACAAAAATTAGTTGAAACATTATTGCAATTGTTGCTACAATGTAGTTATTAGAAGTGATACAAAAGATGATTGAATATATTGATGATTGAATGTAAAAACAAAAAGCTGCCGATGTTTATTCAAATTTTGATGCCTTCTTTTTCTTACTTTTTTTTCCGGATTTTTACTTTCCGCATGATGTAGCTGTCAAAATTTTCTAAACCTATTTACCCCTTTCCTCAAAACATTTGTAAAAATCAATAAAAATTTTACAATAAAAAAAAGTCAGTATGCAATTTTTTTGACAAAAAACGGGCCTGTTTTCGTGAAAAATGGGCCGTTTTTGCCCCCTTCATTCCTCAGGAGTACTCTGCAAGCCCCCCCCCAAGCCTATTCATGCCTTCTGTTTGAAAAAAAACCGGGCTGTTTTAGGGAGGTTTGCAGAATGCAAAAACTGTTTTTTCCCCTTTTGGAAAGCTCTTTAGGTAAAGTGATTGATGAGAATTAGATTGATCAAGTGCTGTGCCAGCAGAAACAGAGTCTTAGGTGTTGCAGATTGTCAGTGATTTCTTTGTCCAGCACATGGATAAATACACCTGGAAACATCTACCTACCTACCTACTGTCTCCCTCTCCCTCCCTACCTCCTGTATTTCTCTCTCTCTCTCTCTTTCCCTCCCTCCCCCTTCCCTCTCCCTCTATCTACCTACCTACCTACTCTCTCTCTCCCTACCTATCTACTGTATTTCTCTCCCCCATACCTATCTACTTTATTTCTCTATCTCTTTCTATTTCTCTCTCTCTATCCCTCTGCCTACCTACCTACCCCCCCTCTCCCTACCTACCTACTGTATTTTTCTATTTCTCTCTCTCTATTTCTTTCTCTCTGTCTCTCTCTCTTCCTTTATCTACCTACCTACCTACCCAACTAACTACCTACCTAACTACTCTCTCTCTCCCTACCTACCTACTGTATTTCTCTCTCTTTCTTTCCCTTTCTATCTACCTACCTACTTTTTTTTAATTTGCCTCTTCAAAACCTTGATGCATCTTATACTCCAGTGCGTCTTATACTCCGAAAAATAAGGAAGTCTAAGTGCTATTGCTACAAAAAATTCTGCAATAGTAGTCTTGATTGGGATCACTGGGCTTTTATATTGAGATCAGCCATATTTTGTGTATGAGAACGAAGGGCTGAAAATATGGGGAAATGGGATTATTGGATCCATCTAATCTCTTTCTTTAAAATGGTTTACAATTCCTGTGTTTATCACAAGGTAATATGTTGTTCTGTAAATAATCCGTTAGCTGGATGAAAAAAGTATCATTTCATGGGAAAATGTGGATAGAAATAATATAGTGACTGATACCCCATTTGCATGTGTACTTTGAATGGGATAAATTGATGTAGATGTTAAATCATAACAACCTTGTGGGCAAAATATCAAATTTTGATTTATCAGATCTCCTTCACAATTCTGGGCAAAAGCCAATAGCTAAAGGGATGTATTGTTAATTTCTAAAATGCTGAACTGATTTCTAGTTGATACTTGTTTTGATGATCTTTGGAGAACATCACACACTGAAGTATAAAGTGATGTTTTGCAGTCAGCAGAACTGCCAAAGTTGCTTATGTAAAATATTAATTTGTTTATCCTTAAATTTATTCTTCAGGAGGCTCAGTGAATGAACATATGATGTTTCATCATACCTAAAATCAAGTCTGTGTAAATCTGCTCAGTTTTCATATGGCAACTTACTACGAGTGACACCTTAGAGATGAATGTTGGATAAATGAAATATTTTATTTCTAAAGAGTAAAAAATCGAAATGGTATGCTGATGACAATGGATTGTTTCTTTTCCTTCTATTCTTAACTTTTTGCATTTAATTTGAAATAGGTTAGTTATTAGAGCTTTGTGACTCTGAAGGCTAGACTTGTCAGCATTGCTTCTTATTTCATAAATATCTCTCTAAAACAAGAATGAGGACCCCGAGTCCTATATTCATTTTATATTCCCAGCAAAAGACTTCATGGCTCCTAGATCGTAGGCTAAAAAAATGCCTCAAACTTTAACTTAACCTAGCCAACATCAATCCCATTAATCCAAATTAAGAATACCTATTTTTCTTGGAAAAGCTAGGCCTAGATTTCTGGAAGACATTATTTCAAACTGGGATATTTGTGTTATTAATGTCTATTAAAACATAGAAATAATTGAGGTCCAGGAACTAATGTTTGGCATCTTCCCTGTCTCTCCTATATATGTAACCCTAACTCTTGAATTGTCTGTGTATTGAGAACATTAAAACAAAAGATTAGGCAGAAGCATATTTGCTGGCATGTTTATGGAGCCTTCGTTTTTTTGGAAGGTCTTGTGATGCAAATCTCTTGTTTCCTTCCCCATCTCTGTGGTAGTGGAAAGGAATATATGTCTTGGAAGCCTGTTGATTGCAGCCAGTATTTAGTGGGCAGTGTTCAAATTGTCAAATATGTTAGATGTTTCCAGAAGATTCATCTACAGACATTGGAGGGGGGGGGGATATAGGCTACATTCCTACAAATGATAAGGGACAAGACAAAGAAAAGAACAAAGCCAGGACAAACTAATGGCTTATATTGATTAAATTCAAATTCACTAAGCATCAGTATTATTATTTCCTGAGCATTTGATAATTTTCTCTTGTTTATCACATTAAAAGTTATAATAGGAGATGGCAAGCTTTGGAAGTACTCTGGAATTGGGTCCAAAAGATTGGTGTGTCATATTGCTCCTTGACTTCATTAATGTGCTTCATTAATCATTGTTTTCACATGATTTAGTTGTACTTCTGGAATCTTTTGAATTTTGAGAATTATTGTTTATAATTCTAAGTTTTCCAACAGTCAGTATACAATTAGAAGGAAGAATAAAGTACTATAGGATGTTGAACTCTATTAGCGTTATGATCAATTCCTTGCTATAAAATAATGGAACTTATTAAGACTTGAGAATCTTAAAAATAGTATTATCCCACATCAAAGCTGCCTTTCATCAGATGCTTCCTATGGAATCTCCCATAAGAGTTGGTTTATGCAATCTTCACGTAGTAAAATGCAAACAATTAGTGTAAGTTAGGGTTATTCTATTGATCATTGAGGGTAGAACAAGAAGCAATGGGTGGAAACTAATCAAGGATAGAAGCAACTTAGAACTGAGAAGAAATTTCCTGACAGTTAGAACAATTAATCAGTGGAACAGCTTGCCCTCAGAAGTTGTGAATGCCCCAACACTGGAAGTCTTTAAGAAGATGTTGGAAAGCTATTTGTCTGAAACGGTATAGGGTTTCCTGCCTAGGCAGGGGGTTGGACTAGAACAGGGGTGGGGAACTGTGGCTCTTTTGCGACTTGTGGACTTCAACTCCCAGAATTCCTGAGGCAGCTATGTTGGTTCTGGAATTCTGGGAGTTGAAGTCCACAAGTCGCAAAAGAGCCACAGTTCCCCACCCCTGGACTAGAAGACCTCCAAGGTCCCTTCCAACTCTGCTATTGTATTGTATTGTATCAGCCAATCAATTCCACTGTCTAGTACACTTACAATATTCACATTTTTCAAATCTTCATTCAGAAATCTGTGCTTTTATTCAGAACTTTTCTGGAGGAAAAGAAAAGCGTGTTGAAACTAACCTCTAAGCCCCAGTGTCTGGCAGGATGTGGAAGAGGGAAAGCAATCTGATCCACCCTGCCCTTTGGGAATATCATGCGCATGTCTTTACAAACAGGTTTGTACAAGCTGCAAGCATATGGGCTGTTCGGCTATGGAGCAGTCCCTCCAGGCATGTAGACTTTTGTGGAGCAGAACAACACGGGGGGCAGGAGGGTAGCTTTTGAAGGTTACGTTTGTGTTGGCTGCACTCCTGGCTTAGAGAGAGGAAAGGCAATACCTGAAGGCTATTTCTGGGTGGTGGTAGTTTCAGCTAGAAGACATGTAACTGCTTGAGATTAGCACATTTTTGCATGGTGTTTTGTGTGGTTCCCCATTTTCCCCCACCCCCACCCCAATTCTGGAACTCCTATTACTTTTTTGGTGATTATTTTTAAACCTTTGGCATAGATTTATATCCAATTGCTCCTCTTCCCAGAAAGCTTTTAAAAATGAGTTCCATAACTTGGATTTTCTTTTCTTTACAAATCAGAATTAAACATAAGGTAGAACAAGAGGCAATGGGTGGAAACTAATCAAGGAGAGAAGCAACTTAGAACTGAGGAGAAATTTCCTGACAGTTAGAACAATTAATCAGTGGAACAGCTTGCCTCCAGAAGTTGTGAATGCCCCAATACTGGAAGTCTTTAAGAAGATGTTGGATAGCCATCTGTCTGAAACAGTATAAGGTTTCCTGCCTAGGCAGGGGTTGGACTAGAAGACCTCCAAGGTCCCTTCCAACTCTACTATTGTATTGTATTGTATAAGGGCTAGCCTGCACTGATGCTTCATTGTTTTCAACTATATCCCTAGGCATTTTCTTCTTATTTAAATATTGTCTGAACTGCTATGGACTGCCCTTGTTAGGAATATATTTTTGTCAGCTGTCATAAGGATCTAGGGACAAAATTGCAAGTTATAGCAAAGAGGGGATCAAACCTATGAAATGCCAAGCACAGTTTTGTATATAAAAATTGTAAGTATATTTGGAACATGTGCTGAAATAAGGAAGTTGATAGGATATGGGCAGGAAAGTGAATTAAATCTTAATTTTTAATTAAAGTCTTAATTTGCAAACTATAATTCAATGACAAAAATATAACATTAGAATAAGAAAGATCATCTCCTGTCAGTGGAAATAATGGAGAATCAGTGAGAAATATTTAGCCAAAAGTATGCATTCTTGAGGACTATGCTTCCCCCCTCCCAGCTGTAGAAAATTAGTCCCTCAGGAAATCCTTATAAAAAGACACTGATGATGTTATCTTAATGAAATGCCTATAAGGAAACAACCAAACTCAGCACCAAGAATTCTACAGTTCAGCCCTGAAATGTACATATATACTTCTGTTGAAAAGCAATAAATATGGACATGTTTTTGTTTTTAAAAATGTGGGTTTTATTCATTGTAAACTGATATGAGTTGGTGGTGTAATAATGCCAGTCAGTGCAGTTGGATCTTAAAGAGCAGCCTTATACTTCCCCATCCTGGAAATAAATTCCTTGTTGTAAGTTTCTCTAGATCAGTGTTTCGTAAGCCTTTTTCCCTCTTGGGACGTGAAAATAATTTTTGCTTGTATATGTTATACAACAATATTTGTTGTATTAAAAATTAAATAGCAATAGCACTTAGACTTATATACCGCTTCATTGTGCTTTACAGCCCCCTCTAAGTGGATTACAGAGTCAGCATATTGCCCCCAACAATCTGGGTCCTCATCTTACCAACCTTGGAAGGATTGAAGGCTGAGTCAAAACTGATTTATTGGTTGCCACTATCAGTTCTCAAACTTTGTTTGATGAGATTTTACTGCATTGCTTTTCAACAGAGTCTGGTAAATAATTTTGATTTTGCAGACTTCTGACAGGATCTTGAGGCTCCCAGAGATTCTTCATCATATTTTGAGAAACACTGGTCTAGATTATTAAATATTTGAGATGGAGTGATGTAAGTATTGTGCTGTGAAGTAGATTTTGCCAGAATCTCGGCTGAGTGCCTGTTTGGTAAACTATGTATATGAGGCCCCATTGTTGCACCAGTTTGCGTATATCTGCATTAAAAAGGTTTTCTTCAAGATGCTTGAAAGTCAATATCAGATTTCAGTTTACAAATGGTATCACGAGGAGTCCTTAGTTCCCTCTGAACTAGGTTTTCTTGCAGATGTTTCACTACCCCAAACTAGGTTACATTATCAGGGCTCATCAACGTCATCATGAGCACTGATGATGTTACCTGGTTTGGGTAATGAAACATCTACAAGAAAACAACTAACCTCCAAGAACACCAAGAACCTCTTCTCTCAACCGTCATAGAATCATCATGTAGGGGGGGAAAAAGTTACAGCTGGTAAATGTTGATAGACATTGATTTGCCAAGTTCTGCAAATGCTATGTTGATTAATGATTTGCCATGTTCTGCAAATGCTGTGAACTTAGTTATTTGGCATTTACTAGCCAGAAATATATATGAATGGCAGCTTGGGGAATGAGCTGCTTTGGATTAAACAAAGATATTTTGGAGTGCCATTAGTTTAATACTAAATGAAAATATGTAATAAAAACTTGATATACCATACTCATTCTCCTGCTTTAGATTCATTCACCCAGAAATTTACTTTCTGTGGGGAATTCTGCAGGGAACACTATCAGTTCAGTTATGGAAGAGCTTTAACTTTTTCATAATATGCTTCAAGCAATTTCTTTCCTCCTGAAATCTGTTGATTTACCATAGCAACTTTCAAACTTTGTCTTCCTGTTTTTCACAGTTTATGAAGACCATTAATTCTTTTGAAATTTACTGTTAATTCATTTGAATTTCTTTTTAAATTTACAGTTAATTTTTTTGAAACATAAATGTGAAAGTGATATCATAGTAAGCATGGCTGAACTAATGGGAAATTGTTCACCCAGGTGTTGCAAGCTGCTAACAATTAACAAACAGCTTTTACCAACAGTGTTGAAAGACACCATTAGTCCAATGTCTAGTTATACTTATGTGTTCTCTGTAATACTGCCTACTTCAAGAGTTTGAATACCACTGCTTTTGCAAATCTAGAGAATGAACAGTGGCCATCACCTCAACTCATCATCTTTGTCATGCTTTATGTTTCCATTCTGTTTATTGGTTACAATCAGGGGTAGGCTTCCAAAATTTCAGCAATGGGTTCTCTGCTCAGTTGCTGGGTGGGCGTGGCCTAGTCGGCCTCTTGCACTACGGTGGGGGGAGGGTATTTTTGGAGATGAAATTACAGTCCTAAAGATTTAAATATATATATATATATTCCTTTTTCCTTTGTAATATGCTGAGTTACTGTCTCAGCCCTATGAAAATGACTAATATTGTGGTTGATTTTGTTGTTGCATGAACTAAAAATATTTTTTTAAAACATAATACCAATGAAGAAAGCTTGTTGATTGTTCTTAGTGTTCTCTTCTAGCTTTTCCATCTTCTGTTCCCAATAGGAAGCATTTAATACATTTTTTTCCCTAAATGATGTTGCATGTGAAATTGGAAATTTTACTCTGTTCTCATAATAAACAGTCATTTCATGTGAGGTTCTCCCCTCCCTTTTGGTGGATTCCAAAGCCTTTGTACCTTTCCTAGTTACTGATTGATGGTTCTGTACTATGTTTCCTTTAATTTTGCAATAAACCAACAAGGAGGCTGAGACCACAAGTTTACAGAGGATGATTTATTTACTCAACCAGATTTGCAGGGATGACAGAGTCAGATTTAGTAGTTTCAGTGTGGTCCTGGGGAGGGCAGAAGATGTATCTGAGAAAAAAGCACCATAGAAATAGCATTCTTATTTATCCATATAGAAGCAGTTTTAATTTTGTTTCTGGAGCAATTATAAGCAGGTACAAGATTACACAAAGACAGACATTAAAGGCAATGCCACTATTAAATTACCAATTTCCCATAAGCTTTTTAAAAAACCCTGCAATATTTCTGTTGCTATATGATTTTTTAAAATTTCTGCACAGCTTGAATAGAAAGATTATTGTAAAAAGTGGTACATAAGGCTTTGTATATTATACTGCATTTTTATGTTTTATTTCTTAAAGTGACTGCATATTCATTAAGAAATATCAGGTCGGTTTACGAAATTGAAAAATATCCAAATGAAATCAAATACAATGTAGTCCTAGATCACCAATATTACTCATTGAGTATTATAAAGGTAAAGGTTTCCCTCGCACATATGTGCTAGTCGTTCCCGACTCTAGGGGGCAGTGCTATCTCCATTTCAAAGCTGAAGAGCCAGCGCTGTCCGAAGACGTCTTTGTGTGGCTGCCACGACTAAACCCCGAAGGCGCACAGAAAGCTGTTACCTTCCCACCAAAGGTGGTTCCTATTTTTCTACTTGCATTTTTACATGCTTTTGAATTACTAGGTTGGCAGAAGCTGGGACAAGTAATGGGAGCTCACTCTGTTACACGGCACTAGGGATTCAAACCCCTGACCTGCCAACCCTTCTGATCGACAAGTTCAGCATTTTAGCCACTGAGGCAACACGTCCCTTTTATTGACTGTTATTGACTATTGACAATATTTATTGACTATTATATGTACGGCAATATATTATTCAACTCCCCTCTAGTAGATGTTATTTTTACCAAGTATTTAAACTTATAAGTAGAGCTTTATAAGTCAAAATCAAATATTGAAGTGTTTGGATGTGTTTGGTATTTGAAGTTTAAAATACATAATACTCTGTCTTGTATACTGTTCAGTAACTAAGCGTGATGTAATACATCTGGAATTTCTGAACCATCATCAACATGGATTTATTCTAGTAATTTAGATCCAGGGCTACAAAAGCAGGAATTATTTTAGCCAGATTATACTGTGAACCAGATGCAGGTAAATGTAGGCACTCCTTCCGACTGTGCTGTCTAGGACCTTCAGTGACAAGGTGACAAAACTGTTTCAAGAAGCACTAGCAAGATAGATATCTGCTTCTTTATGTGTTTGAGCAATTTTCATTTGGGTATAAAAGCTGCTGCATGAAAATGTAAGGCCTAAGTAAAATATTTGGGTTTGCAAAATGCCCTCTCAGCGAATCGGTAGTAAACCGGTTAGGGTTAGGGTTAGGGTTAGGGTTTTGGTTATAACATAGATCTAGCGGATTGGGAAAAAAATTGGAATATAAATTATAAATTAACGAGATCAGCGACACTGAAAGATAATATATATAAAATGTTTTATCGTTGGCACCTACCACCAACAAGATTAGCAAAAATGTACCCAACACTGAAATCGATATGCTGGAAATGTAAAAAAGAAGAAGGGACCTACTACCACATGTGGTGGACATGCCCGGAATCGCAAAAATACTGGAAAAGAATCTGGAAGTGGGCACAAGAAATTACCGGGGAACAAGTAAAGTATAAACCCGAAACCCTTTTATTAGGAATAATTAAAGGGAACTATACAAAAAAAAAAAAAATTTTACTAACACATATATTAACTATAGCTAGAATTGCCTTCGCCCAATGCTGGAAGCAAAACAATACACCGCCAGACGAATTAGTGATAAAAAAAACTTTGGAGTGCGCAGAGATGGACAAACTAACTCAAAAATTACAGGACAAAGAAGAATCGGAATACTACGAAATTTGGAATAAGTGGTATGAATGGTTGGATAATAAGAAAAACATTTAAGCCGAAAACAATATACATAAATAAACATAGAACTGTATATAAAAATAGGTAAATATGTTAAATATCATAAAAATGTATAGATAAAATGACATAAGGATTGTAATATATGGTAAAGAGAGGAAAACATACATAGATACGACGATGTAACATTGTACAAACTGTTGATATAAAGAGTGTAATATGTGATAAAAAGACAAAAACAATAAAAAATTATTCAAAAAAAAAAAAAAGTAAACCGGTTAGGAACCCACTACTGATACATTCAGATTGAACCTTTTCAAATCTCCAATTGTCTTTTTTTGTAACTGGAAACTAGCAGAATAGGACTTGTTTAATGAAATGGACTATGAATTACAGAAATTTAGTTTGAAAAAGAAATATATAAAAGTGATGTGACATGAACAAGCACACAATGGTACAGAATTTAGTTTACATTGGAAGAAATTTGAAATGACCGCATCACACATGGGTTCTCTTGACATTTGTGAATAATATAGTTAGTGTAAAACATCTGCCAATAAAAACTTTAGACCATGTCATAATGTGGCTGCACATTCTGTACATTAATCTAAAACGTTTCCTATTCCTTTTTTCACAACTCTTACTGTTTAGTCTTTATATTTCTATTCATTTGGAACTGGTATTGGATTGGTATTATTAGTTCTTGCTTTAATATGAATCTACATTAATATTGAACCGCTTTAGCAAATATTGTTATGTGAAGTCATCAATATTCTATCTATCATGTGGAATTTACTATTGTGGTGCTTGAAATACTGTATTATGGATTTGTTGTTTCTTTGTCTCTTGTAGTCTTTCAAATCTCTTCTAGTAATGATGGTAACAAGATAGAATTTATTTATATATGACAAATGACCCCCAAATTGTGTTTGTTACTTTTTGAATGTCCATCACTTACCCAACAGGAAGGGAGGGAGAGAAGGAAGGAAGGAAAGAAGGAAGGAAGGAAATCTGTCAAACTCTTAATTGTCATTATTGGATTGACAAGGACAATACAGTCTTCATGAATGATGAAAGGAAATAGCCTGGTTAATACTGCCTGATCCCCATAAATTTGTAAAACATGTAGTTTGCCTAGTTTTAATCAAGGGGCCAAATTTAATGTTTTTTTCATTTGTGACAGTAAAAGATGAAGGGAACAAGTATATCTTTATAAAACAGGTACAGAGTTTAAGCCTCAGTCATTAACATTTTGAATCTTTTTACTGGTCCTTATAAGGCTCCCAAGAACCCTAGAAAAACAGAGTTTGATTTTAGATTGCATTTCAGATTTCTGTCCCAGTGCTTGATGATGAAGATGAATATTATTTAAACTGAGATTATTATTTTATCTTTTGTCTAATTCTTTATTGTACAAGGATGGTGGAAACACATAGATGTAGCCAAAGTTATGATAATGCTCCTTTGGAAAGTTATTGCCAGTCACTGAGTTATATAAGGAGGAAAGTCCTGTTATGCTAATATCCTTCATCTAGCCATTACATGGCTATCAAGTTGATTTTTGTGAGAAGACAGTGCTGGAATCTTATGTTCTGACAGCAACATTGACTGGCAATAGTTTACCAAGTTTCCGGATTGGAGTATAACAATACTTGGATTTGACTTCGTGTTTCTTGCATTCCGAATATGTGCTCTGTCACTATATTGTGACAATGTTCTAATTATATGGATCATCTTGGATAACTGGATGTACAGAATCTTCCCATCTTAGCATACAGTTGTAATGATGAGATGTTCCAATTTATTTCTAACCTTTGTGTTTTTCAACTTTTAGTATATATTATTTATTCACACTGAACCAACTTGGTATATCCATCTGGCTGTTGATGTTGACTTAGAGAAGAACTATGTTAGTGATCTTTATACATACACACTGCCTTGAGACTCTGTAGCATTTATCACATTTCATTCTGGTTCCTCTGTGCTTTCTACCTCTCTACCACTTTTCCCTTTCAGCAAAGACATTCCTTCCTCTTTCCTGCCAAAGAAATGAGATATAATATGAAGCTATTTAGTAATCTTGAGCTAAGTTTTGAAAGGATTTGCTTTCTTTAACATTTTATTAAGATGCTTGATCCAAATGTTTGAGAAAGGAGTTGAAATGTTGAATGTTATGGTGGGCGTTGAGGGTTGTCTATACATTCTGTGTACATCTGAGGTAATTATTGTGCCTATCTTGTAATTCTAATACTTTTTCCTCCTCCATGTCTGTTTGCAGGTAATCTTGACGAATCAGATTACCACATGGCTAAGTGATGGCCTTGCTGTACAGGCAGACCTCCTGTCTCCAGTTGATGACTTATCCCTGTCTGAAGGTAAGCAGTCCTTTTTATTACAGTTGAAACATGACTCTGATACACATCTCCTCCACCATTTGTGACATTCCTGTTTAAGGAACAACCCCAATACAGTTATTTGGTTCAACGTAAAATAAAGCTAGAGTTTAAAAAATACATTTCTAAATTTGATTTAAGACCAATAGTTTAATTGATCTTAAATCTACAGGTTGGAGGGTAAGGAACAAGTATTCTCTTGTGAATCTGTTATATTCTCTTGCAATGTGGTAAAGTGCAAATGTAATGCAGACTGAGATTTAAAGAAACCTTAACTTTGCATCTCAAGGATATCAAAATTATTCACTTTGAGCAAAATCTTTCATTTAACTATATGTGCCTTCCTTTTCCTGTACTATATAGTTTACTAACAAAATACTGTATACTTTTGATTTTCTAGCACAGCTTTCTTAGACCTGGAGTTAATGTGAATGTATATGATTTAAGAAGTAAACTTCTTCTAGTTCTGTTACCTTAAGGGATGCAAGCAGTTCTTTGTGCAATACAGATAAGCAATTATTTCACAGAGAAATAGTTGGAAGACATAATTTTCTCATTCTAATGTAATAGAAACCTAACATCCTGGATCAAAAAGTAACAAAAATAGTAAGTATTCCTCATGAGAAGACATTGATTAAAAAACTGCCTATAAATACTTAAGTATATACTATATATGCATAGTTCTTTGATTTTATACACTTCTGTTTGTCATGTATGGCTGCATCTGGTCATTGTCATTCATTTAGCACTGCTAAATGTTTAATGTTTAAGGAAGGCTTATTGAATTGGCCATCCAGTTACTGGCTACTGCTGTATCCCCAAAAAAGTTTTGTAAATAATTCATGTGGATTATATAAGAAGTAAGAGATTACTTCTCCTTTGTCAGGTTCTCGTCATACTTAGACTTAGAGTAACTTTATTGTCACTATAAATGTACATTAATCAGCATACATTTTAATGTATACATTAAAAAATGCTAAATAAAATAAATAATAGTTATTTTATGGGAACACAGAGACACCTATTTGGGAAGCAAACAGAAAAAAAATATGAGTAACATTCACACAGAAAATGGAAGATTGAAAAAAAGAAAGCAGCCGCATACAGTACTGTAGACTGCAGGATGAGGAGGAGTCAACAAGGAACAGTTTAAATACAGAACAAATTATTACAGTTGAAAGAAAAAAGTGTTTTTCTCTGGTTAAAGAAGTGAGTTAAAAATGTGAAAGTTGCCTTGGTGTGGCTTGAAATGTACATCCCTGAGCTACAGTAACCTTTACTAATTCTTATGAAAATGACATGTACAAAGAACCTTTAGACGTTTTTGGTTCAGCAGAATTGTTTAAGGCAAGTGTCTCAAATATAAGGTGTTCCAGCATGTTAGAAACCAAAAAACACTCGAGGGAATAACATTTTATACATGGTAGGCTGTTCCCTTCATTATTACAGCTGCAAACTTTTAAGATCTATTATAAACTAGTTTGTACAAGCTCTTCATGAGTTTGTCTCTATGTTCTGAAATAAAGTGATTCATGATTTGTTAAATATTTAGCTTTACTAGAAAGTGTTAAACAAATCATAAATGATTAAGTAACTTAGCAGTTGTACATTCATAAGAATTAGCTTCCTGCAATTAAATGTGCTGAATTGGTAATAAAATATCTGGATTTAGTTATTCAGTTTATTTCAATTGTTAGACTCCCATTTCTAAGCGCATTGGATTTCATCTTGCCTTCCAATATCTATCTTGGTCTTCCCCTCACTAAGTATTTTGTGTTGACGGAAGCGAGAGAAAAACTTGGTTTTAGGAGAGAGATAGAGGTATCACACCCCTTAATTCTTATGTAGGAGAATTCTAGAACCAGGGGACAGGACTAGATGAGAGTTGCAACAAATAAGAAGTCACTAGTCCCTGATATTTTAGAGCAGGGGTGTCCAAACTTTGGAACTTTAAGACTTGTTGACTTCAACTCCCAGAATTCCCCAGCCTGGGGAATTTTGGGAGTTGAAGTACACAAGTCTTAAAGTTTCCAAGGTTGGACACCCCTGTTCTAGAGGTAGCATGGCAAGCTGAGCCAATTAACTTCCAGGGTTGATTAACTTAACCTGTGGTGAGCTCTCAAATTTCCATGGTATTGTGGGACATGGAAAGTGGTGACCTTAGAACAGTGCTACTTGATAGCTGATAAAAATGTAAAAGTGTTTCAAAACGTTTTACCCATGTATACTTAAAACAATTCCCTTTAAAAATAAACTGGGGGGGAGGGGATTATGTTTAAACTGTTAATGGAATTATTCTGTAGATAAGTCTGTGAAAGTGATATTTCAGTTACCGTATTTTTTGGAGTATAAGACACACCTTCTTCCCTCAAAAAAGAGGCTAAAAATCTGGGTGCGTCTTATACACTGAATACAGCATTTTATGCCTTCCAAAGCCCTGCCCTTCACCAAAATGGCTGTGCAGAGCCTGTAGAAGGCCTTCAGAGAGCTGCTGGGGTCTGGGGAGGGCAGAAATGAGTGTAAAACCAGATGTTTTTTGCTCAATTTTGACCCGCCCTAGCCCCCAGGAGTACTCTATAAACCTTCTAAAGCCTATGCATGCAATTTTTGTGACAAAAAACTGTTCTCATGAAAAATGGGCCATTTTTTGCTTGTTTTGGGGGGACTCCCCCCCAGGAGCACTCTACCAGCCCCCTAAGGCTATTCGTGCCTTTTTTGGGAGGTCTGCAGAGTGCAAAAATGTTTTTTAAAAAATTTGCCTTTGCCTCTTCAAAACCTTGGTGCGTGTTATACTCCGGTGCGTCTTATACTCTGAAAAATACGGTATGCATTCAGGTATGCTCTAGCACTGAAAAAGACTAAACTTGTTTGTAACACTCATAATATCGCATAGCCTCTGTATCGGAACTTAACAAAGAGTAATGTTATCCTTTATTACAATAGCTGCTATACTGAAATGTTGTCCAGATTAAGCTATTTGAAATTGGGTCAAATGATAGCATTTTGAGGGGAAAAAGAGAGAAGTAAACTTGACATTCGGTATTAATATCCTTAAGGTGAAGGCTGTGAATTTTAACTTCTTCTAAGTCACCATAGGAACCTGTGAAAGGGCAAGAGATTATGTATAAATAAACATTGCATCTCTCTTGTTACAGGGAAGTTCAGACATGCTGGCTGTCTGCACATGTGTAATCTATGCTTTGTTTATTTATTGGCATCACACTGACATCTTGGCTAAAAGATCCATTTTATTCCAAATAAAGCTGCCAGGAATTAGAAAGAAAGATTGGGGAAGGAGGGGCTGGTGAAAAGATGACTAGAAGTGAATTGTGCCAGAGTGGCCTCAACTGAATACATACTTCCTCCCAGGCAGCTCTGTACACATCATGGATAAATACTTACCTGACTACAAGAGGATAAGCAGTGCCTACTCTAATCTCCATTTTGTAATTTTTTGTTTTGTTTTGAAACAATAATATATAGCTACTTGGACTCCATTTCTTTTTCCTACACCTTTCAGTTTTCTGAATCTACTTTTTTTGATCCTCATATAGCCCACACTATTTCACTGGCATTTAATTCCCCTGGTACCCAGCTTCCAAACATGGCTTTACTATTTCTATAGCATTATTTCCATATTCCTAATTTGGCAAACAGTTTTTATTTCCTTGCTTTCATTGTGCTCGGTATTTAAGTTTGGTATATTAAAAGTAGTATACTGGCCATGTCTTAGGAATTGGAATATTAATTAACTGGTTCCCTTTCCTACAGTATTTCAGTGGTTTAAATAAAAGTGTTTTTTGAACCATATTGATTGTGCTTAGCCTACTTTTATCACTTGTACTGTCATCTATCAAATCAAAACAGAGAGCATAAACACAGTTCCGGAAACAATCTCATTTATGCAGTTGTTTTTATACCCTAAACAAGTTGAGGCATGTTAGAAATAGAATACATAATAGGCATTCTTAACATATGTTATAGAGATTAATGTGCTATTTCTATGCACGGAGAAATCTTTATTAAAAATAGAGGAAATAGTTTGGTTTTTATTTTTCTTTGTAAACAATTACAGAGTTACAAGGAAACTTAAGTATTCAATTAAACCTTGAGGGGCAGGATTTACTATGTCTGACACCTATATGTGTTTGCCAGATGCTTTTTAATTGTCATTTTATTTTTCCACCTCTTTAAAAAATATGCTTTATATTATGGCTCATGATTTGTTACTATTGTTGTTCAAATTTATTAAAATGTCGACTGTTTTCCTCATTAGGAGAGGTGGAGGATCAAGCTAATCCTTTTCAAATATAAGTAACTCATTTCTTGTGCTATTGATTACCGTAGATTAAATAATAACCATTAATGCTCCCTTCCAATGAATGGAGGTTAAGAAAAAGACCATCATTTGGCCTGAGGGGAGAGAGACAGAGAGCCATTGTGTGCATCCTGGGCCTTAAGGAACATATTGTGAGGTGAGGAGGACACTGGCGGTAATATCAGTCATTAAGAAGCAGTTGGATGCTTCTTTTTCTGTTTATGTGAGTGTAAGAGGAGATTGGAGTGTGAAGGAATGAAGACTGATGGTTGGAACTTGATTTTAAGAGATGCATCAGGAAAATTGGGGAGAATCAAGCATATAGAATAGCTTGGCAGATAAAGTTGGGAAATACATCATGGATGACAACGGGTAGCCTCTCTTCCTTTTAGACTTACGTGATTGTATTGTAATAGTTGTGATGGTAGCCTCTCCAGCTAAAATTTTTGTTCCTCAGTCATGGTCAGTTGCTGTCACAACATCTATTATCCAGTATTTAATCCAGGATCAAGATACCTCTTTTGGCTTGTGTCACAAAGGCCTGGTGTATAGAAGGGTGATGGTCAAGGTGAATTTACATTTCTTCCAGTTCTTTTTCTTAGAACTGGAATAGTAAAGGGAAATGATATGGCACACTAAAATCAGAGGATTGAGTTGTCTGTGGGAAGTCATCTCACTAGCAGATGCTCTACGTAAGTATATCAATTTTGAATACTTGTTGCTGCATTTCAGTAGCTGTGACAGTACAAGTAGTCCTCAACTTATTACCACAATTGACCCCAAAAGACAGTTGTTAAATGAGTTTTGTCCCATTTTACGACTTTTCTTGACACAGTTAAGTGAATCACTGCAGGTGTTAAGATAGTAACATGGTTGTTAGGTGGCTTCTCCTTTGACTTTGCTTGTCAGAAGGTCACAAAAGAAGATTACATGATCTTGAGGCACTGTAACTTGTAAATATGATCAGTTGCGAAGCTTCTAAATTTAGATCACGTGATGCTACAATGGTTGTAAGTGTGAAAAATGGTCATAAGTCAATTTTCTTAGTGTCATTGTAAGTTTGAACAGTCACTAAACAAACTGTTGTAAATTGAGGATTACCTGTGTGTGAATAGTCAGCATACCATTCAGTCTGCTGCCTAATAGACTTTCTTCCTAAAATGGTCTGAGTGATTTCAGAGGAAATGTTGGATTACCACAAACCTCTTGCCTTTTTAAAGATCGACATCCATACATATGCCAAGGAGGAGCAATTTAGGTCCTCCATGATGACCATAGACATGTTTTAACTAGTATATGATCCAGGTATGGAGAAAAAGCTTAATTTGGGTTTGGTTTCTTGTTTTAAGGACCTAGTGATCTGAGGTTTGAGGAAATCCACGTAACTTTGCTGTCATGAACAGATTGTACCTTAGTTTTTGCAGGTGTGGAATGACTATTGACATAATCATAATACAGAGCCCGATGGATTCAGTTGATTTCCTGAGTCTATCTGGAGCATTTCTGAGTCTATCTGGAGCGTGGTAGTAATGCTATTGATTTCATAGTTGAGCAGAGATCTTGCAAAGCTTTATCAGTCTAATGGTTTATTACCAAGCTGAGAACAGTGAAGTGGATAGTATTTCAGAGAATTCCAAATGAGATACTCTTGGGATGGATCATATGAAATGAAGAGTGAAGCTAAATGAAGATCCATTTGAATTATTTCATTGCAGTAGAAACAGCAAGCACTTTGATTTCACAGTGTTGCTTTTCACTCAAGATTTTGAAGAGCCAGTACAAAAAAATGCTCAGTGTGGGCAATTCATTATCTTCTTTGTGGACAAAGTTGGTTGGACACATATTGATTTAAACTTCGGAATTGTGGCAGTTTATATGAACGATTTGGGGCAACTACTTTCCTTTTTTAGTGGATTATAGATCTTAACGATATGGACAAGATATGTGAAAAGATTAAAGTCATCACGTTTACTCAATCATTGCTGTCTTTGGCTATTTAATAGTATTATGATGGCACTGTTCTTTGTTAATATTTACTGTCCAATAGACAACTGTTGTCTATTCAATAACGAGAAAAAACTGGAATTAACTCTAAACAAATTGGAAGAGCTATGAGCGAATAGGAAATGGGCTTAGAAACTGAAATTCAAACTGCTGGGTGGAGTTGTACTTCTCTCAAACGAGCTGGCTTGCAATCTGGGAGTGCCCCTTGATTTTCAACTGACAATACAAGCCAGGAGTAGTTTGGATTAATGAACAATTATACCTAAATGAGCAATTATTCCTAATGTGTCTGTTTATGTCCCTTCCTGACACTTGAAAAAACATCTAGCTGCAAAATATGCACGTCATATCATCACAGATTTCAATGGGAATTTATATGCAGGGCAATTCTTATTAAGGGCTACAAAATTTTCCTTCACATTACTAATTGAGATTTTTTGCAATCACATACACGGAGCGACAATTAGGGTATGTGTGTGAAACAAATGTATTCCTTTCCCATTATGGGTATGTCAAGATCAGGGGTATTTTGTTAATCAAGTACTGTTATAACTCAAGTGTTGAGTCTAACAGAATGCCCGTTTTTTTTTAATTCTCTAGTTGTTTGATTGGAAGGCTTGTAGTGTTCCATATGTTTTCTTAGCCTTCTGAAGTCAACAGTCAACTTCAACATGGTTTGTAGAAGTTGAGGAACAGAAAAAAGCTATGTGAAAGTGTTCTGAGCTTTTTTTTTAAATTATTATTTTTTATTTTTAAACAAACAAAACATAAAACACATACAACCTTCTTCCATTTCAAATGGTGTGTCGTTTGGTTACAAGATTTTGTGCGTCTTTTCCATGATCACCACTTACAATTATATATCAAATCACAAATTATTCCTTAGATAAACATAAGTACATTATTATCATTATATATCAATTATTCAACTGTAATTATTATTCCTTAATTTTAAACAAGATATTCTAAGTATTAGGTACATACATACAACATCATTTCGCATCAATAGTTCAACTCCAATTATTATTCCTTCATTTTAAACAGAGTATTCTATATGTTGAAATCATACATACAACATCATTCCATTACATCGTTCTAGTCTATTTAACAATGCTGAACATTTATAGTATTGCATATATCATTTTCCTGTACACCGCTTGGAGAGTCCAAGCAATGGGTTAATTCAGTCTGCTTGCCCTTAGGACTGAGGAACTATTTTTCCTTAAGCCACACCTCCTCCTGGTGTGCTCAATCCCCCAGAATTCTTCCTCAGTCAGCCCGTTTGGACGTATTTAGTTAGAGCTCTGAGCTAAATTGATCCTTTTTTGGCTTGGACTCTCAAATTACGTTTAAAGTTTTTCTCTACTATTCCTCCAACATCGTGAGACGTTTCTCTCTTAAATTCTGCGACTTTCTTCAGTACAATCTGCACTTGAAGGCCAGGAGGTAAGCTGGAAGGTGGTGGGGGGTGCCCCTCAGCCGATCCTCTTGGGACGGCTTCGGAGGCCTGCCGCTTGTCGTTTAAAACGGCGCGGCTGCAGCGGCGAGGTTCCTAAGTCCCCAGGCCCCTCGTTTGTTATTTTCGTCGAAGTTTTTTCGCTCCCCGGCCTGCTAGAGGACCTCTGCCGCAGGGAGGAGTGGGCGATCGTCGCCATTGCGAGGCGCGTTCGCTCCTCGCTCTCCCTTAGCCCCACGCTGTTGCGGCGGCCATTTTTAGGCGCGAAAATAGCGCGCCCAGCCATGGCCGCCATTTTGCATCAGCCTCGTTGTTCAGGAGGCCGCTGGAGGTGGCAGGGCCTAGCAAGGGTTTCTCGGGCTAGGATCGCCACCTTCGCCTTTTGTCTATTTTTGCGAGCGGCGCTGGTTCCTGTGCCATTCCAACGGTCATCATACCGGCTCAGGGAGGAGGCCTTAAGTAAGCGCAGGCCTAAAGATTTTTTCTATAGTCATTCTCCTCCCTGCTTCTCCTGCGGAGCCTTGCACCTCGGTGCAGGCCCCAATCCTACCCCTGGGCCTCCGACTGGTGTGAAACATGGGATGATTTCATAGTATTGATTCGATTAATTGTATATATGGCAATTTTAACGATCATTTCGTTTTGTTTCCCATTACAGCACCCAGTCTATATCTATCCTTCTGCCTTATCATAGCCTTGCTCCATCTTGTGTGGTCATTGACTATGGACCTGCCCAGTCCTCCCGATTCCCAAGACGCTAGGCCGAGCCTCTCGCAGGCCCCTAGCAAGGGTTCCTCCTCTTCGGGGAGTGGGGGTGCGGGCAAGAGTGGTGGGGGTAGCTCTGGGAAACAGCGTTCCAGAACCCCTTCGGTAGCTGAGGCCAAGGATGCTGAAAGGCGCCAGCGGGCCCTTGACAAGCAATTCGAGAAGGCCAGACGCCAGGCAGACAGGGTGCAGTCCCTTTCAGGAGCCCCTCCCTCCCGGGAAGATCTCCAGTCGGTCCTCGCCGAGGAGGTGGAATCCCAGGACCTATCCCCTAATAGGTCATTTGCAGAGCCGGCTTCCCCGGTCCCTTCCTGGGCCTGTGAACAGGTTCCTCCCCCTGGGGATGCTAGCATAGACGATATGCAGGGTGAGGCTTCACCCCCCCTAGTAGAGGGCTTGGATCCCGATTCTGACTCTGAGGAGTTATCGCCCCGCATGCAGGAGCTAATGGCCCGCGCCATTGCCAAGGGCATCACGGAGGCCATGAAATTTAAAAGTCCTACCGCAGCGGCCCCTAGGGGTCCCAAACCCGATCAGGCAGCTCCGCCCCCAAGCAAGCGTGCTCGCCATCCTTCCCTGGAATCCTCGGTGGTCAGCGAGGCCTCTGCCATTGAGGACCCTGACCCGGAGGTGCTAGGCCTCTCGGACGACGAGGACCTTCCCCCCGAAGCGCCCGCCTTTGCGGGTCTCTTCAAGCCCAGCCTTTTTAAATCGGTCCTTCACAAGGTCAAGGCTGCCACCAGGGTGGGGATCAAGCCCAAGCCGACCGCGCCGGCGGATGATGCCCCTCCGGCTAATCCCAATGCGGTCATGTTTGATGTGCCAGCGCCCCAGCAAGAGCTGGTTCCGGTCCCGGGGCTGTTCCTCGACTTAATCCAGCGCCAGTGGGCTCAGCCAGCCACGCAATCCTCTCCCAGTGGGGTAGATAGGAAGCTTTATACTATGGAGCCAGTGTTGGAGGACCTTCTGGCCCTTCCCACTGTCGACCCGCCCATCGCTGCGCTCACTTCCAACTCCTCGCTACCGGCCGACCTCCTGGAAGGCCTTAAGGCGGAGGACAAGAAGGCGGAAAGGGCGTGCCACAAGACCCATCTGGCGGCTGCCTGGGCCATCAGGGCCTCTTCTTCCGCTTCCTTTTTTAATAGGGCCTCTGTGATCTGGCTGCGCGAGCTCCTAAATAAGCTCCCGGCGGGAGACATACGTCTCCACCAGGACGTGTCAAAAATAATCGCGGCCTCCCAGTATGCCGCTGACGCGTCCCTCAATGCCACCAAATTCGCCTCCAGGGCCCTCGGTTCTAACATAACTTCCCGTCGACTGATCTGGCTCCGACATTGGCAAGCGGACCAGAAAAACAAATGGAAACTGGCTTCCGCCCCCTTTAAGGGGTCCAAATTGTTTGGCGAGTCCCTGGATCCTCTCCTCATTGAGTCCAAGGACAAGAGGAAGATCCTACCTTCTCTAAATAAAAAGCAGGAACGTAAGGCCGCTCCCTACTCTAGGAGGCAGTCCTTTCGTGCCTCCGAGCCTTCCACCTCTGCCTCTTCCTTCTCTCCCTCTAATAGGTCCTTCGGCCAGCAGGGCGACAGGTCCCAAGACAGAGCGCCTTTTCGGGACAGAGGCAGGCAGCAGTTCGGCTTCCGCAAGTATAACCGCGGTGGGGCCTCCAACAGGCCGTTCCGTAAGTCAAAGTGACTGCCAGGGCTTGGCGCCCATCGGGGGTCGCCTCCAGCTGTTCGCCTCCCATTGGGCCCAGAACACCGAGGATGCTTGGGTTCTGCAGACAGTCAGGGAAGGCCTCTCCCTGGAATTCCTGTCCCTTCCCCCTCGGACCTTCATCCGGTGTCCTGTCCCGTCCTGCCCCCAAAAGAGGCAGCGTATGGACCAGGAAGTCCGTCATCTCCTAGACATCAGGGCCGTGGAACCAGTTCCCCAAGGCGAAGAGGGGAGGGGGTTTTACTCCATCCTCTTCCTGGTACCAAAGAACTCGGGGGGGTGGAGAGCCATCTTGGACCTCAAGAACCTCAACAGGCATATCGCCTACCGGAGGTTCAAGATGCAGTCTCTGCAGTCCATTCTGGCGGGGATTCGACAGGGAGATCTTCTCACATCTATAGATCTCAAAGAGGCATACCTCCACATCCCCATCCGTCCTCAGCACAGGAAGTTCCTGCGCTTCTATTATGCGGGTCGCCACTTCCAGTACAAAGCTCTTCCATTCGGCCTCTCGTCCGCTCCTCGGACGTTTACCAAAGTGCTGGCGGTAGTGGCGGCTCAGCTAAGACGCAGGCCCATAAGGCTCCAATGCTACCTGGACGACATCCTGATCCAGTCGTCGTCCAGGCAGCAGGCCCTTCGGGATCTCCAAACCACTATGAGATCCCTCAGAAACCACGGCTTCTCTCTAAACATAGAGAAGAGCCATCTCACTCCAACCAACAGACTTGTACACCTGGGGGCGGTGATAGATACCAACTTGTGCAGGGTTTTCCTTTCCCGAGACAGGTTGACCGGTCTAAGGTCCATGACCCACAAGGTGTTGAGCTTGAGGCAGGCTCCAGTGGTCCTTCTGTCGCAGCTGCTGGGAAAAATGATCTCCTGCATTTCCATCGTGCCGTGGGCTCGCCTGCATTCCAGGTCTCTCCAGTGGCTGCTGCTGCCGCACCAGAGGGCATCCAGGAGCAACTCTACCAGGCCGATTCGAGTTCCCCCGGACGTGAAGAGGTCTCTCCGCTGGTGGGTGTCTCCGGCCATCCTCAAGGGCCACCTATTCAAGGAACCCGAGAGGTTGATCATCACCACAGACGCCAGCCTCTCCGGCTGGGGAGCCCACATGGGGTCCCTGGTTGTTCAGGGCAAGTGGTCCCAAGTGGAATCCAGCTACAGCATCAACCTGCTGGAACTGAGAGCTGCTCGCCTGGCCCTGCGCCATTTCAGCCGGCCCATCCATCGCCAACATGTACTTCTGATGACGGACAATGTGGCCACCAAGGCCCACATCAACCGCCAGGGCGGCACCAGGTCCAGAGCACTGATGAGAGAGGCGGAGTCCCTGGGACGCTGGGCGGAGCGCCATCTGGAATCCCTTCGCTCCGACCATATCTCCGGAGTGGACAACACACAGGCCGACTGGCTGAGCAGGACGACCATAGATCCTGCGGAGTGGAAACTGGACCCTCGCCTGTTCCACCAGATGTCCGACAGATTCGGGACTCCGGCCGTAGACCTGTTTGCGTCAAGGGACAACAAGCAGCTCGACCGCTTCTACTCCCGGTTCTTCACCCCGGGGGCGGAGGGGACAGACGCACTGCGTTGCAAGTGGCCCCGCGAGCTACTGTATGCCTTCCCTCCCCTGCCTCTCCTTCCTCAATTCATCTCCAAAGTCATCGCAGAGGGAGCAGAGGTCCTTCTCGTGGCCCCGCATTGGCCCCGCAGGTCGTGGTTTGCCGACCTTGTCCACCTGTCGGTGTCTCCTCCGTGGCGCATTCCTCCGGACCAGATCTCCCTCAGCCAGGGGGCCGTGATTCACCCAGAGCCCCAGTGGCTCCAGTTGGCCGTCTGGCACTTGAGGGGGACCAACTAAAAGGCCAAGGCCTGTCGGAGGAGGTAGTGAACACCATTCAGGCGGCTAGACGCCCTTCAACCACTAGGATTTATGATGCGTCCTGGGCCGCCTTCGCCAAGTGGTGTGAGGAGCTGCTCATCGAGCCGACGACCGCGCCTGTTCCCAGAGTGCTTGACTTCCTTCAAGCGGGACTCAACAAGGGCCTGGCCCCGAACACCCTTCGACGCCAAGTGGCGGCTTTGTCTACTGTCTGGTCGGGCGACCACCTTTTGCCTCTCAGCAAAATCCCGAAGGTGCGTCTTTTCCTCAAGGGCGCTTCTAACCTTCGCCCTCCCACCGTTCATCGCTATCCTACCTGGCAGCTGTCCGTGGTCCTGCGGGCCCTCTCTGGCCCTCCATTCGAGCCTTTACGCACTACTTCTCTTCGATTCCTGACGCTGAAGACGGCCTTCTTGATTGCCATCACGTCAGCTCGCCGGATTTCGGAGCTGGCGGCTCTCTCTGTTCGCCAGGATCTGTGCGTCATCCACCCTGACAGGGTCATTTTGAGGCTGGACCCGACCTTTACCCCCAAAGTAAACTCATGGTTCCATAGAGCGCAAGACATTGTGTTGCCAAACTTTTGTCCTCATCCGTCGCATCCCAGAGAGCGATCCTGGCACAATCTTGATGTCAGGAGGGCCCTGAAGGTCTACATCGCTCGTACTGCGGAATTCAGGAAGTCAGAGGCTCTTTTCCTCTCCTTCCAGCCCGGTTCCCTAGGGAAGAAGGTCACTTCCTCCACAATTGGCAGGTGGCTTCGCGCTTGCATTGCGACTGCCTATGAAAGTCAATCCAAGGCCGTTCCGCGCGGCATCACTGCACACTCCACACGAAGTGCTGCTACTTCAGCGGCCTGGGCCACCCAGGCCTCGATCCTGGACATCTGCAGGGCCGCTACGTGGTCCTCTCCTTCTCCATTTGTGCGACACTATAAACTGGACATTTTCGCCTCGGCTGAGGCGTCTTTCGGCAGGCGTGTGCTCCAGGCGGTTGTGTCAGAGACCGAATCCCGGGAGCCTTCTTCTGCCCACCCAGATGGACAATAACTTTGGTATGTCCCATTGCTTGGACTCTCCAAGCGGTGTACAGGAAAATGACCATTGGCTTACCTGAAGGGTCCTTTTCTGTACACCGCGGGAGAGTCCAACCCACCCTGGCTCTCAAGGCCGGGATTCGGGTCCCTCGTGTCAACAGTACATCATCTTGGACGCTTCGCTCCGTCCGCACGAACTGACTCCTTCAAAGAATTCTGGGGGATTGAGCACACCAGGAGGAGGTGTGGCTTAAGGAAAAATAGTTCCTCAGTCCTAAGGGCAAGCAGACTGAATTAACCCATTGCTTGGACTCTCCCGCGGTGTACAGAAAAGGACCCTTCAGGTAAGCCAATGGTCATTCTACTATTCTTAAAATATAAAAAAATCTCCAACATTTTCCATTACCATAATTTTTATCTAACCATTGATAAAACAAATCCCAAACCTTGTAAAATTGTTAATCTTCTTGTTCTCTAATTTCAAATGTCAACTTACTCATTTCTGCACATTCCATTATCTTGTAAATAATTTCCTCCTGCGTTGGTATTTTCTCATTCTTCCCATTTTTTGCAAATACAATTCTAGCTGCTGTTAAAACATTTACAATCAGATATTTCAAATCTCTAGTATATATTTCTGGTATAATTCCCAATAAAAGAGTCTCTGGTTTAAAGTCTATGTGTTTTTGTGTCATTTTCTCCAACCACTGAGCTTTTTTGATGATAGATGTGTTCCCTCCGCTGACCTCCGCTCCTTCCGTAAGAAACCCAAGACCCACCTGTTCCAATTAGCTGGCCTAGCCCATCTATAGTTCTATTTTTACCCTCCTGGCAGTTATTTTTAATTATTTTTAATTTTGGGGTAGATTTTAGGGGTTGATTTTAACGTTGTTCTTAATTTTATTTTACTGTACAGTTTGTATATTGCCTCCTCTATTTATATGTATGTATGGTGTTTTTTATTTTGATTGTACACCGCCCCGAGTCCCTTTGGGGAGAGGGAGCGGTTTATAAATCTAAATAAAGTTAAAGTTAAAGTTCTCTTAATTACCATGCCTGATGGCTGTTTTTCCTGCCATTTTGCCTGAATTAAGATTCAGTAGCTTGGGCCATATTGCCTTATTAGAATTATTACTAGAATTTCTATTAGAAATAGAAAAAAAGTTAGAAATCTATTCAGTTGCCTAGTATATGATTATTAGGGTTAAATGATAAAAGAATATACCACATGTTCATACTTATTTGAAAGCAAAGTTGGAAATCTCATCCCTGAATTCTGATGTTAAGCCTTTTCCTGTAATTATTAGACACACTGAATTTTCCAAAATATATTACCTCACTCTTCTTATAAATGCATGTCAGCGTGCATGTAAACGGACCCAGAAACTGTGTTGCATATTGATGTAATAAAATTGCTTTATTGAGCAGGATGTGCTCAACTAAAGGATCCTCTAAAGATGGAGAATTACATAATCCCACTCGGGGAATTCTTGAGAAAACAGCAAGGTAGACTATGTTTTACAAAGTCTTGGAGACCTACCATCCTGAAACTTCAACCATTTAAAACATGATTTTGGCTTTTGCTATAAATAAATTTAATTTTTTTTAATTACTGAATTGTTTACAATTCTTCCTTTAAACCCAGCTGACAAAATCTACTCCAGATGTTGGTAGGCAAGCATAGCAAATGGCAAAGACAGAAAATAAAGCTGAAATTTAATGAACAGGGAATGACTTGCTGTTAAAAAAATATAGCAGCAATAAGAGAAAATTGTCAGTGAAATGTGATATCATTTTAACATGAACAGAATTGTTAACTTATTATATTCATAGCACATCAAATTTATACTTTTCTAACTTCAGAGCTACAGGGGATTGGCTGATGAAACTTGAAATTGTTGTTCTATAACCTTTGCTTTTATATTAAACAAATGATCTCAGATTTTAAAACAGCTTTTCACTCCAGGGGAAATATGCCATTAAGGAAGTGCCAGAAATGTGCTTAATTGATACAATCTTTGAAATCCTCTTTAAAGGGTGTTATTTCCCACATACAGATTTCTGGGAAATGAAAGAACCACAGTTCATACATTTACCACAGGCCAGGGCTAAAAGGTTTAGTTAAAGATGAGCATAAGCTTTTGCTGCATGAAGATAACTTCCCATATAGAACAATGCTTCTATAAAAAACTATATAAAAAGAAATGCCCAATTGCACAGAGATTCATTTCAAGCAAATTTGTTTCTTTTACAAATGTGACTACGGGTGGGAGGGGGATAGTTATAGGAAGAAAAAACAGAATAATAAGAGTTAGAAGTGACCTTGGAGGTGGTCTTCTAGTTCAACCCTCTGCTCAAGCAGGAAACTCTACACCATTTCAGACAAATGGTTGTCCAATCTCTTCTTAAAACTTCCAGTGTTGGAGAACCCACATATTCTGGAGGCAAGTCGTTCCATTGATTAATTGTTCTGTCAGGAAATTTCGTGTTAGTTCTAGGTTGCTTATCTCCTTGATTAGTTTCCATTCATTGCTTCATGTCCTACCTTTAGCTGCTTTGGAGAATAGGTTAACCCTCTCTTCTTTGTGGCAACCCCTGAGATATTGGAACACTGCTATCATATCACCCCTAGTCCTTCTTTTCATTAAACTAGACATACCAAATTCCTGCATCCATTCTTCATATGTTTTAGCCCCCAGTCCCCTAATCATTTTGTTGCTCTTCTCTGCACTCTTTTTAAAGTATCAACATCTTGTGGTGACCAAAACTGAATGCAATATTCCAAGTGTGGCCTTACCAAGACATTATTAAGCGGTACTAACACTTCACGTGATCTTGATTCTGTCCCTCTATAATGTAGCTTAGAACTGCATTGGCTTTTTTGGCAGCTGCAGCACACTGCTGGTTCATATTTAAGTTTTTGTCCATTAGGACACCAAAATCCATCTCGCAGTTAGTGCAATTAAGCCAGGTACCACCTATACTATACCCATGCATTTGGTTTTTCTTGCCTAAATGTAAAACCTTACTTTTCTCGATATTGAACTTGGTTTTGTTAAATAGGAGCTTTTTATGAGAGTGTTAATTCATGAGAGTGATATTGGGAGAAGGGGAGTTGATAATTTTTAAACTATGTGATTGATTTTTCTGATATTTGTAAGAAGATATTAAAAGCAGTCAGGAATCTTATTGAATTGGTGGTATATCAATATTGGATATTTATATTAGATAAAATTAGATAAAAATAAATAATACACATTTAAAAAGAGAGCAGGTTCACTTTATCATAGGGAACACCTGCCCAATTAATTTAAGCAGCTTAGCCAAAATCTCAGTTCATCTCAGTATACCATGGTGTACTGAATAGTTATTGGACTGAAGGAAAAGTTCATCTACTGTATTTTTCGGAGTATAAGATGCACCTTTTTTCCTCAGAAAAGAGGCTGAAAATCTAGGTGCGTCTTATACATTGAATACAGCATTTTTGCCTCCCGAAACCCTGGCCCCTTCACCAAAATGGCTATGCATACCCTTATAGAGGCTTTCAGAGAGCTCCTGGGGGCTGGGGAGAGCAAAAAACGGGCCGTTCCCCCCCCCCCCAGCCCCCAGCAGCACTCTATAAGCCTCCATAAGGCTATGCATACAAAAAAAATTTGACAAAAATGGGCCTGTTTTCACGAAAAACTGACCGTTTTTTGCTCATTTTTGGCCCCCCACCCCCCAGGAGCACTCTGCAAGCCCCCCCAAGGCTATTTAAGCCTTTTGTTTGAAAAAAAACGGGCCCGTTTTCATGAAAAACAGGCTGTTTTGGGGAGGTTTGCAGAGTGCAAAAACTTTTTTCCCTTTTGGAAAGCTCTTTGATTGATGAGAATTACATTGATCAAGTGCTGTGCCAGCAGAAACAAAGTCTTAGATGCTGCAGATTGTCAGCGATTTCCTTTTCTAGCATATGGATAAATACACCTGGAAACATCTACCTACCTACCTACTCTCTCTCTCCCTCCCTCCTTCCCTCCCTCCCTCCCTCCCTACTGTATTTCTCTCTCCCCCACCTCTCTCTCCCTCTACCCACTTACCAACCTATTCTCTCTCTCTCCCTACCTATCTACCGTATTTCTCTCTCACTCTCTCGCCCCCGTCTACCTACGTACTTACCTACTCTCGCTCTCCCTACCTATCTACTGTATTTCTCTCTCTATTTCTCTCTCTATCCCTCTACCTACCTACCTACATACATATACTCGCTCTCTCCCTACTACTGTATTTCTCTATCTTTCTATCTCTTTATTTCTCTTTCCCTCTCTCTATTCCTTTATCTACCTACCTAACTACCTAACTACTCTCTCTCCCTACCTATCTACCTACCTACTGTATTTCTCTCTCTTTCTTTCCCTTTCTATTCCTCTATCTACCTACCTACTTTTTTTTAATTTGCCTCTTCAAAACCTTGGTGCGTCTTATACTCTGAAAAATACTGTACTTTTGATACATACTTAGAAATGAGTGTCCTTTTTTAATTATCAAATTACTGGTACAAGTTATGAACAAACCATAATTTCAGATAATTTAATATATGACGAACAAGAGACACTGCAAACAATCTAGAAATTGCAATGAACAGAAACTGGTGTGTTTTTACTTCAGTCTGAATTATTCTTTGTGTACCTGCACTAAGACAAGTCCAGAAAATTCAATAAACAAAGATCTGTGTCTTAATATTGAAACACAGACTACAGGAGTTTTGCCCAATTCAGGCAGGTTTTATGAACAACTGCAATTTATCTAACCACAAAATAATAATCTTGTCTCCTTTTTTGCATGTTCCTCTCATTGTTAGTTATTATTACTTAAATCTTTAGTTACACACTGAATAAATTATCCTTTCCAGTTCCAGTCCATGCTTCTCCCAAACGCAGTAATGTTACATTC
This sequence comes from Natrix helvetica, assembly GCF_964273705.1. NCBI lineage: Eukaryota > Metazoa > Chordata > Lepidosauria > Squamata > Natricidae > Natrix > Natrix helvetica. The sequence goes on along the minus strand of NC_138548.1, from coordinate 77,163,505 downwards.
TTTCTTCCTGAGTTCTGGACATTGCGCTTTGTGTCATAAAATAAAGCAAAAAGATTGGCCAGAACAGTAGAAATTAATGGTGTATTCCTCAGTGTGAGGCATCAGAGCCTGTGAAATAGTTGTAGTGATGGTTGTTGCTGTTGTTTTTAATCTTGCTCAGCAATTCTAGTTTTGTTTTGAGTTTTTAAAATTGTTGTTAGCCACCTAGATTCATTTACCTAGTTACCTGCGGGATCGCGTCCTGCCCCATACATCCCTGCGACCCACTCGCTCACACAGGGAGGGGCTACTCCGGGTGCCGTCCTCTAGAGAGTGCCTGGGGACGGTGCCCAGGAGTAGGGCCTTCTCTGTGGTGGGCCCTACCCTTTGGAATGACCTCCCCCCAGACATCCGGACAACAACCGATCTTCGCTCCTTCCGTATGAAGCTGAAGACCTACCTGTTTTGTCAAGCCGGCCTGGCATAACGTTACTATCTTGCCACCCCAGGTCATTTTACAATGGGAAATTTTGTTTTTAATATTTTTGGGGTTTTAAACTTTGTAAGTATGCTTATTTATGGACTTATTTTTACCTCCTCTGCACGATTTTATGGTGCTATCTTGATTATTGCTCTGTACGTCGCCCCGAGTCCCTGTGGGGAGAGGGGGCGACTAATAAGTTCAATAAAATAAATAAATAAATAAATAATTTGTAAAAAATGGGTGGTCATATAAATCATATGAAGTTGATAGATGGAGGGATGGAGGGATGATGGATAGATACTGTGTTTCCCCGAAAATAAGATAGTGTCTTATTTTCTTTTGGCCCCCAGAATAAGCACGTAGCCTTACTTTTGGGGAGGTGTTATTATTTTTGAGGTGCAGGAGGCGGCGAGTGTGGTCACCTCATGGATGCTGCTGTGTTACAATATTTTTTTGGGGGGGCTTATTTTCGGGGAAAGGCTTATTTTAGCACACACGCTCAAAAACCCGATTGGGCTTATTATCCGGGGAGGTCTTATTTTTGGGGAAACAGGGTAGATAGAAAGAAAACTATATCCATCTACAAGAGCTTTTGCATGCTCATTATAATTTTGTTTTTTGTTGAATGGGGAATGTTCCATTCACTTTTATAAGGCTGTTCATTTTATTTTATCAGTGGTATGGAAAACTGTTTCTAAGAAGCACAGTACTCTACATTCTTTATAATGTAGTCTTCTTATTTACACAAGATTTTTCCAAAGAGAGAAAGTACAGAGGCCAGTAGGAGACATCTATTTTTTTTGTTTCTTATGATTATGATGGTGATTAGCAGAGCAGAACCTTTTCAATGCCTTTGACAGTTTGTATAATGTAAGTATGGACTTGCCCCTGGATGGTGCCTGTGCCAAGGTTCTTTCAGTTTGAACTAATTTATAAAATAAAATATCAAACATAATTTCAGGACGTATGTGATGAAAAAAATAATGATTTAGTCTGTCAATTTATTCTATTCCAGATTACTCTGTTTTATGCTGCTGGACAAGAAGGCTAATTTTATGATAAGTAGGACTATAAATGACCTTCTTATGAAACACATTTTGGCAGCTTAAAGCCTAAGTAGCTCAGTATGGCCGGAGCTTTTGTAGGCAAGAGTCCAAAGTCTTTCAAATCAGGTTGCAGATCTCTGGGAGAACTTCTCAGCATATCCTGCTGGCTTGAAACTCCTCTTGCCAATTGCATCTCTTGGGATCTTGCTGTAGCTGAATAGGGAGTCCGTAAATCGCCCAACAGTGGTTCTCGTGTTTATCTTTTTGTAACTGGCATCTCATTTAGATTTAGTTTCCTGTCATCTGTCAAAACTATCTAGGGCAACTTAAGTTCTTTGAGAAGTAACTGCCTCTGAAAGGAATAGTTCACAGAGGAGTAGTCATTTCAGCTTCCTTTGGGCTAGATGCCAGTTTATAGAATAATGGATCTTTCTTCCTCTTGAGTCGCTGCTCTCTTTGCTCATCTTTATTATTTTCTTATGTAGATAAGGGAAATGGGGGGGGGTGTTTTTCATGGTGTCAAAGAGCATCTGTGATTATTCAAGGCCAGGAGGTGATTTCCCAGGTTCCAGAGGCCATTATAAATAATGGAATGTCTACTGTTCTAATCTGTGTGGCAGTCCAAAGTATGGTTTCTACTTCTGTTAAGGTCTTTTTTTTAAACAACAACAACAGACCAGTGAGCTTGTTTGCAAAATGAGGGTTTTTCAACATGCTTTTATATACTTGTAATGTAATTGAGATTACAGCTGCGAGCTTTAATCAGTAGACATAGCTAAAGTTTTGATTGCTGGGGCAATTCAATCAGTGAGGGTGAATTTTACTCTGGGTCATGCTGCCCATTTGTTACTGCATCATAATGCAACGTGATGGTTTTCTAAAAATCAGTGTTAATTCATACTTTAATTAGAGATGACACCAAATATTTGTAAAGGATGGCAATTTTAACCGGTGTCATGAAGAATGAAGCATTAGCTTGATTCTAACAAAAATAATCACTAGTGATTGTGCAGCTTTGGAACATTCTGTACCTAATAGTTATGTGGCACTTTGGTGAGAAGAAAGCAGAAAATGTTAACACCGATTATTCTGAGTGTTCCGGTGGTAATCTATGTATGGCTCTGATTATAGTTTGTTTAAGACAATAGAAGTGATTTTAATATCAAGTTTAGTTTAGTTCTCACAAATTAGTATCTAAATCTCTCTCATTCTCATTTAAAAACATACAAAACTAAAGCAGTGTGGGCCAAATGCTCTTTGCAAGAAATTGGTTCTAATCTCTACTAAGAGTTATCTCTTCAAACTGACTGAAACCTGATGCTTGGTAGACAGAGAAGAGATTCTCAGAGAAAATGAGAGAGGGCAAATTGGAATTGTTAGGAAGAGAAAGGGAACATCAGAAAATTGGCGTCCCCAACACTTTCTCTTTAACCTTATCCATTGCCTGCATTAGCCCTAGTTGTTACGTAGTCTGCAACACCACTGAAGGAATCTAATTCTTAATTTTTTAATAAAAAGGATGAACGTTAGGTTAGTATTAATTGAGAGTACAGATAGTCCTAGATTTGTGGCCACAATTGAGCCCAACATTTCCATTGTTAATTGAGACAGTTGTTAAGTGAGTATGCCCCATTTTACAATCTTCTTAAGTTAGTAACATGGTAGTAAAGTGAATTTGGCTTCCCCATTGACTTTGCTTGTTAAAAGGTCGCAAAAGGGGATCATATGACCCTGGACACTACAACTGTCATAAACATATGCCAGTTGCCAGCATCTCAATTTCGATCACATGACTGCAGGGATCCTGCAACAGTCATACATGTGAAAAGAGGTCATAAGTTTCTTTTTTTTCAGTGCCATTATAATTTCAAACGGTCACTGAATGAGTGGTTCTAAATCAAGGGCTATAATCATATAATCACATTTAAATAATCTGATGAAGTGAACCACAATTCTCTAAAGTTTATGCTACTTCATTTGTTAGAAAAGATGCTATCAGGCTCTTTTTTATTTTTGGCTACCATAGACTAACATGGCTCTCTCCTACAGACTCTATTAGTAACATTTACACTAAATTAACAGTTGGTTATGCTAAAATATTTTTAATCTAGCCGGCAGTTATTTAGATATGTTTATATGCAAGAAGGGTGAGTAGATGCTTTCAGAATCTAGATTTCCAGATTCTATTTATTATTATATTCACCTAGAGTTGTTTGGACGATTGAGGCAAGTCATAAAGTGAATGAATGAATGAATCTTTAAGAAACTCAATATGCTCATATTAAAAATGATGCTTCATGATGCTAATGATTTTTAATTAACAAAAGCATTTTTAAAACAACAGAAGATAAATTTAATAGGCAAATATATGTAACTATGAATAACATTGGTATTATTTTGTTCTAAAATGAGAAAAGAATAAAGCTACATGATTTATATTCTGAATATTTCAAACTGGTATGTATTTCCTTCACTGATAGGATTCTCTACTTGGATGATTAAGTAGCTTTTCAACAAATCATTAAGATGCATTCTGTACTTTTAAAAAAATGTATGTGGGCGTTTGCTGAATTTTTATCTTAAGGGTTTAGAATATAAAAAGTAATGATTCTAGCTTTGTCTCTCTGTAGATATTTAACTATTATATCTTTCTTATCTAAATCGGGAATTAAAATATCAACATTGTAGAAGTCATTCTGGATTAATGCAGTATGTAGGTGCACCATTCTTGATGTCCGAACATAAACAAGATTTCAAGAAAGGCACAATACAAATTAAACAGTAGCAATCCTCTCACTCCTATTTTCCTTTTCTATCAGATTGTTTGGGATTGTATCCTTAGAGGGAGGGAGGGAGGGAGGGATGTGAAGCAGTGCCAGTCTCTTGTCTTTATAAATGTATTCTAAATACTGATACTAGATGCCCATTTACATATGAGATGGAGTGTAACCAACAGTGCCATTTTGATGGTTTGTGGCTATCAGTGGTTAATTATTTTACTGTTCTTCTTGGGCTTTTTCTTGACCAATGTCATTCTTGGTCCCAGCATGAAGCTCATATACCTGCTTCTGGCAGCCCATGTGAGCCTCTTCTATTTTTTATAAGCAGATACCTTGAAATAAAGGTCAGCATGTTGGGCATTTCATAGTAATCACATTCTCCATAGTGGGGGGAGGAGTATCCAGACTGGGTTGACTTCATCCACTCAATTATTGGACTGAGCCTGATGAGACCTTTAAACCACGACCCTATTGCCAGGCAGATTCCCAGCTTCGACTCAGTCCATCAACTGGACGGTTGGTCATCTAGTTTCTCCAGAGAAATGTTTATTATAATCATGTTATTGGAAATTTAATTGTAAATTTTGTTCTATCTATTTGTGAGTAGCTCCTCCTTTCCTACCAATATCCCTATTGGGGTGGTGTCTGCCTGCCTTAACCCCCTTGGTTGATTTGAGGGGAAATTTCTTCCCTGGTTGCTTGAAACAGCTTTCATTGCCTCCAGCCAAGGGACTTCCAAACCTTGTTGTTTGAGTGGAACATCCTGAGGGAGGACAAATATTCCTCCAGGGTCATACAGACTATTCAGGCTGCCTGCAGACCATCGACGGAGCGCATCTACAGTGCTACATGGCGTTCCTTCTGCACATGGTGTGACACTAAGAGTTTGGACCTGGTAAGAGCCACAATCCCACAGGTCTTGGACTTTCTTCAAGAGGGCCTGGACAAAGGGTTGGTTCCTAATACTGTTAGGAGACAGGTAGCTGCAATCTTTTCTGTAATATTGTGCGGTAGGTCACAAATGCTGACTCAGCACCCAATGGTCAAGCGGTTTCTCAAGAGTGCTTCTAATCTTTTTTTTTTTTTTTTCAAAAAAGTTTTATTGGTTTTTTTAAAAACATTTATGTGGAAAAGGGGTAGGTGGAATTACAAATTTTGGCAGTTGCAAATATGGCAGACGCCTCCTCCCTCCAAACTCCTAGGTTACATCAAAATATCAACTCTTAATACATAATCATAAAAAGTCAGCATCTTAATTCTAGAAGAAATAATTTTCAATCAATTTATATAATTATAATATATAGTCTAGTTATAAATTCATATTTACTTTCGGTCTGTTTATAACATTGTGATTTCCTTATTTATTTTTGTGATCTGAGTTTTCTTGGTGTTGCCCCTTCACCCCCCGCTGGCAGAGCTCCGGCCCCTCCCGTGTCCTGTATGACCGTTGTAGTATCTTCTGTTTTTTCTAGGTTGGCTTTGTTTTTTTCCATAAAGGCCTGTGCCTCTATGGGTGTATTAATTCTGATTCTTGTCTCCTCCCAGAATATTAGCATACCTTCAGGCATCAACCATCTAAACCACACCCCCTTCTGGTATAATTTATTCGCCAATTGCGAATAATTTTTCCTTTTTTCCCTAATTTTTTTGGGAATCTGCTTTAGAATGGTTATCTCCCTATCACAGTATGTCAATGTTTGCCCCCTTTGCACACCCAGTATTTCATCTCTTGTGGTTTTCCTAAGAAATTTAATGTGAACCTCTCTGGGTACATTATGTGTTCTGGCATATGCTGAATTCACTCTATAAGCTAGGTCTATCTCCCAATCCATCTGCTGTTTATCTTTGTGTATGTATTCAGCTAAAATATTAGTCATAATGTCCCTTATGTTTTCCCCATCTGCTTCTATTACATTTTGAAATCTAAGATAAAAGGACATTCTCTCAAACTCTATTTTCATTTGTTGGATGTCAAGTTCTTTGTTCCCCTTCTGTAAAGCCTCTACCCCCCCCCTCGCCTCCGCCACCCCACCCTCCACAAGGTCCAGTCTCTGTGAGTTCTTAAAAATTTGGGCTTGGTTCTGTTTAATTTCATCTTTCATTTCCCTTAACTGTTTCTTAATTTCCTCCTGGCCCTGTAGAATTTGTTGAAGCATTTGTTGAAAGTCTATCTCTGTAGTCTTAGGTTGCATCAGTTCTGTTATCTTTGACTGTGTAGCTGGGCTAGACGTTGCAGACGTTGGGGCAGAAGTAGCAAATCCAGGCTTTCCAGGAGGTGGTCTTTTTGGAGGCATGGTTTTTAAAGCAAGGAAGTCTGTCAAAATAGAGACTGGGCAGCTGGAGAAGTAGAGCAGGCAGGCGAATCCAGAAGGCAGAGGATCCAAACAGATGGGGATTTCTTTAGTCAGTCTAGCAGTAGATGAAAATTTTTTCCCCAAAGAGTTCAAAGAAGAACAATCCACAAAAGATTCCTCTGGGTGGCTCGGAGACAAAGACCGGAAGCCTGAATTTTAGAGGTGGAGTCAGGTTTCACAGTTCATGAAGACAACGGAAGTGTGCCATCTTGCCCTGCCAGCTTTGGGCTCAGAGGCATAATAAAGTTTTAAAAATTCAAAAAGTTCTCAGTTCACCCATAGATTCTGGAGCTAAGTCCGATGAAAGTCACTTTTATAAGGGTGAGGCATCATTAGTTGGCTCTCCCCCCTCCTCCTTCCCCTGAGGGCGAAAGCAAAATCTTCTCAAGCCGCTTGTCCAAGGGAGGGGGGGAAATCCCCCTCCCTCTAGCCGCACCTCTGGCAAAAGTCCGAAAGTTTAACTTTTTTTTTCTTAAAAAGATGCTGAAGGGTCCATAAATTTAAGATAGAGGGAATGGAGAAGGGCAGCCTCTCACCACATTGCCGCTGCTTCGTTCAATAGCGCGTTCTCCGATCGGCATGGGGCGAGGCGCGCGCACACGGGCGCCCTCCGATACTGCTCCCCGGTGCCTAGAACGAAGCGGAGGAGCCCCCGCCAGCCGCCGCCGACGCCAGGACCCTCCGCGAGCCGTTCCCTCGGCAGGACACCTCTCCGGGGCGTCCTGTGCCCCCCCAGAAGCGGGGGAAGCCCACCGGGAGAGCGGGAGCAGGCAAAGGCTTGCCTGTCGCCGTAGCCGCCGGAACCGGAAGTCCCAAGAGTGCTTCTAATCTTAAGCCACCCACAGTACATAGGTACCCTTCTTGGGATTTACACAAGGTATTGGACGCTTTAACAGGTGCCCCCTTTGAACCGCTGCAAAAAGTGGCTCTCAAGTTCCTGACACTCAAGGTGGGTTTTTTGGTGGCCATCACTTCCGCTAGGCGGATATCTGAGCTACAGGCATTGTCTACCAGGGCTGATTTATGTGTATTCCACCAGGATAGAGTGGTTTTAAGGCTGGACCCTTCCTTCATACCCAAGGTGTGTTCTTGCTTTCATCGATCTCAGGAACTGATTTTGCCCAATTTCTGTCCAGATCCTTCTCATCCTTTAGAGAAAAAATGGCATACCTTGGACGTGAGGAGGGCTCTGAGGATTTATTTCAAAAGAACATTGTCAACCAGAAAGACAGAAGCATTGTTTGTTTCTTCCCAGCCGGGATCCCTGGGAAATAAGGTGACATCTACTACTATAGGCAAATGGTTAAGAGCCTGTATTGCTACTGCCTACCAAGCAAGGGGGTTCAGGAACCAGGGTCTATCACAGCACATTCCACTAGAAGTGTGGCTACTTCAGCGGCCTGGGCTACGCAAGCTTCTTTGACTGAGATTTGTAGGGCTGCTAAGTGGGCATCTCCTTCACCGTTCATAAAGAACTAGAAATTAGAATCTTTTGTTTCGGCAGAAGCAGACTTTGGATGCAGGGTGTTACAATCTGTGCATAGAGACAGGGCAACAGACCACCGTGTATAATTTTTGCATACATGTATCTAGATTTTGTATAAACCCTCCTAAGGGACGATATGGCTTTGGTACGTCCCAGTCTGGATACTCCTCCCCCCACTATGGAGAAAGGGTGTTGGTTCTTACCTGATACGCCTATTCTCATAGTGGGGAAGGAGTATCCAGCCCCACCCTGGAATTATCATGGTTCCTTGAATGCCTTATTGCTGTTACTGTTTGATGTTTTTTTGGTGTGTAATAAAAGAAGGTATTTCACTGCAACAATTATCTGGAGAAGATGACACATCGAGTCTGATAGAGTCCTTCATTGAAGCTGGGAGTCTACCCGGCAATAGGGGCGTGGTTTAAAGGTCTCATCAGGAGGTGGGAGGAGCTGATGTCGCAACGACACGACATGCGATCTTGGAGCTCCAAGATCGCAGTCGATACTTTTGCCACTGGATGGTCCTTTTGGACCTAAACTGTCCCGAAGAGATGGTGATAGGGAAGAGTACGTCCTGCTGATCTCAGGGACACCGCAAAGTCCCTGATTGATCCAGGAGAATCTCTTTTTGCCAGCGACATCTCTTTTGCATTTCAAGGTTCCTCAGCTTGTTTACAGAGAGTAATAGTGAGAAGAGCACGGGTTGTTTATACAGGTGCTTCTCGGGAGTTTCATTGGCAGCTGGAGTGGAGTGAAAACAAACCCTTGTCTTGAAAGATTATAAATGAATTTGCTTTAAATTTAACAAAAAGTTTTGAATGCCAGAGTGGCAGCATTTACAAGTTGGAAGAATGGCGCAACAGGAAAAAGAAATGTTAACATTGTAAAAGATTATGTTTGAAATTCAAAAATTATTAGAAGTAACAGAAAGAATTGAGAAGATATTGGAAAACATAGATCTTAGAACAGCAAAATTTGATGGAAAAATTGAGGATGTTCATCAAATGAAGAAAGTGGAGGTCAGAGTTCTAAAAACTGAAGGAAAAAATAAAGAGACAAGAAAATTGTTGATACCGACAGTGAACTGAGTGTGGTTGGAAATGGAAAGAGTGGAATATGGAAAGGGGAGATAGATGGACTGGAGCTCTACCCCAGATCTCAAAGTATAGAAGAAGAAAAGAGAGAAGAATTGATGGAACTAAGGAGAGAAATTTTGTCATAACCAAAGATAAGCTGATCGAAGAAGCAGATGGAGGCTTATACAAGATATGCAATAAGCAATAAGTTGCAAAGAGAAGTCTAATGCCACATACTAATGCCACAAATGGCAAGAGACATAAGACTGCACTATTCCTGGAAAGACACAGGTTGATGTAATGAAAGCTTATAATAAAAAAATAAGTCAATTTAGTTAAATTTAGAGCATCATGTATAAAATGAAGTGATAATGGATACAGTTAAATAATTGATTGATAATGATAATAATGCATGTATATATATATATATATATATATATATATATATATATATATATATATATATATATACATACATACATACACACACATACATACATACATACACATACACACACACACACACACACACACACACACACACACACACATATATATATATATATATATATGTTTGATAAGAGAAAATTTGATATAAATTGCAGATGGTGACTACGAAAGGAGGTTTAGAAACTCTGTTATTAAATATAACCATTTTTTATATAGAACATGTTATAAAGATGTAATGTTACTGGATGATATTGGGAAGAGCTAATGGAATGCCATTATGTGGTCTTGCTTTAAATTTGGAATATTTTATATAAAAGGACATAAAAACAATTATAGTCAAATGAAGATTGACGTATGATGATAGTAATATATATATATAAATATACTTGATTTAAAATATATGATTTGATATGAATTGTAGGTGATTACTGTGGAAGGGATGCATGGAAGTTTTTGTAACCAATCGACACACTTTCTACAATTTGTAATGGAAGATGGTTTTGTTTGTGTGTGTGTGTGTGTTTTGTCTGTTTGTGTCTATTCAAAAATTTAAAAAAATCTTTTAAAAAAAGGTCTTGTCAGGCTCAGTCCAATCATTGAGTGGATGAAGTCATCCCAGTCTGGATACTCCTCCCCCACTATGAGAATAGGCGTATCAAGTAAGAACCAACACCCTTTTTTATTAGATTGCAAAGGAGCTTTCAGTGCCCTAACAGTTAAGTGGAAGACAAGAGATGGGGAGCAGGAATAAGCAATGTAGCTTATTTTTCAGGATAGAAAGAAAAAGGATGGGCTCAGGCTAACTTTGATGAGGCATATGTGCATGCTGTTAATTGAGATATTTTCCTTCCATTGCAAACAGAGGGAAAGGGGGCAGAATTGTTTTCCCCTAGTTTAGATTACATTCCTGCTCTTGTCTTTAGGGCCATATTCAATTGCTGTATATATGTAAGCTTAGCAGTTAAGGGAAATTGTGTGTGAGTGGTAGATCAGTGCCTTTAAACCTCTGTGTAAATATGTCTGGAGACTCCTATTGTGCTGGGGTCTCCAAGCACGTACACAAAGTTCTTTACAGTCATATACATGTAGTTTTATTACAGTGGATACCATATGAAGGTATGTCAAGCTTAAAGCCTATTTTAAACATTTGGGAAAGTATTCATTTGGGAACTAGAATCAAAGATAAAATTCATCTTAGCTTCTCCTCTTCCTCTCTTTCCTCAAATAGTAGATCTTCAGTAGAAATAGTAAAGGCAGTCAAAGAATTTTCAGTATGAGAACTGTCTGGATTTGTTGCAACTAGATTGCTATAATCAAATTTCCCCACAGTTTTAAAGTATAGATACAACCAAGTGTCTTGAGTGGAAGTTTTGTTCAGTCTGTTAAATGGCAGTTTCTGTACTTCTCCCATTTCATGTAGGAGAAAATGAAATAGAGCAGAATAGGCCCTGGCAACAAAGCATTTTGTATCTGTTCTTCAGACTTCTAAATACACGATGTGAATTAGAAAGAAATCAGTCACTTTGAAATTTTATCTTGCACTCAGCATTTGGCATATCTATATCCAAACCCTGGCTGCAGTTTTTAGAATACACCACATGTTTATGCTGGAAATTTCTTCATACGCATATTGAGTTTGTTCTGTTATGAAATCATGTCTCATGGGGAGGATAATTTAAAGACATTTCCGTTTGTTATGTCTGAGCTAAACTAGACTATTAGGGCTTGTTAATGCTGCATAAACTCAAACCTAGAACAGCTTTCCAATATAGATTGTACAATCTCTCGCAAACTGGATTCTGATCTGAGCAATCTGTTTTTGTATGACTGAAATATGGCTCCTTTCCAAGTGCAAATTTCCCATTGTCTTGGGATTTAAGTGTTGCATCACACACTATCTTTTCCTTTTAGATTTCTGAGTATTGTCATGTACTGGGGAACAATAAAAGCTATGAGTAGATGTCATCATATTTAACTCTATTCACTTTTTTACAGTGCTGTACAATCTTGTAGCAAGTATATACAAGTGACCTCTTAATCTCTTGTTTACTCGTTGAAATGTGCAGATTGATTCCTTTAGTTTATGTTTCTTGATTTCTTTAGTTTATGTATCTTCAGGGCAGAACTCCTTAAGCACCCTTTTAAAACCTGTTTTAGAACAGAGAACACAATAATTGTTCTAATGAAATATAAGTACATCATTTTTAAAGCAACTTTGCTGACATTCTTTCTGAGGTTTATTGAGTTACCTGAATATTTTGGTACATTATTCCAGAGTTTGTAAATTATACACACAGCTCACAGTTCTATTTGGGATAGATCTGAGATACAGTAGATTTAAAATAGTTCATTAACAGAATGACAAATGCTTTCTGCTCTACTACAAATATGTCTTTCACTGTTTTCCCAAAAACTGGGTATCCTTCAACATAGATATAGATTAGAGCAGTGGTTCCCAAATCTGAGTAAACTATTCACAATTGATAAAGGTGATTTTACCTTGGGTAACAGCATACGAATCCCCTTACCAATCACAATGGGGACATTTACATTGACTTTCTGATAAGCAGTGTTGGGTAATGAAGGAAATTTTTTGGTGAACACTGGATCACTTTAGTCAGGCATATATTATGATTCTACCATATTTAACATTTGCAAAAAACATTTAATAAGAGGAGGATGAATCACGTTATACTACCTTCTTTGAAATTGGTTGTAACAGAGCTCATGGTATATATCAAATGTTACTATACAGTAACTTTCATCTAATAGTCTCTTTATATATAATGTCACTCTGTTCAATTTAGGCAATACATTGAAGGATTGCTATTTTGAATAAAATGCCTTTGTCTTAATATTTCTTTTAAGGTTAACAGTATTTTGTTTTATTGGTTTCTTTCTAAATATCCATAAGTAACTGATACTTTTCAGAGTTTAGATTTTCAAGTCAAATCTGTATATTGGAAAAAAATTAATAAGGGTAGTCCTTGACTTATGACCATTGACTTGGCAACTCTTCAGACTTACAACAGACTCCTGAAATGTGCTTACAACTCAGTTCCAAAGTTCAGACAGCTTCTCTCCCATGCAGTCATGTGAGTGCATTTCAGATGCTTAGCATCTGGCCACATTCATAGCCATTTACAGTATCCCACAATTATGTGACTGGAATTTACATCATTTTTGCTGGAAACTGGCAAATGGGTTTGCTTAAAGATGGTGAATTTGCTTAATCAGCATGGTGATTCTCTTAATGACCACTGCAAAATCAGGTCAGTTACATGGGTGACCCTCTTTATGATCATCACAAATTATGACTGTAATGGTTAGGTTCAGGCTCTATTACAGTCATTGACTACCTGTTATGATATTAATAATATTATGATTCACTTCATGTTAGTGTTAAAACAAGGGCAAATTAACTCTTGGTTTACCTCTACTAAAAGACACAGAATAGAATAATAGAATTGCTGAATTCCAGAGCTGATCGGGAACTAGTTTAGCTGTCTGTTCAGATTAAGATTTTACTAGGACTTTGACTTGTCTGGGCCACATTCAGTGAAGAGGAATTGTCTTGGGCTGCATATAAAATATTTTTTAAAAAAGTTTTTGCGCTCTGCAGATCTCCCAAAAACGTCCCGTTTTTCGCGAAAATGGGCCCATTTTTTGTCAAAAAAAGGCATGCATAGCCTTTAAGAGGCTTATAGAGTGCTCCTGAGAGCTGGGGGGGGGGGAAATTGAGCAAAACATCTGGCTCATTTCTGCCCTCCCCAGCCCCCAGGAGCACTCTGGAAGCCTCCTAAAGGCTATGCACGGCCATTTTGGTGAAGGGGTACGGTTTCGGGAGGCAAAAATGCTATATTCAATGTATAAGATGCACCCAGATTTTCAGTCCCTTTTTTGAGGGAAAAAGGTGTATCTCATACTCTGAAAAATACGGTACTTCTTTAGTGATACTGTTATTACATTTATCATTTGATAAAACTGCATATTTCAACTCATCTGCATCTTTATGCCCCAGATATGTAACCATTCCAATAGTTGGGTATCATTGCATTTGGGTTTTATGGCACACACATCCAAAGCAGCAAAACTCAGCTAGAGTATTGTTTTAGTGCAGCGATGGTGAACCTTTTTTGGCTCGCGTGCCACAAGTGGGGGGAGCGCAGGGGGGTCATGTGCGGCCGTGCCGCACCCATAATGCAATGCGCGACCCCTCCCCAGTGCGCATGCATGCACAACGCAGAACCCCCCATTTTTACATGCTTTTTTCACCCTCCCCAGGCTCCAGAGGTTTTATAGGAGCCTGGGGAGGGCAAAAAGAGCCTCCCCCGACCCCCCGGAGGCCCTCCGGAGGCTTCAGGGACCATCTAGAGGCTTCCCTGAAGCCTTCGGAATGCTTAAAACGACCGTCCAAGCAAACCGGAAGTGACTTCCTGTTTGCTTAGAGGGTTGTTTTAAGCGCTCCGAAGGCGTCAGGGAAGCTCCGGATGGTCCCTGAAGCCTTCGGAACGCTTAAAACAACCCTCCGAGCAAACAGGAAGTCACTTCCGGTTTGCTTGGACGGTCGTTTTAAGCATTCCGAAGGCTTCAGGGAAGCCTCCAGATGGTCCCTGAAGCCTCCGGAGGCCCTCTGGGAGGGCGGGGGAGGCTCTTTTCGCCCCCCCCCAGGCTCCTATAAAGCCTCTGGAGCCTAGGGAGGGCGAAAAATGGCTTTTAAAAAGGTGAACTCAGCTGGCCAGTGCGCGCATGCGCGCTGGCCAGCTGACAGGGCAGCGCCTCGCGTGCCCTGACAAATGGCTCCGCGTGCCACCTGTGGCACGCGTGCCATAGGTTCGCCATCACTGTTTTAGTGTCTGAATTTTAAGCACTTTTTATTTTTGCTTTTCTGTTTCATTCGTGGACTGTCTGTTTCTTTAGCCTGTGTATAATTATTGTTTATCCCGTTTCATGGGTTATTTTCTCTCTCCTCTCACTTGAATCACTGGGGAATTGCTTCAGTAACACTGCTTCATTTTCTAAAAATATACTGTAGCTAGAAACCCATGGATTATCTCATGCCAGTTTAAATGAAATTTATGACTTGGGAAAGATAGAATGCTTTCAGCTTTAATTTCTTACCGGCTTTGCATTTTTTATACAGAGTCTATGTAATAAAGTGTACTTTTTCTTTTTTCCTCTGTGCTCTCACTTTTTTTAAAAAAAGACATTTTTTGCCTTTTTCAGTCCATCAATAATACATTCCCATGGGTACACCAGACCTTGAATTTGTAAGCAAAATACACTGAAAAATGTTCCACCTTTGGATAAGCCAACCCATATTTTTCATAGGATTTTGGTTAAACATTTAAAGGCCTGCGTATTTGTGAATGGGCTTATACATGAATATGTATGGGAAATAGGGATATTTTAAAAACTAATTACCATATATACTTGTGGATAAGCCCATTTGTGTGTAAGCCAAGTCTGAACTTTTGGGTGTATTTTGACATCTAAAATTATCTGGTTATCCATGAGTATAAATGGTAATTTATTGAGTGTCCTTCAGAGCAGGTCATCCCATAATAGCACGAGTGGTATCTTAAAAATTGTTGGAAATATCACATTGTTCCTTTCTATGGTAATCAGCATTATGAAACTCTGAAAAAAGAGTAAGACATAGTGAGCAAAATAAAATCATTCATTCATTCATTCCTCCCTCCTGCGTCTCCCCAATGCACCCCGCCCGCCGCGCATGCGTGGCAGAGACCTGAAAATCAGCTGGCTGGTGGGAGGAGTGCATGCATGCGTGGTGGAACTGAGCTGGGGTGACAGCTCACGTGCCCACAGAGAGGGCTCTGCCATATGTTTGCCATCACGGCAATAGGGCATCAAGAGCCTTATTATTTAAGGCCAGATTGCCTTCTTATTTATTCCTTAATTACTTATGATAAAACTTCATTTAACTTTTCGAACATGAATTATTAATCACATGACTGCATGAGGGAGATGGTAGTATATAAACATCTGCAAGCTTGAATGTATGTTATTTAAAACTAGCATTTGAGATGATATTATTTGCCAAGTTCATGAAAAAGTTCCAGATGAAATGTCAGAATAGGCCATCCCCACCCCCTCCAAATCATTAAGGTAATTTCATTTCTGGTCATGTCTCCTGTGTCTTCTGCACCATATTTCTGCTAGGTGATAAATAATTCATGTTTCAAAAAGAAAAAAGAAAAACATACTGTTGATACCTATTGCATATTATAGTTAAATGAAGTTTTATCATAAGTAATTAACGAACAAATAAGAAGGCAATCTGGCCTTAAATAATAGGGCACTTTTCCTGTCCTTGTTGCTATTTTTCTTTAGGGTAGCTATTGTAAGAATCTAGATTTCCCCCCCCCCCTCAATTGCTGTTGAAAGATCTGATTGCTTTGTCTATGTACATTATCTCTGAATTTTTGCAAAGTTCTTTTGGTGGGCCAGAAGATCTAGCACATTTGCTAGCTGAATTGTATTGTTCTAATGGCTATTAATTAATAGAGATAAAAACAACTTTGAGAGCTGCATTGAAATAAATAGGATTTAAATTTGGTTTTGTATTGGCAGGGACTACTGAATGACCACTGATAAGATCATCTGCCACCATGGGCTGAGGTATTATTAGCATGTTGATGATATTCAAGTTTGCATCTCCACCTCTGGTGATCCAAGTGATGCTCCTCTCTTGTGATACCTGGAAGCTGTGAGGGCCTGGATGGGGGACAACAGGCTTTGGTGGACCTTGGCAAGACCAAATGGCTTTGGGTGCATGGAGCTTTAAGACCTGGGACTAACATCTTTAGCTCTGGATAGGCTGGCACTACCCCAAACAGACACTATCCGCAACTTGAGGATTCTCCTGGACTCATGACTCCTGTTTGAAGAGCATGTGGCAGTCGTGGCTAGGAGAGCCTTTGCACAGCTTTGTCTTGTGCACCAGTTGTGCCCTTTCCTAGATCAGGAATCCCTGCCCTCAGTCATTCAAGCCCTAATCATCTCACATTTGGACTACTGCAATGTGCTCTACAAGGGGCTACCCTTGAAAAGCATTCAGAAGCTACAGCTGATACAGAGAGTGGCAGCATGGGCAGGACCTATTACACTACTGTTCCATGAGCTGCACTGGTTGCTGATTTGTGTAATACATGTGTAATACAAGGTGCTGGTTATTACCTTTAGAGCCAAACATGACATGGGTCGAGGAAACTGTCTCACCCCAATAGGACTGCCCTGCCCCATGTGCATCTACAGAGGGGGCATACTGCTGACCCCATCAGTCAAGGAATTTCAGCTGCTGGGGACCAGAAGAAGAGCCGGCCATGGCTCCTACCCTTTGGAATATCTTATCTCCTCAAGTGAGATCAGCTCCTACCCTTCTGGTTTTCTGTAAGAGCCTTAAGACTGGTTCTGACCAGTGACCTGGGCCCCCAATTGGGGAGCTTCAAATGGGAACTGGTTGATTAAGTAAAAGCCAATCCCACCTCTCCCCCTGTATCAGGCTGTCTCCTTTTTCAACTTGTGTCAATGATTTAATTCTGGTGGTATTGGAATTTTATTAGGTGCATCTTTCTATTTGATGATTTTAATGATTATTATGCTGAAAGCTGCCCTTTGAAACAAGATGGGTGGCAAATAAATTTAATAAATAAATAAATTTTGTCCATAGGTATTCATAATTGCAACTCCTCTAGGTAGATGGGATGTTTAGTAAATAAACATTTTGCCTAATAAAAAAATTATTGCTCAATTTGCATTTTGGGATTACAGGTTAAGTGTAGATCATGTGCATCTCTTCCCGAGCACAACTCTTGGCAATGCTGAAATAAAAAGTTTGAGAAGAAATTATCTGGTAAAATGGTAAAGTTTTTTTCTCACATCTTCATCCCTCTCCCCACAAGTGTAGTATTCATATTAATTATTTATTGTTTGGTGGAACAGAAGAATAACCTTGCAACAAAATTAAAACTATTTTTGGAGTTATTTCAATAGATGTTCACCACATGATTATTCTTCATTTGTTTGCTTATTCTGTAATTGAACTTAGCAGAAAAGCTTGGGGATTGTGGTGGTTTGAAAAATCTGTGTGAGAGGTTTCAAAAGAAGAAAGTGTGGTTGGGAGTATTTGAACAAGATTCAACAAGTGGTAGAAGAAAAGGCCATTGATCTGCTATCCAATGGAGTACAAAAAACTATAGCCAGACTAGACTGAATTGTTTTCTCCAACTGTCTACCTGGTCACACTTTCCCTTCCGTGTTGAATTTTCCCTTAGGAAAGCAAGGGGTGAGGTTGTATTGGCTCACCTGCTTCAGGCACAAAGTTTTTTTTAGCTAGCACCCATAAGAAATTGTTGGATTATAAGAAATAGGGATGATATTTGAAGAACTTCCTATTGGCATCAGGTTGCTTCTGTGGGAAACAAGGTGCTAGTTCGGCTAAATAGATGCTTTGTCTGATTCAAGAAGGCTCTTCTTAATTTTTTATCAATAAATAAAACAACTATTTCATTAATTCAAAATTAGGTGATCCAACAACATAATGCAATTTAGATCTATTCTGCTTGAATGCATTTGGATGATGTCATCCAAAGTTTTTAGAACTTTCCCAATCCATGTTAAGATCTCTGCAGAAGGATTGCCTTGAAAGATGTAATGACAATGTATTTTCATCATTATTTTTATATTATCATCTGTGTCCTGTGATTTTATAGACTGAGTATTGCATATAAGTTATTTTTGTATGCATGATATTCTAATTGAATGTAATATTTCAACTTGCATTTCTAAATATAATTGTCATGAATTGAGAAACAAAATATAAAAACTGATGATTTTTAATATTAGATTTTTCTTCTGTTTGCTCTATAATACACATTGTATACAGGGAGTTGGTTCTTTTGCTTCTTACTTTCTTAGAGGAAAATGTGAGTTTTAAACACAATTTAAAACAAGCTATTTGATTAATTAAATTTATATGCTGCCTAATTTCCAACCACTCTCTAACGAGAAGCTGGTTTTGTTTTCCCTATATCACTTCAAACATGAGAAAGAAAATTATTTGTAACAAATAAAGTTTTGGAGGTAACTTTGTTATGTATTTAAATATATCCTTTATAGACCACAATTTATACTTGAGGGTTGAATTTTAAGAGTACTTATTTAAATATGCTGTTTACTCCTTTTTAATGGCTGCAAAATATTTATATTTAATACTACATTTAATTCATAATTATAACTGTCAAAATCCCTTTTAAGAAAGAAAAAGAGCAGCAAATGTAGAATTGAAGAAAGAAATGAGACAGATAGATTCTGTAGATAGATTGATATATATGATGGTCCTTATCTTTCATTCTTGAACACATGTTCTCAAACCTACTATAGATAATATAGACAATACAATTATTAGAGTTAGTATTTTGATACTTTTGCTGATAAGTAGATTGGTTCAATTTCTTAATGCAACTTGAGCTTGAATATGTGCTATATTTCCTAGGAACCATAATATAACTTGATTGGACTTGGGATTTGATTTTACAGATTAATTTCAACTCCATCTAGTACAGGTTGTCCTTGACTTACAACCACAGTTGAGCCCAAAATTTCTGTTGCTAAGTGAGACAATTGTTAAGTGAGTTTTGCCACTTTTTACGACCTTTCTTGCCACTGTTGTTAAATGAATCACTGTCTGTAGTTGTTAAGTTAGTAAAATGGTTTCTAAGTGAATCTGGCTTCTCCGTTGACTTTGCTTGTCAGAGGATTGCAAAAGCTGGATCACATGATCCCGGGACACTGCAGCCGTGATAAATATGAACCAGCTGCCAAGCATCTGAATTTTGATCACGTGACTATGGATGCTGCAACAGTCATCAGTGTGAAAAATGGTCATAAGTCACTTTTTTCAGTGCTGCTGTAAATTCAAACAGTCACTAAAAGAGTGGTTATAAGTCAAGGACCAGCTGTAGATGAGAACAGGTTGTTTAAACTTCTGTAGTCCCCTTCCTCAAGTAAAATCCCAGAATATGTAGCAATAATCATGTGGCTGAGAAGAGTAATAGTTATCTGTCTACAAGGTCACTGTTAAAATGGCCTACTTCCAAAGTGTGATCTTCCTGACCAACTGAGGAAAAAAGTTCTCTATTATGTAATCTGTTAAATTCTTAGCAGTATAAAATTGGATAGTCTCAGCAAGAATATTGGGGTTCTTGCAGAAGTCAGCACACAATTTGAGATTTAGATCTATTAGGTCTGTATGTCTGTATGTCTCTGTCTCTGTCTGTCTGTCTATCTGCCTGCCTGCCTGCCTGCCTGCCTGCCTGATAGATCTATCTATCTATCTATCTATCTATCTATCTATCTATCTATCTATCTATCTATCTATCTATCTATCTATCTATCTATCTATCTATCTATCTATCTATCTATCTATCTGATAGATAGATAGTTGTGTCCAAATTAGAGTGCCATCTGCCAATTTTAATGTTTTAAGGAGCAGGACACAGTAGCACAGTAGTGTGGCTCAAATATTATGAATCCATTCTGGACTAAAGGAAGAATTATCTCATCAATGGCTATTAGTTATGTATTAATGACCAATGGTACTAATTTCTATTTCCATCAAGGTTATTCCTGCACTCTACAGGTTTTCAGAATTCCTGTGGCTCACGTTGAAAGGACAATGAAGTGATATAGTTGTTTGAGAAGAGCTAGGAAAACCATAGTTTAAGTTCCTGCTCAGCTATGAAATTTACTTTGGAAAGATAAGAAAAGAATTATGACCTCTCTTGAATGAGCAAAAACAGGGTAATATATAATAAAACAAACTTTCCCTGGTACTATGTCATCTACATATCTTGGCCTTCACTGTTCATTGGTGAAATTCTTGGGGTTATGGGAGAGACTTCTCCAGATTAGAGAGAATTAATATTTTATATTTATAAAGGGTTAGAGGGAGAGAATGATATTTAATAAAGGGTTGACGTTTTGAGGTACAGCCATTGGTGGGTTCCTACCAGTTCGGCCCAGTTTGGCCAAACCGGTAGTGGTTTGGCTGCCTGGGTTGCTGGATCCGGCAGCGACCCAGGCCTGTCATGCCCCCAAACCAATTTTCTGGGTGGCACCATAGGCGGCTCCATCTTGTTTTTCAGTTCTGCGCATGCGCAGAACAATTTTAGTCGCACTGCACATGCGCACTCAGCACGCACCTGAGCGAACCGGCAGTAGTGCCTGCCAGAACCCACCCCTGGGTACAGCCTTAAGCTGCAAAGGTCACTGTGGAGATCAGTATGGCATTTATGCATTCTGAAGGTAGGTATATCCTCTGAGAAATTCTGGCTTTCAATCAATGCCTATTTTGAGAGTATATGGAAGGTAATCTGCTTGCCTTGAAAAATTTAGGCCATGTCGGGATGTAACACTAACCTATGGTTTAGCATTTATGAACAAGGAAATGTGGTATTTTCTAAAAGGCAAAGATTGCCTTCTGCCCACTCTTGGGAATGGGAATTTATTATGTCAAAAATTTCCCTTCTCCACTGTCAGCAACACAGAGTCTGAGTCTTCAAAGCATCCCATTTCTCACATTTGGCAGAGCTAGCATCTGATTTAAGCCTGGAAAGTAAATTGCTTCTCACCTCCTGTAGTGAATGTCTCTGTGGGTCAGGGTTGAAATCCTTGGCAAAGCACACAGAGGAAGTTTGCATCAGAGCTGCCTTCACCACATCTGCTTTGTGAATAAATAGGACATTTATTTCTCAGTCAAGCTAAATATCTGACAGATAGAACTGCACATATTCACACACCCCACTGTTGCCCCCCTGTGTCTCAACTATTTTTGAGAATGCTTTAAAAGTCAACAATAAGAGAACAAGTTACCATGTTCACTTGGCTCCCATGACCAATTGATGAAAAAGAGAGAGAGAGAGAGAGACCAAAGAGACTTTTAAAATATTATATGTGTTTGTAGCTGATTGGCTGCACACCCATTCCTTTAAATCCAGTAACATCTGTCCTGTAATTCAAACACCCTGGGAGCATTGTACTCTCAGCTTGAGGCACACTTTTCTTCTCTAAACAAATGTTGATTGTTTCCTAAAGCAGCGTCCACATGTTGTTCTGACTTAAAAACTATATCCTTCACTTCAAAGGTGCGTTGATTCTGGAAGATGAGCAAAGGAGATCCAAGTACATTTCAGAATTTATTGCATGAAAATTATATTTAGTTAATGATGCAATAAATTTGCAGTGTTATGAGGAAAACTAAATGTAGTTTGCTGCAATTTGATGTTTTAAAGATCACAGAACAGATTTTTTTTACAAAATGTGCGGCTAATTCCCCCCCCCCCCCATTTTTGTACATGTACTCTAAACATAAATTTTGCAGTGAAGAAATGGAAACTCACAACCAATTTTTAAAATGTAAACTATGTTTTAAAGATATTTTTAAAGTTAATACATTATATTAAATCAAAATGTTTGATATTCTTTGTCCGCCCAGAGGTGCTCACATAAATAATATACATTTAGGAGCCTAGTTTATCATCTACATCTGTTCATCTATATAATCTCCAGGCTCTAACCTTACTTTCACAACACCTGGGGGAAGAGACAGCTCTTAAGAGCTTTCCAGAAGGTTAAGAGGGTAGGGACCAGCCAGATCCCAAGGGAGAGTATTTCAAGGACAGGGCTGCTATGGCCAAAAAAACAAAAAATCAAACCATACTTCCTAGATCCCACTAGATGGCACCAATATAGAGAAGGTACCTTAAGTGTACCTACTCTGTTTGATCTGGTAGA
Source organism: Natrix helvetica (assembly GCF_964273705.1). Taxonomy (NCBI): domain Eukaryota; kingdom Metazoa; phylum Chordata; class Lepidosauria; order Squamata; family Natricidae; genus Natrix; species Natrix helvetica. The sequence goes on along the minus strand of NC_138548.1, from coordinate 77,141,034 downwards.
AGATCCCCAATGGTACGCTATCCTTGACTGGGGATATGTTACCCTATCAAATATCAAAGATAACAAAACATTGGACCCAGGGAAGCCAAAATTCCAAACATCTTGTTAAAGTGAGCCAGAATTGGTTCTACTCCATCCAGACCCTCACAATCTCCAGGAACTGAGGCAGCACTTTGTCCACTGCCTGGACAAAGATGGAGATGTATAATCCGGTACCATAATTTGTGGGATTGCCTCTCCCTAGTTATCCATTCCAGCAGGTCCAGCAGGAGGAGTATGGTGTGGCTCACATTGGCTAAGGGATTTTATTTGGCAGGGACCAGAAGGAGAACCTTTTCTGCCATGGCACATGCCCTCTTGAACATAATTCTCTCTGAGGTGAGGTGAATAACCCTATTGGCCCTCTCGAAAAGCCTTAAACCCTGGTTCTGTCATCAGGCTTGGGGATCCCATGGAGGTGTGAAACCTATCCAGTGGTTGCTTGTGTATACGTTTAAAATGCCCTTCCCCCATTTTTTTATTATTAAAGTTTCCAAATTGTTCTCATAGTATTCTAATGATTTTCTTTTAATTATGTTGATTGTTTTAGCTTTGTGTTTTAATTATATGCACTGCCCAGATGGGTGAAATGGGTGGCTATGTAAATTGAAAGAGTGAGTGAGAAAGGGAGGGAGGGAAAAAGGCATTGAGGGAGTGAATGAATGAATATTGTACTCCATAGCAGTGGGATATTTTATCCATAGGTTTCCTGTAGCTGATAAAAAAAGAGCAGTGAGAATCTGAGGCACCTAACATATGGAAGCCTAGGGCTGGTCCCCGCCCTCCAAGAGTGATTGAAATTGACTACAGACAAAGGAGAATCCCTGAAGAGCAATGCTTCTCAATTCCTGCAGCCAGTCCATAAGGATACCATGGTTAATAGTTATCAGTAGTTGCCGACAGACACAGGAGGGCCAGGACGGTTGCACCACCTTTGCTCCCAGCTTTCCACAACTTGGTATGGTGAGATGACTTCATGATTGGCTTATCATCATGGTATGGTGAGATAACATCATGATCATATAATATACTTAATTCTGAAATAAAAACTCAATTCAAATCACACTCAGTTTTCATTTGCAAAATACAGAATAGATTTTATATAATATGTGACTTTATATCATGAAAACAAGAACAGAATTTGAAATTTTGAATAAGGTTAAGGAATTCATTTTTAATCTGATTTATAATTCCCATAGAATTCACTGCAGTATCTGTAGCCTAAACAATCATGTTTTTGTTATAAGGAAATAGCATATCTTCATCTGATTGAACAGAAGAAATAACATATATGTCAATTCCAGCAACTAATGAGAAGAATTCATTTGCTTAATTTATTTTGCTCCTGGCTTTTGTTTGATTGTTTTTCTTTTTTTGAATCTTTTCTTGTCACAAAACAGCATAGCAACCTAAAATACAGACATTATATAAATTTTAAATTCGCACAGTGACAACAATTTTGAAAATCATATTTTAAATGTTAAGCAAATTTTACAATAGAAATGAAGTATACATGATAAAATAACCACATTTGTGTATCATAATTTGCTTGAAAGATATCAGTGCTATGTTACTTGGTGAAATTTAATCATGCCTAAAAATGTTTTTATGACATAAATCTGATTTCGAAATGGCAAGAGTGCTTGTATGCAGATAGATGTGGTATGAGATTAGCTAACATTTTATATCCCACATTTTAAAAACTCCTGCTGTTCTTGCAGAGGCCTAAAATGGCGTGGATAACAGATGTGGAATATGGAATGTGTGGGAATATACTTTGGGGGGCACCTGTCTTGAAATTTGAAAGACAAGCCCTGTTTGACAGAATTGCTTCTTGCAGAAACCAGAATATTGTCGTCTTTCTCTGTGGTTAAGTAAAAGTTAGAATGCATTTTAAATGCTACTATGTTACTTTGGGTTACATAGAAACTTGTGATAGGGACATGACTTATTTTTAATTACATATTTTCCTTTTACTATTTTTAAATTTTTTTTTTACTCTATGTATGCTCCCCCTAATAAAGTAGTTTATAATATGTTTTAGCAACTGAAGATGTGATATAACAGAATAGCAGAGTCGGAAGGGATCTTGGAGGTCTTCTAGTCCAACCTCCCCCTGCTCAAGCAGGAGACCCTATCGTTTCAGATAAATGGCTGTCCAGACTCTTCTCGAAAGCCTCCAGTAATGGAGCACCAATTTCTGAAGGCAAGCCGTTCCACTGGTTAATTGTTTCCACTTTCAGGAACTTTCTTCTTAGTTCTAGGTTGCTTCTGTCCTTGATTAGTTTCCATCCATTGCTTCCTGCCTTGCCTTCTGGTGCTTTGAAAAAATAGGTCACCCCCCTCTGCTCTGTGGCATCCCCTCAAATATTGGAATACTGCTATCATGTTACCCAGAGATGGTATTTAGCTGGTTCTCTCCGGTTTGGGCAAACCGGTAGCAGCGGCTGCGGGAGGCCACGCCTACCGACCCGATTGTAATGTGTGAGCACTGCGCATGCGCAGAAGGCACACGCTCACATTTGCAAACTGGTAGGGAAGGTAAGTGAATCCCACTGCTGATGTCACCCCTAGTCCTTCTTTTCACTATTCTAGAATTCCTGCAACCGTTCTTCATATGCTTTAGCTCCAGACCTCTAATCATTTTTGTTGCTCTTCTCTGTAGACTTTCTAGAATCTCAACATGTTTTTTATATTGTGACAATAACTGGATGCAGTGTTCCAAGTATAGTCTTATTGCATTATAAAGTACTAGCTGTGCTAACACTTCGTGTGATCTTGATTGTGTCCCTGTTAACACAGCCTAGGATTGCATTGACTTTTTGGGTAGCCTCTCACAGTTACTGCTATTGAGCCCCATTTCCCCTAATCTGTACCTGCACATTTGGTTTTTCTTGCTTAAGTGTAAAACCTACTTTTCTCTCAGTTGAATTTCATTTTGTTAAATAGGGCCCAGTGTTCAAGTCTGTTGGGATCTATCTGGATCTTGAGCCTATCTTTTGGGGTGTTGGCTATTTCTGCCAGCTTGATGTCATTTGTTGAGTTCAGCTTCTATTCCCACTTCTAAATCATTTATGAAGATATTGAAGAGTATTGGACCTAAAACAGAACCTTGGGGTACCCCACTGCTTGCTTCCCTCATGTAAATGTGGTTTTATTAAGGACTACTTGCTGAGTGTGGTTTGTCAACCAGTTACGAATCCATCTGGTGGTGATGCTGTCTATCCCACCTTTTTCTAGTTTAACAAGAAGTAGGTTGTGGTCAAATGCTTTACTGAAATCGAACTATATTTTGTCCACAGCATTTCACTGGTCTAATTTAGTCACTTTGTCAAAGAATGAAATAAGATTTGTTTGTCATGATCTGTTTTGACCAACCCATGTTGGCTTTTGGTTATAACCTTGCTTGCCTCTTGTTTGCAGATCTATTGCTTGATTAACTTTTCCAGGATCTTCCCAGGTATTGATGTCAGGCTGATTGGTCTGTAGTTTCCTGGATCTGTTCCCCCCCCCTTTTTTTTTTGAAGATGGGAACCAATCAGCTCTTTACTAGTTCTCTTGTAGTTCATCTATGGTCCAGGATCTTTGAAAGATATGGTTCTAAGATCACATTTGCCAGCTTCTTCATAACTCTGGAATGTAATCCATTAGGTCCTGAGGATTTGAACTCATCTAGAGTGGATAGGTGCTTTCTTACAATTTTCTTGCCTATTTTAATTTATATTTCTAGTCTCTCTTTTACACTTCTGATTTTGTTAGGTTGTGCTATTCCCCCCCCCCTTTTTTTTTTAAACGTGAAGATAGATGCAAAGAAAGAATTACCGGTAAGCAGTTCTGCCTTCTCCCTGCTGCTTTCCTCCATTTGTGGACCAATTGTTTCCTTCACTTTTTTCTAATTTGTTATATGTTAAAAGAAACTTTCTTTATTGTTATTTTTGACATTTGTGGCAAGTCTTAGTTTATTTTGAGCCTTAGCTTTTCTGACTTCATCTTTGCAGATTAGAGCTATATGCTGTTATTCTACCTTAGTTATGTGTCCCTCTTTTCATTTTTTATACTTATCCTATTTGTCTTTCAGTTTATGAGAGTGTTCTTTGTGTAACCATTTCTTCTTGGAGTTCTTATTTTTCTTTTTCAGTGGTATTCAGGGCCTTTATAATCATATGTTTATAGTTTCCCAACTCTTCTTGAGTTGTTTTTCCCTTTAAGATTTTCATCCATGGAATTCTTCCCAAACTCTGAGTTTGTTGAAAGCAGCTCTTTTAAAGATACTAGCTTGATTTTGTTCTATTGTTTGTGTCTGCATTATATTGATTTCAAATGTGATATGATCACTTGCCCTAAAATTCCTGTAACTTCAATTCCCTTTATAATTTATCTCTGTTAGTAAGAATTAATCCCAGTATAGCTGACCCTCTAGTTCCTTCCTCTACCTTTTGGATGACAGTATTGTCAGCTTGCCTCATAAGGAACCTGTGCGATCTCCCACTTGATACACAGTTTGCTTCCCAGCTGATGTCAGGGCATCGGATCTAGAGTCAAAAATAAGCAAAGCTGGCTTATTCTTTGTTCTCACCGTCTCTCTTCAACATCTGGTACATTTTCTAAACATTTAACAGCCAGTTGTACAAATAGATTTAGTTTACTTTTATTATTTATGTGCTATCACACTGATTTATGTTCCAGGAAAATTAGGAATAGAAAGCTTATGGAGATGGTTGTGCTGGAATTGTGTGCTAAATGCCCCATCCATAATCATAGAGAGATAGATTGCTTTAGAAGAAACTTCTACAATTAGGCAGCTTGATGGAGAATTTTTTTCTCAGTTCTGAGAACATACTTCAGGATTTGTTTCAAACTTGTCAAGTTTAAAATATATGGAGTTCAACTCCCAGAATTCCCCACCCACTACATGCATGGAGAATTGCACGTGTATAGCTCACAGATCTTACAGTTGCCATGTTTGAAAAACACTAGCATAGCTGATGGTTTTCCTTGTGCTGAACTCTCTAGCAGACACTAAATGGCTTCTATATTGATATTAAATGGCATGCATTGATCTTCATTTTAGCTTTGCATATAGAGAAAGGAAACCACAATCCCAAATCATCTGCAAAACTTTTAAAAGATGTTTGCCAGATTTTGAGGAAACTGACTTGCATAAGAATCATGATGATGATGCACAAGGATTTTTATGCAAGCTTCTATATATCTATATTGATCCAAAGACAAGCAAGATAGTTTAGAGCCCATGGATCAAAAACATTCTCAACAAGGGGCGGGGCCGAAGTCGCAACGACACGATGTGCAATCTCAATGCTCTGAGATCGCAATTGACACTTTTGCCACTGGGGGGGTCCAAACGGATCTAAACTGTCCCGTAGAGACAGTGAACAGGAAGAATACATCTTCCTGAATTCGGTGATATCGCAAAATCCCCGAAAGAAGCAAGAGAAATTTCTTCAAGATGTGACAAAAAATCCAACCAAGGATGATGAAGTCGGGGCGGCCCCAAAACGGAAGGAATGGAAAGTGAAAGTGTTTCCTGCTGGTGAGGAATCTTTATTGTTTTAAAAGAGAGATTGCCTATAAAAACTTAAAAATTGATTTAAATTGAAGAATAGGAGAATCAAGCGGTGAAATTAATCTTGCAACGCTTCTGGACAGTGGCTATCCCATTTTTTTATATGCTATCTTCATGGATGAAACCTTTACAAGCTTTTTAAAATGGACGGATTAAGTCTTCTGTTTTTATCTTTTTTTTCTGTGACTCTCGGTGATGTATAAACCAACGCTTTCCTCTTTCATCGCTGTGAGTATTATTATTCTTTTATTCATTTAAAGACTGGACCTCTTTTTATAATTTGAAGTATAAAACAGATATTAAAAATATTTTAAAAGTTCTACACACTGGGAGGTTTTGTTGATTGGAGCTTGTGTATTCAAGCAGAACTTTTCCCTTTCTTCGCGGTTTGTTTTGACTGGTCATTACAGAGCGATAAGGGTAAGCCAAATGTCCCTTTGAAGCGTGTTTTCAACCAGAGAAGAGGGGGAAAAACGGCTTTTGTGAATCCATGTTTTAACTTAAAAAAACCTTCCAAGCGAGAGCTCTTTGTTTAAGATGGCAGAGGGTCAGGAAAATGGAGAGATTGTAAGCCTGCAGACAATATTTTCAGAATTACTAAAATTAATGAATACATATGAGAGGATTGAACAAAAACTGGAACTTTTGGAATTGTTAACAGAAAGACGTGATCAAAAATTAGATGATGTTCACCAAATGCAAAATGAGGGGATTAAAATTCAAAGAATTGAAGTGGAAAATGAATATAAAGTGATTAAACTTGCTGACATTTATGGTAATTGATTTGTTTTTGAAAATGCAAAGAATGGAATACTGAAAGAGGAAATAAATGGAGAGGAAACCTATTTCAAAGGGGAAGACATAGAAGAAGAAGAATGTAAAGAATTTATGGACTGTGAAATTTTATTAACGAAAATATGGATAACACTGCTGACAACTAAAGACAAGTGGAATAAAGAAGCAGAAAGAGGGCATCAGGATTATATGAGAGATCTTACAAGCAAGGAGTTGCTAGGACTAGTCCATACCAAGCTGATTAAGAAGAAGCTTAGACGATTGATACCACAAATGGCAGAGGACATAAGATTGTTTTATTATTGGAAAGATACAGGTTGATAGATGGAAGAGTATAATTTGAAACTACTAGCTAAACCTAGTGAAACTTAGTGACAATAGGTATAGTCAAATAAAAATTGATAATGATAATACTGTATACAATGTGTAGTGTTATGATAAGCAATAATTGGATATGAATATTGAATGATACCCGAGATTATATATAAAGGTTAATAATAATAATAATAATAATAACAACAACAACAACAACAACAACAACAACAACAAAGATAACTAAATTAGACACAGTCAAGTTTTGATTATTAGGGGGGAAATGTTGTGACATAGAATAAAGCCCAATAAAGAAAGGATTATAATAATATAATCTATATATATGTATGGGTATAATATAAGGACATTGGATGTAAATTGTAAACAGGGATTTGGAAAGGAGGATTAGAAAACTTTGTTATTAAATATTATGGATGTTTAGCTAGAATAGGATATAAGAATTTAATGTTAATGGAGGATTTTATAAATAAGTAAATGAAATGCCAGCATGTGGGTTATGTATTAAATTTTGCTATATTTCATGATGAAGGACGTTTAAACAATTATGGTCAAATAAAAGTGGAGGTATGATGATGGTAATATGTATAAACATTTGAGTTAAGATACTAGAGTTAATATGAATTATACTTGATGACGGTAGAAGAGATGCACAAAAACCGTTTGTAACCAACTGATACACTTTCTGCAGGATGTAAAGGAGGAGGATTTTTATGTTTGTTTTGAAAATTAAAAATAAATAAAAAAGTTTTTGGCAAAAAAAACATTCTCAATAAAGTATTTTGCTGATAACAGACTTTCCTCTGTAAAGGGAACAAGGCCTGAGAGATAAGTTTTGAGCCTCAAACATTGCTGCTATTCTTGTGACAGGAATGTTTTCAGAGATTTTTTCCTGGGCTCTTTATTGATCAAATCAACGTACTTTTACACCCCTCTCTCTCTCCCCCACCGACACAAACCTGTACACACCAGAATAAAAGAAAATAGACCCTTGCAGGGTAGATGGCAATGGTACCTTCTGCTTCCCTCGTTGTTTGCATAATTTTAAAGCAATTAGCCACTTCTGCCAAATTTCCTTTCAAGTGCACTGGGTAAAAAAAATAAGAACAAAGTCTCTCTCATGGAAACAAAACAAAGCAGACAGATTTTCCTTTCTTGGCTCTCCCCCCCTCCCCCCAATTTGCTCCCCAAAGTGCTATTGCTATGTTTGCATCCATGAGATCCATAGTAAAATAAAGCAAATGTCATGTTTATTTCCCCTTCTAATCAGAATGCAGGATTCTTTCCAGACGGGCCTATACAGGCAGGGAGGGAGGTACTGGTTCAAAAGGGGTGGGTATCTGAATTAGGTAGAGGAAGGCCTTATTTGGTCCATTAGCCAGCACCTAATTACACTGGCCCAATGGCTCTGTTACTGAGAGATTTTTTAAAAAATGCTTGTAGTGCTTTCTTTAGTTTTCGTTTGACTATGAACATTCTGTGAAGGAAAACCTTATTTAAAAGTACCTTCCATCATAGGAAGAAAACACCAGTATCTCTAATGTAGTGGCACAGGAGCTTACACAAAACACTAGTTAGTGCAGTGATTCCCCTGACTGTAATTAAGCCCCCACCTCCCCCATCTCTTTGCTTGGGGGCAGAGAGGCCAGCTTACCCACTAGAATGTGGTCTCAGTTCAACCTGAGTGTGGGAACTGCAGTGATGACTTTTAAAAGTTTAAATCCCCTTGGCTTGTTACAAACACACACAAACACCCCCTCCCCACCCCCCAGCATCATCACCAGAGGGCTATGTCTGAAATATTTCTCTTTGCTGAAGGGAGCTTATGATTAAAGGGAGCAGATTTCAATGAGCACGGCAAGTTCTGATCTGTCCTTTTTTTCACCTCGGCTGAGGGCAAAGACCAGCAGCTTGAAGTTGACCTCTGAAAGAAGCTTGCTCTGAAAAGGAAGATGTGAAAGGCTGGAAATGCTCTTTCTAATGCTCGCCTCTGGAGCCAGGAAAAGGCAGCTGTTTCTGGCCTTTCTATTTTTTCCCCCCTGATAGCTGAGAGCTGGGCTTGTTGCCATATCTGTTTGTCTGTCTGAGTCTCCTTGTTTTTCTCAGAAAGCTTCAGAGACCAGTTGCCCGTAGCGGGTTGCTGGGAACTGAGGTTGTTCCTTGTGTCGACTTAACTCTCCATGCCAGAACGTTCATGCTTGAATAGGAAACAGCAAGATCTGTCAATATAGGCCTTTTCTTCAGAGCTTTGAGTCTGCATTCTCCACGGCCATCTGTTCCCTTTCACCCTTTTGGACAATGTTGCTATTTGAAACTTCTCTTCCTCCCCTCTCCCACCCCCTCGACCCATTTCTATTGCAAAACCAACAACAAAAAACTTTCTGTGAAATGCTTTGCTCTCCAATGCCTTATCTATCTCTTTTTTTCCAAATGTTACAAAAATGACATTTTCTCTCTTCCTTTTTTAAGATGAATGACTGAAAAAATTGAATATATTACAGAAGAGATGAGATCAGGCCTTTAAAAAAAACTGGCTGTACTATTTGCAGTAATTTTGCTATACACAAAGTGTCCTTGCTGTTATGTGCGTTAGGGCACTAACAGTTGTGGTATACATACACAACCTATATACATACATTATCACACTGTTTACATTTTGATTGCTAACTTTCAAACTACAAAACATTCCATCTTAATAGGAATGCATTCTGGAACAGACAAATTACATTTGGTTGTGTGGAGAAGTCAGTCTGTATTACAATTAAAGTGCATGACCGGCTAGGATTATCAGCCTGAAATCACAAAACGTTTTCCATATATTTTCAGTGTTAGCTGCCCATTTGAGAAAGCAATAATGTAATCACCATCCTGTGACCAGTTTCTGCAAAGATAGTATACCGCTAGAGCTAATTATGAATCATTGTCAATGGGAACCACTGGATTCACATGCCACAATGATTGTTTGCTATTCAAATCATAACATTGTATATCTCCATGTTTTTCATGAATTTGCCATAATTTCCTTTAATTTAAAGTAGGAGGGAGAAGTTTCTGGTGTCAATTTTGTTTTATTAAACAACTAAACTCCAGGTTTTGTATTTTATATCATAGAAACCGCAAGATTCTTGCTTTATTACAAGTCTGACCTCTTCATTCCCATGTGCTTTCCCCTTCTCACACCATTCTTTTATTTCTATATATAATTCATTTAATTTCATATAATTTATTCAAGTTTTAAAGCCACCCATTTCATACCAGTGAAACAATTAAAACAAACAATTACAATAATTAAAACTTGATACAAAAAGAAATTAAATACAAATAGCAGCCAAGAGATATTATAATAGCAGCAATACCAAGAGCAGATAACCTTATATACTGCTTCACAATGCTTTAAATCCCTCTCTAGGCAGTTTACAGAGTCAGCATATTGCCCCCAACAATCTGGGTCCTCATTTGACTGACCTCCGAAAGATTGAAAGCTGAGTCAACCTTGAGCCAATGAGACTCGAACTGCTAAACTGCTGGCAATCTGCAATACTGCATTCTAACCACTGCATCACCACAGATGTTTAGTGGCAGCATAAGCAAGAAATGTGGCCATTTAAATACTTGGTACTCCAGGCCTGGGGGGAAAACAGATTTGCAAGGCTTTCTGAAAGGCCATCAGGGTTGAAGGCCATCCTAATGTTCTAGAGGGGAGACACTCTGGTAGAAAAGGCACACCTCCTGGTCCCTGCTAGCCAATATTCCTTGGCTCATGGGACCTGGTACATGCCCAGATTGGATGAGTAGAAATGACTGGAAAGAAAATGATCCCTCAGGTAATCTGGCCCAAGCCATGAAGAGCTTTAAATGTAACAACCAGCATATTTGCATCCAGAAACATACTCGCAACCAATGCAACCCCTGAAAAAGTATTGCTACATGTGCTGAAGAGCCAATGCCATTTACAACTTACGCATTTGCATTCTGTACCAGCTGAAGGTTCCAAATCAGGGGTGGTATACACTTCTGTACCGGTTTGCAAATGTGAGCGCATGCGCCACCTCCACGCATGCGCAGATCCTTCCTCATGTGTGCTTTTGGTGAAAAAAGGGCCTAAATGGGATGCCATAGAGCTGGGCATGGGTGGGTGGAGCCTCCCGCGATTTCCGCTACCGGTTCAGGTGATCCAGTCCAAACTGGTAGAATACCACCTCTGTTCCAAATGCTTCTCAAGGGCAGCCCCATGTTGAGAATATTTCAATAATCCATATGGGAAGTCAGAAGGGCATAAGTGACAGTGACAGAGCCTCCCAGTCTAGGAATGGGTGCACAGCCCAAAAGTGTGCAAAGGCCCACTTAGCCATGGCTACCAACTTGGTATTCCAGCAAGAGCCATGAGTCCAAGAGGTGTCCCAAGTCTGTCTGAGGCACTATCATCCCATTATTGACCATGGGTGGAAAAAAACTGGTATTGGAAGTCCCAAAGTCACTCAATCTTGCTTTGGTTGAGCCAAAGCCCAATGCACCCCATTCAGGTCTCCTACAGCCTCCAGGTCCTGAGACAGTGTATTCACAGTATCACTCAGGCAGCCTGGAGTGGAGATAGATACCCCAAACTGCTGTATCCCCATACCCAGGAACCTCATATAGATGTTAAATAAAAGGGGAGACAGAACCACGCCCTACGGCACCTCACAAAGCAAGGATGTGGTGGCATCTCTCCCTGACTGGAACTGACTCTAGAGGAAGGACATACAACACAACATCATACTGCCCACCCCAACTTCTTAAGCTAATCCAGAAGAATACCATGATCGATGGTATCAAAGGTCACTGAGATGTCAAAAAGAGCAAAGATGAAAGTACTTCTCCCAACATCCAAAGAAAACAGCATTGGGAGTTACTCAGAGAGTAATCCTTTTGTTGGGATCTTTTGAAATTTGACCAGTTGATCAACATGGCTGATCTCATAAGGGACAGAGAAGTGTAGTCATTTTCTATAGAATGAAAAAAAATCTCATACCGGTAATTCATAGTTTATTCATGGAAAACTTATGAACATTTCCCCCTTATGGTAGTATTCTGCTCTGGGTTTATAGAATGGGAATAGTGCCTGCCTCTGTGCAATACAAGTAGTTGCAGGATGACATGCGTGAGCTTTAATGAGCAATTACTGTTCTCTTCAGTTTTTGTAATGCCTATTGAAATAGACACTCAGGGATGGATTACCTATCTTCTTGCTGTGTGAAGCTTTATATCTAGAGAGCTATGTATTTTTTAAAATTGATCTTTATTAGCTGAAGCTCCATGCCTTAAGTTTTGGGCCTTTAGATTTCTAAAGCTCAGGAAAAATTGCAACTCTGAGAGTAATGCTTATGTATATAACAGCTTTAAGTAATACTTAACAGTGTGTACACATTTTTATTTTGTAGCTAATAAGCACATCTTACTTAAAATTCTTATATGTTTACTAAAAGATGCTTCTGCTGAATTAAAAAGGGCACAATGGCTTGTAAGATATGGGCAGTATTCTATAAGTACCCAGTAATTAAAATTCAGTAATGTTTTAGACTAAATGTTTTATTTGGCTATTCAGCCATTATAATAATTCAAAAAGAAATGTACTTATAACAGTTTTTGTTATGGTGAATGTTTTATAAGAACTCATTTTTTTCAAATCTAACTGTGAGCAGATGTTGCATTCAACTGTAGTTAATCACTATTTCTGGATTTAATTAACAAAGATTCCAGAATTTTACCTGGAGCTTACTCTTTTTACTCTTTTTACCCTGCGACCAATTCGCTCTCACAGGGAGGGACTCCTCCTGGTGCCGTCCACTAAGCAATGCCAACGGGCGGCGCCTAGGAGTAGAGCCTTCTCTGTGATGGGCCCAACCCTCTGGAATGACCTCCCCCCCGATATCAGAACCACCACCGACTTCCGCTCCTTCCGACAAAAACTGAAGACTCACCTGTTCCGTTTAGCCGGCTTGGCCCATTCATAGTCTTATCTTACCTCCTGGCAGATATTTTTAAGTGGGTATTTTTTAGGGGTTATTTTTAAATTGTTTAAATTGCTTTACTTTAGGTACAGTTTTTTACAGCCTCGTCTTTTAAGTACTTAGTATTTGACTATGTTTGTATGTATTTTTATGTATTTATGTGTTTTAATTTGACTGTACACCGCCCCGAGTCCCTTTTGGGAGAGGGGGCGGTATAAAAGTTTGAAATAAAGTAAAGTAAAGTAAAGTACTACTGCAACCTTATTGAATATCATAGGTTTCTAATAACATTAATAAATGTTGATGTTAGTGATTATCCTAACATAATACAATGGCTTGCATATTTCCATACTATAATTGGGTAAGAGCCTCAACTTTTTCTGCAATTTGCTATTGGAAATTAAGTGTGTCAATTAAAGGTACTTCAAATACTCTCCATTGGACCAGAAATATTTTCAGTTCATGACTGTAGCTATAAACCATATACAGCTTCGTGGCTTTGTGATTTTTCTCTAGGTAAATGACTGCTGGAAGCTAATTGCTTGGGAATTAATTCACCCTGAACTTTTTTATCCTTTTCACTTTCTGCATAGATCTTGAAAAGTTTCATTTATTCCAACACAGACTGTTCTGATCATAGTAACTGTCTTAAACTTAATACTGTCAGTTGTTTCTGTTTCCAGAAAAGTTATTTTAGATGGGTAAGAATAGTATATTTCTCTTATGTCCCTTGAATGCAGAAACTATTGATGACATGTTGATGACCAAAGCAGTGGTGCAGAATTCTTATGTGAGAGATTTCTTCAGTGTTTGAGAGTGCATTGATGGCCATAAATATTGATTGATTCTTAAATCAAATGAATGTATTCCTTCACTAGCATGAAATTTCCAAGATGCTTTGTTTTGTTTTGTTTTGTTTTCCTTTTTCTGCTCATTCCATTCTTTGTTTGATTCCCATACTTGGTTTCTAACAATGGATATACCTTTACTAGAATAGGGGGAAAACTGTAAGGATACTCCTTACCTCTAGGAGTTTGGCTAAGCCTTCCATCTCCTTCATTAAACAGAATGGTAACTTCAAAAATATGATTAGACCCTCACAAGTATTAGTAGTTGTGGTATTAGAAGTCCAGCTTTTATAACTTTATAAGTCCCTCAAAGTGGTGAACATACCTAGTATGCTTTCCTTCTCCTGTTTTCTCCACAATGACAACTTATTGTTCCCTCCTAAGGGAAGCCCAGAACTCTCAGTATCCTGGTTTCTAGGCCAGCACCTTACCTCTACACAAAATACTCTCCAACAAAGGAAATTTATAAGGCTTCCGTAAGCATCAGCACACATGTTCTTTCAAGTTTATAAGAAAGACAAATATGCTTCAGGGTAGGAACTTTAGGCAGGTGCATCCTCAAGAAAATAGTTACAATGACCTTATCCGATACTGCTTTGTTTTTCAAAATAGACACTTTGATATTCAGGCCTTCTGCCTGTGCCATAAATAAAGAAGCTGTGTTTAGCATTACTGCATTATCTCACATTTCCTTGTGCTCTTCCCTTTGTCTTATGTTCTACCAGTGAGATTTTTATAGTTAATCCCATAATCAGATGCAGAATCATTTCAAGAATTTCAAGTGAGAAATATTCTGTTCTTCAAATCCAGTTCAAAATTCCAGATTGAACCATGTCTGCTATTTCTAAAGGGGTGCAGACTGGATAATTTCTAAGAACAATAATGAATTCACAATAATGAACTTTCCATTTTTTCCTTATAAGACAAAGTAGTTTTACAGTACAGTAATAACAGTAATATACAGTAATAATAAAATCTGTGTGAGTTTTATATAAATAAAGTCAGCAGTTTAGTATCATTAATTATTACTTACATTTTTAGATTTCTGTTAATTCTGTTACTAAGCACATAGGAAAAGATGCTAGATGATCTCGCATGCTAGAGAAGGCCAGATATCTTTTTCAAGATGGTGCTTGTCAGCTTCTGCTGTGAGTCATGGCTGACTGATGACCATTTTGTAGAACAGAAGACTGATGAGTGGGCCAGCCTGGAGCATGAGTGAAGGGAGATCATTCACAAGTGCTCCAAATGGCAACTCCTCTCAAGGAGACCTTAAAACAGTAGTCTCTCATGGGATTAAGCGCCAGGAGTCCAGGGAGACAACATCTTCGCTCTCAGTAGCGGTCGAGCCTTTAATAAAGACACTCAGCTGGCCACATCATTTTGTAATCACATTAGGAGATGTTGAATGTAACCACTTTAGGGATATTAGACACCTCAAAATGGTGAGTTTTTAGAGAACTTCACAAATGTAACCATCATGACTGATTCGCAGAGACTGATGAACAAGTCTCTGTACTTTTTACTTGTCAAGGTTTTTCAAAATTTGCCAAACTAAAGCTACAAGTAAAACTTGAAAAATTAGAATATCGTGCAAAAGTTCATTTATTTCAGTAATGCAACTTAAAAGGTAAAACTAATATACGAGATAGACTCATTACATGCAAATCAAGATAGTTCAAGCCGTGATTTGTCATAATTGTGATGATTATGGCTTACAGCTCATGAAAACCCCAAATCCACAATCTCTTGAAAATTAGAATATTACATGCAATCAATAAAACAAGGATTGTACATAGAACAATATCGGACCTCTGCATATGTACTCAGTACTTGGTTTGGGCCCCCTTTGCAGCAATTACTGCCTCAATGCGGCGTGGCAGGGAAGCTATCAGCCTGTGGCACTGCTGAGGTGTTATGGAAGACCAGGATGCTTCAATAGCGGCCTTCAGCTCTTCTGCATTGTTCGGTCTCATGTCTCTCATCTTGGCAATGCCCTATAGATTCTCTATGGGGTTCAGGTCAGGCGAGGTTGCTGGCCAATCAAGCACAGTAATCCCACCGTCATTGAACCAGGTTTTGGTGCTTTTGGCAGTGTGGGCAGGTGCCAAGTCCTGCTGGAAAATAAAGTCAGCATCCCCATAAAGCTCGTCTGTGGAAGGAAGCATGAAGTGCTCCAAAATCTCCTGGTAGACGGCTGCGTTGATCCGGACTTAATGAAGCACAGTGGACCAACCCCAGCAGATGACATGGCTCCCCAAATCAACACAGACTGTGGAAACGTCACACTGGACTTCAAGCATCTTGCAGTGTGTGCCTCTCCATTCTTCCTCCATACTCTGGGTCCTTGGTTTCCAAATGAGATGCAAAAGGTGCTCTCATCAGGAAAGAGGACTTTGGACCACTGAGCAACAGACCAGGTCTGTTTTTCTTTAGCCCAGATAAGATGCTTCTGACGTCGTTTGTTGTTCAGGAGCGGCTTTACAAGAGGAATACGACATTTGAAGCCCATGTCCAGGATCCGTCTATGTGTGGTGGCTCTGGATGCACTGACTCCAGCCTCAGTCCACTCCTTGTGAAAGTCCCCAACACTTTTGAATGGTCTTTTCCTGACAATCCTCTCCAGGCTGCGGTCACCCCTGCTGCTTGTGCACCTTTTTCTTCCACACTTTTCCCTTCCACATAACTTTCTATTAATGTGCTTTGATACAGCAGTTTGGGAACATCCAACTTCTTTTGCAATTACCTTTTGAGGCTTTCCCTCCTTATGGAGGGTGTCAATGATGGTTTTCTGCACAACTGTCAGGTCATCAGTCTTTCCCATGATTGTGATTCCTACAGAACCAGACAGAGAGACCATTTAAAGGCTCAGGAACCCTTTGCAGGTATTATGTCTTAATTAGCTGATTAGAGTGGGGCACTTTGAGCCTAGAATATTGCACCTTTTCACAATATTCTAATTTTATGAGATTGTGGATTTGGGGTTTTCATGAGCTGTAAGCCCTAATCATCACAATTATGACAAATCATGGCTTGAACTATCTTGCTTTGCATGTAATGAGTCTATCTCATATATTAGTTTCACCTTTTAAGTTGCATTACTGAAATAAATGACTTTTGCACAATATTCTAATTTTTCGAGTTTCACCTGTATAACATAGGGCAGGCACTACATGGGGCTACCCTTGAAAAATAACGAGAAATTCCAGCTGGTATAGAATGCAGACAGTTTTGGGTTTGCATTGGGTGCCAGTTAAATTCTGTGTCCAAATCTTAGTGCTGGCTGGTTATGATCCTGTAAAGCCCTACCTGGCATGGGGCCAGGCTACATACAGAACCTATTTCACCCAATCTGACAATTAAATAATTCTAACTGAAGAGAGCCTTCTCTGCCATTGTCCCCGCCCTGTGGAACATACTCCCCACCATAGGTGAGGCAAGACCTCACTCTTCTGGCTTTTGAGAAAGGAGTAAAAACATGGCTTTACAACCTTGCTTAGGAAGGTTGACTGATTCTAGGGTGTGGCTATCCTGAACTGCATCCTTACTCCCCATCCAGTTTAGAACTGTCCAGTCTCCTAATTTGGGCTTTTCTCTGGTAAGATTTATTGTCTTCTCCTAGGCAAGGTCTGTGTTGCCAAAATTCTTGTCTTTTCCATCCGCATTCTATTTCAGCCACCCAGCAAGCTTTGTGCCTAAGGGAGGACTAGAACTCAGAACCACCCGGGTGCTAACCTGGCTCCCTTTTAGCATTTTGTAGGATTGTAACACTGCAGTTTAGAATGGCTATCATAGGGCAATTAACACTGAATTAACATCTCGGTAAATTAAAGCAAACAATAAATCAGATTTACTTGAACATCCTAACCATCTGTTCTTATTCTGATTGTGTAATGAATGTTATTAAGACCACGAAAGAAGATCGATGGTCTGAGTACAATTCATTTTACACTTGACATAGTAACATAAGCAGCATATTTTAGCCGTCTCTTTCCTTGCCTTTTGCAATATTCTGCCACTGAGACTTCCATTGTGTTCTAGCATTCAGCAGAGGAAGATGGGACAACATACCAACCTGTCAGCTGCTACTGAGGAATTGCTCTTTTTCCTCCATAGCTCACACTGGGCTTGGCTCTGTTTCACTTGACGTGAAGGACTGAAGAAAGCTTCTAGCATTTCTTCTATAAATAGAACATAAAGATTAATTTTCCTACTGCCCTGTAAAATGGAAGTTGTTCTACTCTAAAATAATTTGTACTAAAACATATGCATAAAGAATTCTACATGTGAGGGCTTATCTAAATACAGGTCATAAAAATAATCCAGCAAGCAGTTGTCAATGCTGGTACTATTATAGCCTGGCACCACAAGGTTTTACCACTCAGACATGAGGGCAAAGCAATTATTTTCTTTGTAATCATTGTGCCCTTGAACTTAGTTTTGTTTACTAAGGGTACCCGTTGACATCATTGGGTGTGTAGTGGAATGTGCCATTGAGTTAAGAGTAATAACCTACTTCCTCTATTTCTAGACTGTAAATTAATAATTTTCTAATGATTTTGTGGTCAGTTTACAATTTCTATATGAG
This sequence comes from Natrix helvetica, assembly GCF_964273705.1. Classification (NCBI taxonomy): domain Eukaryota; kingdom Metazoa; phylum Chordata; class Lepidosauria; order Squamata; family Natricidae; genus Natrix; species Natrix helvetica. Next base: position 77,122,860 of record NC_138548.1, on the reverse strand, counting down.
AGGTGATAAACAGTGCAATAATAATCGTTTCAGAAAGTTTGTCATGACTTGGATAACAACCCCTTGATTTTCTTATGAGACAAATTATGCTTTACATCTGTCCAGAGGTGAGTTCCTACCGGTTTGGACTGGCTTGGCTGAGGAGGTAGTAATTCGGCCTGCCACGGCCCTGAACCGGTTCTATCCTAGGCACTGCCATCTTGTTTTTTGGTTCTGTGCATGTGCAGAAGCATTTTAACTACTGTGCATGCACCTGAAGCGCATCCCTGAGCGAACTGGCAGTACCAGAAGCCGGAACCCACCCCTGCATCTGTCCAGTTTGTTATGTCTATTTATTTTTGGTGTGATAGAAAGTCTATAATACTTGTTGAGTGGAGAAGGTTTCAGAGTTGTGAGCTTTTACTTTCTGAGCAATTTGAATGGAGGAGCAGACATGGTTGTTAAGGCACGCACATGAATCCCTCTAAATGCAATCCAACATGTCTACTGTACATTGGCTTTTGTAGTTACTTAATGAAATTATTTAATTATTAAAGAATTTGTTTACTGAGCAGAACTTTGTTTATTGGGCAAAATCATACCAACTGGAAGCAATTGGTGTTGGGCTACTAGTTCATAACTTGATAGGTTATCATCTGATTGCTAAAGTGGAATAGCAAACCTGTTTGGTGTAGTTATCAAAGACGCCAAGCTGGAAACTGGGAGACTTTTGAGCCTGAACAAGTCAAGACTGATTTGAAGGCAAGAAAGAAAGAAAGAAAGGAATGGACTAGAATAAAAACCTAATGTGGAATTTTTCAACTTAAATTCATGACAAAACAATTGCCTGAAGCTTTTCTCATGGTTTTAGATAATAAATTTGTCATAAATGTAATTACTAAAAAGCATAAATGTCATGTTTTTTTAGGATCATTTCAAATCCATTCTTAGCCATAGAAATTCACTTAGTGACTTCATGTGAGTTACTGTCTCTTAGACTAAGTTATTCCAGAGGGCTGATGCTTTGGGTATAAAATGAAGAATGATCCTCGTGAAAACTGTCTTGCGCTCTTGGAAGGACAGTTATTTATATATAAATAACTCCAGATTGGACATAAAATTTCTTCACTGCAGAGGAGTCGATTAGCCCTGATAAATGCAAGAGGAAAATATTATTTCTTTATGGGTACAATATTATTAATCATAGATCTTATTATATTTGAGCCAGGTCTCTTTCAGACTCTCTGTTCCTTGCAATATTGCCAGAGAGTTTGAAATTTTTCCTAATATAGATTAGTATTCTCTGTGCTTTAGTAGAACGCATGGCTGCAAGCTCCTTCTTTCTGATATGATATGAAAATTGTGATAAGTGGAAGAATTTGTACATGGATACCAGTCCTTTAAAATAATGTTCTAGACATTATGAGCAGCTGTCCATAATAAACATAGGTATCTTGTGTATTTCAATTTTTAGTTCATCATCGTAAGTTCATTTTTTACAGTTAGATTCAAACTATAAATTTAACCTCGGTTTCAAGAACGTAACGTTAATGTTTGCGTCTTTTTTAAAATTCTAGGATCTTCTAGAAATGGAGAGGGGGAATCTGGTTACGTGACTGCAGCATTGGGAAACACATGGAGTCATTGCGTCAATACAAGACTGATTTTACAGTATTTGGATTCAAAGACAAGACAGGTGAGGAAGCAAAAGAGGCCAGATACAGTCAAATCTCATAAACTATATGGTCAAATTGGCCTGTTTTGCTGAAAAAGGTACTCTAGTTTGTAATTCACATTTGGAAAGTGGAAGCATAGAGGTTTCCCAAATCAAAAATTCTTGTCTATTATATCTACTTTCTTTCCTCATGCAGTGAAATTGTTGCTGGAACATTAACCTCAACTTTCATAAATGACTTAAATGAGAAAATAGAAGGGAAACTTAACAAATTTGCAAATGATACTAAGCTTGCAGGAATAGATGATAGGCTCAAGATCCAGATGGATCTTGACAGACTTGAACACTAGGTCTTATCTAACAAAATGAAATTCAATGTAGAGTAATGTAAAGTCTTGCACTTAGGCAAGAAAAACCAAAAGTACACATACAGACTGGTTGAAACTAGGCTTAATAGCAGTAACTGTGAGAAGGATCTTGGAATCTTAGTGGACAACCAATTAAATATGAGCCAAACGTCTTCAGCAGCAGCCAAAAAAGCCAATACAATCCTAAAATGCATTAACAGATGGATTCAATTAAGATCAAGTGAGGTACTAATATCACTCTATAAAGCTTTAGTAAGACCATACCTAGAATACTGCATCCAGTTTTGGTCACCACACTATAAAAAGATGTTGAGACTCTAGAACAGGAGTGTCAAACTCATGTCGTCATGGCGGTGTCACGTGACATATCGGGACTTTTTCCTCCCTTCGCTAAACTGGGCATGGGTATGGCCAGCACATGATGCATCCAGCCATGGGCTTGAAGTTTGACAGCCCTGCTATAGTAATAGTGCAGAGAAGAGCAACAAAGTTGATTATGGGACTGGAGGCTAAAACATATGAAGAACGGTTACAGGAACTGAGCATGGCTAGTCAGTGAAGAGAAGGACCAGGGGAGACAAGAACATTTTTCCAATATTTGAGGGGCTGTCACAGAGAGGAGGGGGTCAACCTGTTTTTCAAAGCACCTGAAGGCCAGACAAGGAATAATGGATGGAAACTGGTCAAGGAGAGATTTAATCCAGAAATAAGAAGAAATTTTCTGACAGAACAATCAACCAACGGAACAGCTGGTTTCAAAAGTTGTGGGAGCTTCATCACTGGAGGCTTTCAAGAAGCGACCTGACTGCCATCTGTCAGAAATGGTATAGGGTCTCCTGTTTGGGCTAGATGACCTACAAGGTCTCTTCCAACTCTGTTAATCTGTCTGTTAAAACTTCAGAGCTAACTATTAGGCAAAATATTTTGGGTTAAAGCAAAACATGTATGTCCTAAGTACTGAAGAGGAAAAAGAATAGATAAAAACTATGCCCCCATATATTTATGTCCCATCCTGTGATTTTGCAGTTCCTTACTCTTTGCAAGTCATGGTATAACTTATGTATAAAATAACATTTTCTATCGAGGGAGGCCACCAATGTAATTAAACCCTGATTTCTAGGGTTCTAAGCTGGGCATACCCAGCTGACATACAGAAGGGACTGGGAGAAGTCACAAAATCTAAACATGCTGCATTCATGTTGCCTTTTCATTCAAGTAATATAAAAATCAGAAAATTGTCCCTTATTGTCCTACACATTACAACCTAGCAATTTTCCACTCTAGGTAAATATTGAGCCCTGTTAAAGCAAGCAACAAATTCCCCGGTGTACCAATGCCAGACATAACTTTCCGGTACCCTTGGTTACGGACCAGCTGGTTTTGCTCTTGTCTGATTACTGCTGTATAAATAGCATTCCAGCATTCTGTCATAAAACTAAAATTTTGAATAGTGGTAACTGGAGAATAGGTTATATTAAATATTAAAAGGAAGAATGTATAATTGTGCATCCGGGTCTTTTAAATTCTGAAAGATCTAATATTTAAGAAAACAGTATACTCACTGGGGTTTCAACTGTTTACTCCATTTATGTTATTTCCCTGAAGCCAAAATCTGGGGTGAAATATATGCAACAATTATTTTAGAATGAATAAACTAATGCAGATCCAAAGTGATAAGCATGGGAGAGCCGATAGCAGCATTCAGTGTAATGTTTACCAAAAAGCAGGCTGTTTCTATCTTTCGATTTTTATAATTTGATTTTTATTAAAATAAACATAGGCTTACTAGTATATTAATTAATATAAAAACATTTATATTAGTATGCAGTAGAATTTAACTATTATTTTTAATGAACATGTATTCTTGCACTGAATTATAGAGCAAAGTCTAGTTGTAATGGTCAGTTGAATAATAACGATGCATGTAAATCACTATATAAAAATATTTTAAAATTTTAAACATCGGTTTAAAGATTTGCTTGGGATTGTGAAAAGCACTTAGAATGTAGCTGGAAGGTGCTTTGAATAAGACTGGGATGTATTAAAAATCTTTAGAACCAGAAGTGGTATTCAGCCAGTTCGGACTGGTTCAGGCAAACCAGTAGTGGAAATTTTGAGTAGTTTGGAGAACTGGCAAGCTCCGCCCTCACACCCCCATCGTTCCCTGTTCTATATTCCCTTTTTTTTTTAGCTCTGCTGATTTGCGCAGCAGAGTGGATTGCCGCCCCCTCAGCTGAGCTAAAATACAGCTCAGCTCACCAGCGCTGACACCGAGGGCGATCTTTGAGTGCTTTGTGCACAAAGTGGAAGTCCGTGCACAAAGCGTGCTCTCATAGAACCATTAGGAAAAGATTTGGAGTCCCACCAGTGTTTAGAACCTATAAATAAGAAAAGATTACTTTATAAACACTAAAGTAGGCTATGCAGAAAATGCGTTTTAGAAAGGAAAAGAATCCTACATTAAGTTTTGGTTACACTGAGGATAGTCTAGGTAGTAGTGACAAATTTGTGATTTTTAATAGAAAATATTTGGATCAGGTGTATAAAATTGAGATAATGCCAGGCTAGCTAATGATGCCTATTTTTCTTGAACACTATGATTCCAGGTTGCATTCAGAAGTCTCCACTGGATGCTAAGTGTACACCCCATATGCTCTGAAGTACCTTTATTGAAACAAACCTCAAACATTGCACAAATGAACCAATTAGAGACAGTTTGGTCTAGTGCAGGGGTGTCCAAACTTGGGAACTTTAAGACTTGTGGACTTCAACTCCCAGAATTCCGCAGCCAGCATGGCTGGCTGGGGAATTCTGGGAGTTGAAGTCCACAAGTCTTAAAGTTCCCAAGTTTGGACACCCCTGGTCTAGTGGCTGAGGCATTAGGCTACAAGCCAGGAGACCATGAGTTCTAGTACCACCTTAGCCATGAAAGCCAGCAGGTTGATCCTGGGCCAGTTACTTTCTCCCAGCCCAATTCACTTCCCAGGGTTGTTATTGTGGGAAAAATAGGAGAAGGAAAGTATGTTGGATATGTTTGCCATCTTGATATTTGTAGAAATAATAAAGGCGGGATATAAATGAACAAAAATAAATACTGAGCTCAGTATTGTTGCAAAATGTTACTGATTATCCAAATCTGTTACTTTTAAAAAATGCAAGTTTCTTTCATGTGGATAAGGTAATAGTGAAAAAGCAGCTGTATGTGGTTTTCAATATATCTATTGTTCAAATTTCCAACATGGAAAACACCATATAACATGCTTAGATATTTGAGACACAATCTTATGTATCTGCATTCCATATGGATTCTGAAGTAAATCTCATAATTCTCAGATAGCGACTGTGGCTGTTGTCTTCAGGGGATGATAGTAGTTCTAGGCCTACAGGAAAGAAAATCCCACTGAATTTGATCCGTTTTTCTGGATTGTACATGCATAAAAATTGTAGCAGCTTTATCTGTGACACTAGATCTGTTTGTTTAATTATTTTGTATCCTGCTTTTCTTTTTGGTCAACTCAATTGGCATATAGTTTAGTGGACTGAGTGCAACAGACAACAGCTTCAAAAATATATTTCACCGTTTGACAGATGTTTGGATCTGCTTCAGATCATTATCTTTCCATGAAAATCAAGGTTTCCTAGATTTGAAATTACTATTTGACTAAAAACTAAGGAGGTAGTGCAAATGCATTCATATAGTACTGTATTTCAAATTATTCACAACACATGAGTTTTAATGTGGTCAAGTAAAATTTGATCAATACATAATACAGATGGACATTTACCTCAAAGTCTCTTTGTAAATAATTGTTTTCCCAGATGGATTTGATTTATTGGGAAAAGTTATATCTTTGTTATATGTGGATTATTAGCTCTTACAAGCAAAACTGTCATTAGAAAGATAAATACTTCCTTGCTTATCAGCTAACTCTATGCATAGACTGTTTTAATTTGAATTATTTTCCTTTCATTAAGAGCCAAAACCATACCAGTAGGTCTGCTTAATGTTTTGATTTTCCTGATTCAGAAATTCTGTTTATCAATTCAGTAATTATTGCCCTGTTCAGTCTATCACCCCATGGTCTTCTTTCTCATTGGCACGTTCTTACTTGAAAGAGTTGAGATTTCAAAGTGCCCTTAACATTCTAAACAATCTGAAAAGATATTACAGTATTTTTAAATAAGAGGAATAAAGTAAAAGAATCACAGAATATATAAATTGAAGGAATGCTATTTAAATCCCTGACATCTGATAAGAAGCTCCTTGCTGTTCTAGGCTAAGTATTCTACCTAATTATAAAGCTGGTTTCTTCAAGAAATTTGTCCTAAATATTTTTAATCTTATTTTTTTAAAATGGTTATCTGGTCCTTGTCCTAGTTTTGGTTTCTACTGAGAAAATATCGAACCCTTCTTGTATGTGATAATTTTTTAGGTATTTGAATCTTCTATCCTTCTGTTTTGCAAGCTAAATATGCACAGTTTGCTTACATATGCCTATGTTCCTTAGACTTGATTTTTAGAGCCCTTAGCATCTTTGTGGCTCTCCTCAGATGTCCCTTTAGCTTCTTTTAAAACATAATGCCATCAATTGGATAGAGTGGTCCAACTGCTATCTAACCAGATCAAAAACATTAAAGCTATTATGTTCTGCGATCTGAATGCAACGCTTCTGATAATACAGCCTGAGATTCCACTGAACATTTTAGTAGCTGTACCATACTACATGTTCATATTCATATAGGGGTCTAGTACTTAAAAAAAAAATCTCAAAACTGTTACCAAACCAATCTTCCCAATCCCGTATCTCTGCTTGAATTTATCCTACTCAAATTGAGCTGAATATCGTTCAGTAAGATTTGACACATTGGTAAATAATATTAATGTTGTCCATCCATCCATTCCTTCCAATTCATTTATAAATATCGCCGCCAGATGCAGCTCAAGATAATGCATATAAAATGCATTTCTATTTAAGAATATATTGTTTTCACTTCTATTTTTCTGATCAAGGAACATTTCAGGGCCCAGGATTTTTCTTGCCAAAAAGTACCGTGTTTCCCCGAAAATATGACAGAGTCTTATTTTCTTTTTACCTACAAAATATGGCTTGGGCTTTATTATGGGGGGAGGGTTTATTGTTTTGGGGTTGCCGGGTGGCTGCTCTCTTGTGAGCGGGTTCCCAAAGAGCCGGGCATAGCCTCATGGGCGAATGGCTGTGTTGCGCTGTTGCAGCAGCGCAATACAACAGCCATGAAGCGACCACGCTCACGAGCAGCCACCCGGCAAACCCCCTTTGCAGCCGAGCACAGCGCCATTCACTGACCTAGGGGTATCGCCAAGCCGCATGAGCGCCTGTTCGCCGCCGCCTGGCTCCTGCGGCTTGGCGCCTTTCAAATGCCAGTGAATGGCGCTCTGCACGGCTGGAGAGGAGGGTTGCGCAAGCAACTGTTCCGCTCTCGTTCACCCACCTCCCAGCCTCACGATGCATGGCCCAGCTCTCATTATGGATCCAGGGCACCTCCGCCGCCACTTCCATCCCAGCCTGGCTTTTTCCGCAGCTTCCAACCCAAGTCTTTCGGCAGTGGCCACTCTGGGTGCTGTGCCCGGCTGCAAAGGGGGTTTGCCAGGTGGCTGCTAGTGAGCATGGTCGCTTCATGGCTGTTGTGTTGCGCTGCTGCACAACACAGCCATTCGCCCATGAGGCTGTGCCCGGCCCTTTGGGAGCCCACTTGCAAGAGAACAGCTGCCCGGCAACCTCCCTCTTCAGCTGGGCACAGTGCTGGTCATCAACCTAGCGGTATCCCGAAGGCGCCAAGCAATGCAATAACCTTTGCCTCCCCCAGGTTCCCGCGGCTTGGCACCTTCAGGATACTGCGCTCTGCCTGGCCGGAGGTGGGGCTTGTCCAGGGAGCTTATATGCGGGGGGTGGTGGTTATATTTTTTCCCTCCAGAAAAATGTGGCATGGCTGTATTACATGTCGTATTTTCGGGGAAACACGGTAAGAACACACTATTCACTCATTTGTTCGTTATATCACATTCTTCAGTATTTTCCTTTGTTTTTTCTTGCTATGTGCATCCACAAGCAGAAAATTGATGGCATAATAATAAAGAACTACAGTTCATGTTATGTAGTTCTACTAACAAATAACAATTTGGTTTACAGATTTTATTGAGTCAAGTATACCAATTGAGTAAATCTTAGGTTAAATATAATCAGAAGAAAACAAAAGTTATGGCTTCAATAAAATACCTGAATCAAATGTTATGCTAGCGGGAAAGGAAGAGTGGAGATACAACAATATAAATACCTGAATTATATTTCAAATAACATACTGTATAATACAGTGGAATAGAAGAAGCAAACCTAAATTGACAACAATAAGTTTGGGATAAATACATTTGTATTCTGCTGGAACTTAAAACTTGAACTTAGTTGGTCGACTTTATGCTTTGATGTCCTGCAAAGTATTTTGTAGAAGTATCAACAAAGACTTGAATGACAATGAGGAGAATAGAGGCTTTTGAAATGTGGATTTATAGACAATAAAATTGATTAAATGTATAGAAATGAGACAGTCCTCCAAATACTGAACAGAACTACAGAAAATTTGACTGTCATTAAGAAAAAGGAATAAGAATAACAAGAATACATTATATGAAACCAACAACGAGCCACCAGCCACTATTTCAAATAATTACCCAAGCCAAGATTTGTGGGAATTGCAGGGTAGATACATAATATGTATTATAACTGGGGGAAAATATATTCAGGTGGTTTGGCAAAAATACAAATGTTTTGATTCAAACAGTGATCTAAAAAGAATAGTTAGAAGTGTTACCTGACTACTTGTGATACTAGGCACTAAAACAAAAAAATAAAATAAAATTGTAAATGATTTCCAGTTTGGATTCCTCTGAAGTGAACTAAACTGTTTTTCTCCCAGAGAAATCCAGGGCAGGATAAATATTAGCAGGAATGAATCTTCCTATCATTTTTTCCCTTCAAATCCCCGACAACAAAAAATGGTCAAAGGTGTGTACTTACATTGAGATGTGTGCAGTAAAATTTGCCATAGAACCACTGAAAAAGATAAGTTTCTTTGCAGTTAGCCCTGAGCTCTTGTAAGTAATTAGGACTTTTTAAACAAGTGGTTAAAAATCCTTCAGATGCTTCATATTTTTTTTAAAAAAAGACTTGCTAGCTTTATCTAAAACACTGACTCTGCAACATGGACAGTAAAACAAAGTGGAATTATGAAGGTCTTTCCATCCTTAAATGTGACCTCCAGTTTTTCCTTTATGATTATTATTGGGTAATATAATAATGAACCCTTGTGATATTAAATGAAAGGATTATTTGCCCTGTAGCTTAAGCCTTCCTATTAATTTCTAAGCCTGTAACCTTACACCAATCCAAAACTGGACAGAATAATTAAACAAGGTTTTTGAATAAGGGCAGGAAGATGTGCTACCCTGTCTATTCTCAATAGATAAAGAAGCATCTGCTTCATACTTACTAATTTGAGATACTTTTATCTCAACGTGGTGGCTTCTAATGAGCTTCTTACTAAGTCATTAGTCAGTTTTAACTGTTCAGTCATGTCTTGTCGACTTTATAAGCAAATGCTGTCCATGCTACCCTGTCAGGCCAGCTTCTTTCAGTTGTTGGATGTTCAGCTTTGATGGTATCAAGCCAGCGAGTTCCATGCTGTAGAGAGCCATGCTGTAGTACACACACTTCCCCCCAGCCTCTTTCTTTTGGAAGGCTCGGCTCGGCTCCCCTCCGGCTTCTCTGCCTCTCCTCTCACCCCAGCCTGCCAGCAGGAGGTGGTGGGTGGGCTTTATTGTGTTTCAGGCATTTCCCACCCAGACAGCAGGCTGCATTTGCAATGGTGGAGGTGTTTGGGAAAGGCAGCAGGGGAATGGGGGGGGGGGGGATGGCAGAGGAGCTGCTTTCAAGCCACTGGAAAAGATATCCAATCCAACTTTTGTGTGTGTGTGGGTTTGTTTGAGAGTGAGTGAGAGAGGGAAGGGGTAGGAGAGATAGTCCAATCCAACTTGTGTGTGTGTGTGTGTGTGTGTGTGTGTGTGTGTGTGTTGAGAGAGGGGGAGGAAGGGAGAGAGGGAGGAAGGAGGGGAAGGAGAAGTAAAAGAAAAAGAAAGAAGGAGCAAAGGAGAAAAACAAATGCTGTCGCTTTAAATTGGAACTGAGCATGCCTGGCTGTGGAATTCTGGGAGTTGAAGTCCACAAGTCTAAAAATATTTGAAACCCAGCACTGTGTCAGTGTCTCACCAGTCATAAACCTCACCGCACGTCACTGCAATAACCATTCCTAATATTATTGACTTCCCTAATGAATTTGCATGCATGACATGGCCAAAGCAAATAATATGTAGTCTTGTGATTTTGACTGGTTTTATAGGACTCAGCAACTCTCTGGAGGTTTTTCTGTCTGTCCATGGTATATGCAATAATTTACGCCAGCACAACAGTTCAAAGATGTCAATTCTTCTTCGATCAGCCATTCTTAGTGTCCAACTCTCACATCCATATATCATGATAAGGAAGGCTATTGCTCTAACTCACCTGCTTTTTGTATTTATATCAATATCTCTGCTTCTTCATCCTTATGTGAATCATTGCAGTGTGGACTTAGATTATCCTGCATTTGATTTCTGATGTAGAACTGCCATCTTGAACAATTTTTGATCCAAGCTTCCTTGGATAAATTCTCATCCTACATCAGTTTCCTTCTTCTAGTCATAGCCTGAGGCTTAAATATTTCCAAATAGATTTTTCCTCTCTGATTTACCCGACACTGAATATTAGTGGTTAATTAAGTCCAAAATCTAGGCAGAAACCCCTTCACCTTAGAAAGATTTACTACCTAGTATAAGATAAATGTTATTCCAAATATGTTTGCACTGGAGAAAGAGAGAAGTTAAAAATTGGGCTGTAGCAATAAATTAGCATTCTCCAACCTGAGTACCTCCATAAATGTGGAACAACTTCCAAAATTCTTAGCTTCTGGTATTTGGGGTTCATACAAGGGCTATGCAAGGTGGAAAAGACTATACTAAACCATTGCTAGATAGCCTTGTGCACAGTTCATGTAGCAGCTGTTCTTTCAAAAGCCAATTCTCTTTACAGTTATGTGTGGGATACATGTGCAAATCAACCACTGTCAGATCATTAAAGAATGCTTGGGTTTATTCCCTACCTTACTATGCTTTCTAGCAGCTTTTAAAGAGGAAAAATATTTACATTATTTGAGTGTCTCTTTGCTATTAGGGACACAGATATCTCTGATGAGTGCCTTGTAGGAAATTAATTAGAAACTATGATTGATGTAATATGATATATGATGACATGTTATAAATTCAATTTTCCAATATTTACTAATGTTTTTTGCAATTTATATCACACTTTATGAGGCACTGAAACACTAGTTTGATAGGCATTACAGTATATTATCCTCAAGAGAAAATTATTTTACTTTATTGAGAATATTTAAACTTAATTTTAAAATGCACTATATTATCAAGTGTCATATAAAACATAATTGCAACATAAGCAGGAAGATTCTGAGAGTTAGAATTCAAAGCATCTAGAGTACAATCTGTGAATTACATAGCGACCGCCTTTCCCCATTTTGTCTCCCCAAAATCAGTAGGGTCGAATTTTTTAAAATCCTTTTTGGTTTGGGGGATTTTGGAGGGGTTTTATGGGTATTAGGAATACCTTAAACCTATGCAAGTCTAGAGGTTCCATGGTGCCCTTAAAACATTGATTTACACAGAATTAGGCTGATAATTCTTTTATGGCAAAGGGGGCTATGTGGTGCAAAACAGGAGCATCCATGCTCTACAAAACCTAATGCACTGATTTTACTTCTCAAAAGCCCCCAATCCAACAGATTTAGGACATTCATCAGTGAACAGAACCATGTCAAATTAGTTATAGTCCTGTTCTCTGTGGCTTCCAGATAGGAGAGAACCAGGGATTGAGACTATAACAGGATACCCATCTTTGATGTAGAGCTTTATCATTTGTGGATCCCACCCTGTAGAAGACTATGCCCCTAAAGATTTGCCAGGTCTTACAATATAGAGATAGACAATGTATTCATGAATTCCTCCTGCCTCTGGAAATGAGAATTAAATTTGTATCATCCAATATTGATGGTAATGTAATTCACATGTTTGAATGGTTTATAAAGCAGTTTATGTAGTTATAAAAGAACAGAAAGAATTCATGTGTAGGTCAAAGACTAAGATAAGACTTCAGTCTCACTGACAGTACATTCTAGACAATATCAAAGCAAGAACACATTTTTATCTCCATAGCCCATCCTGGCAAGATAACTAAAAAAAAAGACTGTAGTTTGTTAAAAACTGCAGAAAGGTATAAGAGAGCCAATGGCATTGCACACATTCCTGGTAATTATCCAACATACATTCTAAGGTTATTTACATTTTATAACTAAGTGTGAGTCTAGACTGGAACGGAAATAGATAATCAATTTAACCTGAGAAAGACTAGTATTGAAATGCTGTCATCCTTTCTATCGACCATGTTTCTCTGAAAATAAGACAGGGTCTTATTTTCTTCTGACCCCCGAAATAAGCACTTGGCCTTATTTTTGGGTAGGTCTTATTATTTTTGAGGTGCAGGTGGCGGCGAGCTGGTCACCTCATGACTGCTGCTGTGTTGCAATATTTTTGGGGAGGGTTTATTTTAGCGCATGTGCTCAAAAGCCCAGTTGGGCTTATTATCCGGGGAGGGCTTATTTTTGGAGAAATAGGTTATTGCCTTGCATAGAAAGGGACCAGCTAATTATTGTCCATGATGTTTGAGTACAATATTGCTTTCCATTAATGATCTCCCAGTAGGGCCTGTTTTTTACCTCAAGAAATAGTAGGTAGTCTATCCTGCTGCATTTGATCTTGACTGGGTTAAAAGTTATAATTTCTTGGTAAAAGGACTATACTGTTAAAAAGAACGAGTTATTTATTTCTTTAGAATTTGGCTTGGTAGAGTGTTTTGCTTCTTCATCAGTATTTGCTGTCACTGTCTCACATAAATATACATCGACAAATGAAAACAACACCCCTCCCCCATTTTGTTCTGTGTTGTGGGGAATACTTGGCCTGGATTCCTTTACTTATCTTTGCCTTTTAATGTATTCCATTCAGGCTCAGAAATGTGTGTTTTTCACATTGTTGAGTTAATTTTTTTGTAATCATACAGAATGAGGGTTACGACTGAATTTTGGAAAACATCTTGTTCTATGCTAAAATCATTTTGCAGGCAATCCTGTGGGTAAAAATATTTGTACTGCGGTCTAGTGCTTGGATAGTTTTCTTGGCAAGAAACTAAGACCCACAACTTTCTACTTCAGACTGTTATTAATGTAGGTTAGAGAGAGAGGCATGTATGTATTTGACAGAGTTTCCATTATCCCTCATAAAGTGAAATGGAGAAATGCTAATATGTTGTGTTTCTATGTCTATTCCCGTAAATGTTATCACATGAAAACTGCCAGGAACTTACAGGTTGAGGGGAAAGAATTACATATAAAAATTTATGAGCTAGAAGTCAAAAACAAAGAAACACAACAAAGGGAGTTTTATACTTATGAAGACAGAAGAACATTAGGGAACAGGTATCTGTATCTTTTTTACAGTTTATATTGTTTGATTTGTTCCTAGTGCAATTTGATTGCTTATTAATAACCTAAAGTGTTGTATCTTATGATTCTTTATGAATGTATTTTATTTTTCTTTATGTACATTGAGAGCATATACACTAAAGACAAATTCCTGTGTGTCCAATCACACTTGGCCAATAAAGAATTCTATTCTATTCTATATGTAATACGATTACATATTACATATAATTATACGTAATCATACAAATACAAACAAAAATTATATTATAGTGGCATTTAATAATCCTGAACTAAAGAGTATCCAATTCTTTTGGCCAGTAGCCAAATGACATAAGAATAATACTTCTGGATTACAAAGGAGATGATGCAAGAGTCTTACTTGGTACTGTGACTGTAAGATGTTTTGAACATGAAAAAGACATGGCTACCACTCTTTGCACATGAAAAAGACATGGTAACCAATCAGAGGTTAGATTGATAAAGCTGAAGAACAGAATGGCACATGTCCTTTGAATCTTCATTGAAGTATTATACGCCTTCCTGGAGGGACTCGTACCAGTCATTCTCCAGATGTGTTTGGTCTTTAATTCCCTGAACATCTGGTTAGCATGAGCGAAATAATGCATCCAAACTGGCTGAATTATGCTCTAAGACAATTAGGCTGCATTTTAAATTTAATATATAAGCATTACTTTTATAAAATGTTTGGAGAGTTAACAAGAAAGAGCATGCTCGGTCAAAAATTATTGTAATCATTTTTGCAGTCTGAACTGTGTGTTAATTTGAAGGAAGGCAAGCATGGCAAAAATGTCATTTTTATATCTGCAAGAAGAAGCACTTCAATAACATATATCTGTTCATGTTGCTGCTCTTTATTCTGATCACTACCTGATAAATATATCTGAGTGGGATGTTTACTAAAGCACAAATGCAACCTATGTACTATTTTTATAATTGGGTTGGATTTATGACCCACTTCTCATAAAGAGGCCCCAAACAGCCATTGCCTGTGGTTCTATAAAACCAGGAAGAAAGAAATTCCCTTCAAAAGTAGCTTCTGTTGGTCAGGGTTTTTCTCTTGGTTGGGATGATGTATGATACATTTAGATTGCTCTGTAAATGGTTTTATTTAATGGTGACCCATTAACCTAGTTTTAATTAAAGCCTTTGTTAAGTATACTTCTCTTCAGATGGCTACAATTTCCATTGCAATTTGCAAAAAAATGAGTGTGTGGTTTTCTTATTTGGAGACAAATTCTGACATGTTTTTCCTGGGTTAACAGTCCTAGACCACAAATACCTTTTCAACTATGTTAGTCAGAATATACTCAATATTGTGATAGTCTTGCCATAATGTATTTTAGTTTTACATGGTGTCTATAAGTCCCTCTGAAAGTCACCATATCTGTTTTCCAGAGAACAAAGATTGAACAAATACAATCTAGAAAAATATTCTTTCAACCATATGGTTGCAGTTAATGCATCTGTTTTGCTACAGCAGCTAGAGGAAAAAATATCCATCTCATTCATCTTTTTTATGCATTGTAAGCTTAGATGGGATAGATGAAATCAGTGCTAATTAGCTAATCCCTTCTTTCATTATTCATCCTTTGTTTAAGATAAAAACACAATTGGTGATTTCTACTGCAGTAGTGAAGTGTTGTAGTGCTCCATGGGAAAGTCTTTGGATTTTTTTCCTGGCAAATTGTCAGTCTATTTAGGTTCAATTATTGCTAAGCTAAATCTTAAACACTGTTGAATCTTGATGTCATGTGATGTAACTCTAAGGGAGGGGCAATCAATAGACATAGAGCATGTCAGTATAGGTAAACTAAAAGTAGTAGTTATCTAACATCTATGTACATTTGATGAACTTAAATGTCAAAACAGTGAGATTGTTGGGTATGGTTCCATTAGGGGTGGGCTTCTGGGGGCTCGCAGGGGTTCGGGGGAACCTCTAGCTAAGAGTCTATGCAGTTCGGAGCACCCCCCATATCCCACTCCTGGCTGGCCCTGCCCAGGAGTCCCACGCAACCCATTTTGGATGCAGGTAAGTGCAGGGTGCTCACGAAGGCTTGAGGAGGGTGGCTTCCAGAGGGCCTCCGGAGCTTGGGGAGGCTGTTTTTGCCCTCCCGGAGACTTGAGGAAAGCCTCCGGAGTCCGGGGAGGGCAAAAATGCCCCCTCACTGTGGTGCAGGTAGCTGATTAGACCACACCCACCATGGCCATGCCCACTCATCAACTGGGCAAAGAACCCCTTGCTAAAAAATTTGAAGCCCATCCCTTATTCCATATGTGCTTTTTAGGCTTTGGACTTGCAATATGAGGAGGCCTTTCAAATTCTCTGGAACATACATATAGCATTGGAATTCATACTGTCAAACCTGAGCGCTCATCGATTTGGGGAAACATTTAACAGCAAAGCACATTTCTAGAGAGGGCAAGTGAAACTTGTATCTTTCTTCTTGGAGAACTGCCGTTGCTCTGTGTCAGGTGTACTGAGTTGAATGAGAGAGTATGCTGACTTGGCTTAAGACAGATGCCTATTTTATCTTAATATCTACTATTTGAGTAATAGACTATAGATTCAGCATTTTTGCCTTTTGTAGATAATTTCCTCCATTCCCCATACTATACTGATACAGTACATTATTTTCTTTCCTTCTGTGAAAGAAAAGATGCAGATATGCAGTGGAAGGTCTCTTGAATTGGGGCAAAACCCAATAATTTGTTTTTCTCTGTTGGCCCTTCTTTTATACAAATGTGGTCACAAATAGATAATTAGGGAGTTTGGTTTAAAATTAAAGGCTAGCCAAGACAATATCACTGGATTCAACAATCCTGCACAACTAAGCTTCCAACTGTCCCATTATAGGTGGTCAAAGAGTAGTTGCAGAAGATCCTGGAGGAGCAGGTTATCTGGCCCTGTTTCAATCATGTTTCAGGCCAGGATACAATGTAGAGACAATATTGGTCACACTTGTTGATGACCTTTGGCAGAGCTGCGATGGAGCCATCTTGACATTCTTCTGGACCAGCTGTGGGGTTTGAGAATGGAGTCACAGTATTATAGTGGCTTTGCTCCTTTTTCTGTGGCCTGTTCCATTCTGTGTTGGCTGAGAGAGGAGGGGAGAGACATTGTGTTGTGGTGCTTCATGTATGGGCTGCCTCAAGACCTGTCATTTTTTGTTTGCTTGTTTAATGTGTACATGAAGCCACTGGGTGCAGTTCAGAGTGTAGCATCAGCAATATGCTGAAGATATGAATCAATATGCTGGTAATCTAGTATCAGCAGTATAATGATGATATCCAACTATACATCTCAACTCCAGGCTGTCCAAGTGTTTTTTTCAATGTAGCATGCCAATGTCTGAAGGCTGGATGGGAAGATGAGGCTATTCCTATTTGAGATTTGGGTGGAGTTTTGGAGTAATCTTGGACTCCTGCATAAAGAAGCCCTTTACATAGATCCAGCTGGTGTGCCATTTTGAGCCTGTTCCTTGACTGAGAAGCCCTTCTGATTTATGACTGTAATGGAGTTGTATATCATAGCAGTTGTAAATTGAGGCACCCACGGGACTGATCCAATTTTATAACATTATAGGAATGCCACAGACATTAAGTGAACCCATTGTCTACATTGGGTGCTTTTTGCTGGAAACCGGAACAAAAGAAATGTCACAAATCACAGCCATGACATCATAAGACATCTATGAATTGGGGCAAGTTGTTGAGTGCTCAAAACGTGATCACATGACCCTGGGGATGCAGGGCATCTGTTAGAACTTGGAATCCAGGTCCTAAGTATCTTTTTGGGGGGGGGGGTCCATCATAACTTCTAACAATCGCTAAGCAATCAGTTGTAAGTCAAGGACTGTCTTTAGTCATTCCACAACTGGCCTTCAATGTATTCCCCATGAGGCTGTTTTGAAGCTACAACTGGTCCATAATGCAGTGACATGGGCAGTGATGGGCTCCACAAACTTCAGTGATTTCTGGTGAGCTTCTGGGTAAAATCTAGGGTTCTAATTATTATCTATAAAGCCCTTCATGGCATAAAGTTTGGTTATTTGTGGGACCACCTATCTTCCATGTTTCTGCCATTCAGTAAGATCAGGCAAAGTGCTCTTGCTCTGGATTTCAAACTGTAAGCCAGGGGTGTCCAAACTTGGGAACTTTAAGACTTGTGGACTTCAACTCCCAGAATTCCCCAGCCAGCATGGCTGGCTGGGGAATTCTGGGAGTTGAAGTCCACAAGTCTTAAAGTTCCCAAGTTTGGACACCCCTGCTGTAAGCTGTCCAGAGTAATTTGGATCCAGATAACTTCTTAAATAAATAGTGTGAATAGAGTCTTTGAGCAATTTACTTTGGATTAAGTGGCTTATAAATATATTTAATATTATTATTATTCTATAATTCATTGCTATATTGCATCATTTTAAATTTCTTATGTGATTTATTTTGGAAAACCTGTTTCTCATTCCTTGCCTATGTGTACAGGTAGTCCTTGACTTACGACCACAATTAAGGCCCAGCAATTATGTTGCTTAAGTGAGAAATTTGTTAAGTGGGTTTTGCCCCATTTTACGACTTTTCTTGCCAAAGTTGTTAAGCGAATCACTGCCATTGTTAAATTAGTCACATGGTTGTTAAGTGAATCTTAACAACCATGTTTCCTCATTAACTTTGCCTGTTGGAAGGTGGGAAAGGATGCTCACATAAACACAGGACACTGCAACTGTTATAAATATAGGCCAGTTGTCAAGCATCTGAATGTAAATCATGTGACCATGGGGATGGGGCAACAGTCCTAAGTGTGAGAATCTGCACAGAGCACATTCCGAACTCCTTTTCCACCAAATCAGAATTGGAGAATTGCTGATCAACAGATCAGAGCCAATCCAGGGGCATCTCTTCATCACTCTACACCAGGGGTGTCAAACTGGCAGTCTGCGGGCCGGATGCAGGACACACCCACCCGAACTCCGCGAATGGAAAAACCATCGTGAAATGTCACGTGACGGCAATGTGATGCAGCAAGTTTGACACTCTTGCCCTATAGTCTTAAGCTCTTCCTCTTTCTTTCTTGCCTCGCAGCAGGAGACTAAACTGCCTAACTCTGGCAATCATCCCACAGTTTCCTATTTCTTAACTGGGAACTTTGAAGAAAAAATTAAAAATCAGAGCATAGGCAAGAAACCCCAAAGTATTTATTACAAGCTAGAAAGTGATTGTGATTTTAGTAGTGGGGAGAAGTTGCTGAGCAGACATGACATATGCAACCTCTTTCTTTGGAACTGTTTTTCTTAGAATTTGGTTATATGTATGACCCAGCACTCTTATTTCAATTTTATTATGCAGCACCTGGCCTTTTTTTATTTCATTCCTTTCCATCTGATCATTCTTTCTTTGTTTTTCATCTTGGCTCACCTCGGCATGGGAAGCAGAGCTTTAGACTATTGCACACTGCCAATTAGCATCATTTCTGCCCACTGGTATTTAGAAAGGAAGAGGAGGAAGACATCAAAGGGCAAATATGCATTTCCATGTCTGTGTTGGCCTTCCTGGGTAGTTTGCTCTGTGGAACTCTCTTGTTTTGCTCTGATTCTGGAGGTCAATTGAAGACAATTGTGGAAAAGAAGGAAATTGATTAGGGTTATAATTCAGGGAAGAAATTAATCAAGGAAGATATGGATAGTGGAGACAGGAATAAAGAGAAAGAATTGCTTCCTTTGCTACTTTGCTGCAACAGATTACCCATAAAGGAATGTTACTCCAGACAGGGGAAAATGTTCCTCATCTCTACTTTAAACCTTTTGAAAGCAAAAAAACAAAGCAACTTGGCATGATAATCCATCCTAGGAGAAAATGTGCAGCCAAAGGAAGTGGAACTATCATTTTTCCATTCAGATTTTTTTTTTAAAAAAAAAGTATTACTTGTCATAATAGCAATAAAACTAGAACGTTTTACTCACTAAAGTCACAAGAATTAGACTAGTGTTTCTCTTTTTTTCCTTTATTTACCTACTTCTTCTGTCTTCTTGATTTGTTCTCTCTCTCTTTCTCTCCCTCTCTCTCCCTCTCTTATACATACACTGTACACACACACATACACCATCTCCCTCTTTCTCTGTCTCTCTGTCTGTTTTTCTTTCAAAAAGATGCTGCTTAGGTCTTGAGCAAACCAAATATTTTGGGGGCCTCTTTGTTTCATCTTATCTTGAATGATAGATTTGAATCTACTCTGCAAAGACAAGATTTGATATATTTTTGTAGTGATCCTGGGCCCTAATAAAACATTAGCAGAATTTAAGCAGAAGGCCAAGGAGTTGGCAGATAGGTAGATTTCCCATCTTAATTGCAGTAGAATCACCCCCTTCTCCTTGTATTTTTTGTATTTTTTTCAAGAACTGGCATGATTCACATAGCTGTTTTCTCTGGCCTGAGTCAATGCATTACCTAACAGTGACAAACAAAAGGTGCTAAAATCTCCCATATGAAAATTGTACTCGTTCATTTCCAGGCATAGAGATTGCATCTGTATCTGATATTTTATTAAAATCCCAACTATATTCACATTGGAGGTAAGCATGCATAGACATATACTACTTCATATTTATTTTATTTTTTTTCCCCAAAAGCCTCATCAGGGTTTGAGAACCATTTTGAAATTTTTAGAAGAAATGCAATAGTATGTACAGTCCTAGTGCTGGAAAGCAGCATCTCATCCCCAACATTGCATTTGATTTTTTATAAAATCCCTAGTTAATAGTTCAGTTTGAAGGTACTAGGATTAGAAGAAAGAAAATGCTCAGTTGCATTTTATAGGAAATCATAGCAATAGCACTTAGACTTATATATTGCTCCACCTTGCTTTATAGCCCTCTCTAAGCGGTTTACAGAGTCAGCATATTGCCCCCAACAATGCAGGTCCTCATTTTACTGACCTTGGAAGGATGGAAGGTTGAACCATGGTGGAACAGTGAGTAAGCCCTGCAGTACTGCATTCTAAGCACTGCTCCACCATGGCTCTTTCTAAGAATTGTTATTGCCTTCATGATGAGGTCATTGTCGTTGTTTCTTAAATGACCAACTTTTTGATGTATCAAGGACAATGACCAAATATCAGTAGCTTTAGCTTCCAGAAACCAATTGGTACCTCCTTCTTAGTGTAAGCTCCAGCCAGCTCAGAGGCCTGGAATTGCCATTCAGGGGAGAAAGCTGGGCCAGCTGCCAAGATTCACCGTCCCACCTACACAAATTGAAGAAATTCATGCTAACAATCCATGATTAATTGCCGGGTGGTTTTGCTCTGGGTCACAAGGTGATGGGTGTTATCTTAATTACCAATGTAGCTATAAAAGGTGGTGGAAAGCACAGGGTGGCACTTAAGAAAAACTTAAAAGAACTTAAAAAGGGGCTTCATTCAGCCAGCTAGATCAAGGGTAGCTGCCCCTGTTCTGTTCCAGGAGAAAAAGGATGGCAGCTTACGTCTCTGTGTCGACTTCTGGGGCCTTAATGCTGTCTGTGTGGAACATCTATACCCTCTTTCTTTAATGAAGGACATGCTGGCTAGGTTAGTGGAGGGACGTATATTTACAAAATTAGGTCTCAGGGAGGCGTACTATAGGGTATGCATTCGGGCTGGTGACTAATGGAAGACAGCCTTCAATTGTCCTCTGGGCAGTTACCTGTTCCGTGTTATGCCCTTCGGACTGCAAGGAGCCCCAGCAGTGTTCATGCAACTAATTAACGAGGTGCTGCATGAGCGTCTATATCAAGGGGTACTCGTCTATTTAGACGATATCCTTATATATACCAAGACCATGGAGGACCATGTAACCCTTGTACGTCAAGTGCTTAAAAAGCTGCTGGATGCACATTTATACATTAAATTGTCTAAATGTGAATTCCACAGGATGCAATTGGATTACCTTGGGTTCCGTATTTCACCTAAAGGGGTGGGGATGGACCCCGCAAAGGTAAAGGTGGTGTTGGACTGGCAGCTCCTAAAACCTGCAGGCAGTTACAGAGTTTTTTAGGGTTTGCCAATTTCTATCGCCAGTTCATTCCGTCTTTTGCCCAAGTGGCCCTTCCACTAACCAACCTCTTACGCACAAAACATCTCAAGTCAAACCCTCAAGCGGGAAGCCCAATTGTGTGGATAACAGCGTGTCAGCAAGCATTTGAGCATCTGAAATCCTTGTTCGCACAAGAGCCGGTATTGAAACATCCAGAGCCCGCTAAGCCATTTGTGGTTCAGGCAGACGCCAGTGATGTGGCGGTGGCTGCAGTCCTCTTACAAAAGAACAATGAAGGAGTCCTACAGCAATTTGCCTACACCTCGAGGAAGTTGACTGGAACCGAACGCAACTGGCCCATTTGGGAGAAGGAGATGTTTGCAGTTGGGTGGGACCTGTTGACATGGTGGCATTTACCAGATGGGGGAAGGATACCCTTTGAGGTCTGGACGGACTACAAGAACTTGGAGGCCCTCCAGACCCCGCGCAGATTGTCGCCAAAACAAGTTAGATGGGCCTTGTATTTTTGGCAATTCAACTTTCAATTAAAATATATACCAGAGGGCAAGAACTTCTTAGCTGATGCCCTCTCCTGCAAACCCCAGTATCATAATAAAAGGGAGGATCTAGTACAAGCTATCATCCCGACCTCACAGCCTAGGGTGTTAGCTACTCAACAGGCCCCATCAGCACCAAACCTGTATGCCCAGGGAAAGGATCTCTCCAGAGCAATCAAAGCAGCACTCCCAATGGACCAGTGGTATCAGGAAAATCAAACTTTATTAGCACAGCGAGAGGGCTTTGCCTGGAAGGGGTCGAAGTTATATGTACCACGTGTAGTACAGGTGGCTGTGCTGCAGCGCTGCCACAACATTCACTCAGCTGGACATTTTGGATTCCTCAAGACTCTCCATTTAGTAAAACTGGTGGCCCCACATGAACAGTTCTGGTGGCCCCACATGAAGAGGGACATTGAGGAATATATAAGGAGTTGTGTTGTTTGCACTACCATGAAGGCCCGGCCTGGATGGCCTCCTGGACTTTTACAGAAGGTGGCAGATCCAATCTGGCCATGGGAACAGATAGCCATGGACTTGCTGGACAGCCAAGAGAACAAGGTCATTTGGATAATAGACCTGTTCTCCAAGCAGGCTCATTTTGTAGCATGTACCGGCCTTCCATCTGCCAGGAAGCTGGCCACATTGTTTATTACCATGTCTATGGACTCCATGGCATCCCTAAAAGGATAATTTCAGACAGGGAAGTGCAATTCACTGCCCGGTTCTGGCGTAGATTCGTGGCAATGGTGGTGTCTTCACAGGAACTTAGTACAGCTTTCCACCCCACGACAAATGGTGCAGTGGAGAGGGCAAACGCGATGGTGGAGCGCTACTTGAGATGTTATGTCCAGTACCAACAGACTGATTGGCCTGAACTCCTCCCCTTTGCAGAAGTTGCATATAACAATGCAGTGCACAAAAGTACGGGGTTTACCCCATTCCATGTGGCCACAGGGCAGGAGTTCATTCCAATTCCAGAGTGTCCTCAAGTGCATCTCGATGATACGAGATCGCAGGAGTGGATAGCCCGGATGCAAAAAGTTTGGAAAGTGGTGAGGGATGCATTATGTCACTCTTTTTCCACATATGAAAAGAGTGTCGATAAAAGGCGGAAGGCACAAGGCCCTTTCCGTGTAGGCCAGAGGGTATACCTCTCCACTAAATATCTCAGTCTGCCGTTGCCATGTAAGAAACTCCGGCCCAAATTCATTGGGCCTTTCCCAATTGTGCAAGTTATTAACCTGGTCACAGTGCAGCTAAAACTCCCCCCTCTACTGTGGAAAACACATCGAGTCTTCCACTGTAGCCTGCTCCAATCAGTCCAGGCCTCTGATATCAGAGGAGACCCGCTACGGCTGCCAGCCCCAGTTACTGTAGATGGGGAACAGCACTATATAGTGCAAGATATACTAGATTCCAGGTTCCACAGGGAACAGTTACAATAGCTTATTTTATGGAAAAGTTATCCCCTGTCAGAGGCATCTTTGGTTCATAACAAGGACTGTAGGACACCCCACCTGGTAGCAAGATTCCACCGCAGACATCCCACAAAACCAGGGGAAAGGGCTCCTTCAACTCCTAACTAACTGTAATTCGTAGCTCCCCAGATGCTGTCTCTGTGGTAGGGGAGCCGTATGTTAGCTCCGGCCAGTTAAGAGGCCTGGAGCTGCCATTCAGGGGAGAAAGCTGGGCCAGCTGCCAAGATGCACTGTCCCACCTACACAAACTGAAGAAATTCATGCTAACAATCCATGATTAATTGCCGGGTGGTTTCGTTCTGGGTCACAAGGTGATAGGTGTGCATATGTGCGAGGTGCGGCTTATCTTAATTACCAATGTAGCTATAAAAGGTGGTGGGAAGGACAGGGTAGCAGCTCTGACAATTTATTCATTGCCTTAGTGCTTTGTTGGTCAGTTCGTGCCAAAGGAAGAATACAATCTGCATTTCAAACCGTTCCTGTGTGTGGCTGGTTTCATTATCCCTTCGGAACCTGACACTTAGTTTTGAGTGACTTTATGTCATTTTTATGCATGGATTTTTTTTATAAAAGTTTTTTTTTATTTTTAATTTTCAAAACAAACACAACACATAAAATCTTCCTTCTTTACATACTGTAGAAAGTGTATCAGTTGGTTACAAAAGACTTTCGTGCATCTCTTCCCACAGTCATCAAGCATAATTCATATTAACTCAAGTATTTTAACTCAAATATTTCTACATGTTACTGTCATTATACCTCCATTTTCATTTGACTATAATTGTTTAAACGTCCTTCATCATAAAATATACCAAGATTTATACATAACCACATACTGGCACTTCATTTACTATTTCTAAAATCCTCCAATGACACTAAATCCTTATGTCCTATTCTAGCTAAACATCCATAATATTTAATAACAACGTTTTCTGTCCTTCTTTCCAAATCACTGTTTACAATTTACATCCCGTTTCCTTATGTTGTACCCATACATATATATATACGTTATTATCATTATCCCTCCTTATTTGACTATATCCTTTATGCATGGACTTTTATTGGTCTGTACATTTTAATGTATGTTGATTTGGTTTCAGGCTACAGTATAAAGCAATGAATAAATCAATAAAGACAATAAAGCAATGAATAATCCCATTTTCTTTTTGCTATCACAATTTGTCATTGAAATCAACTCAGCATATGAAACTAAAATATAATTACATTAAAGCATGAACAATTGTCTGTAAACATTTGCAAGTGAGGACTCTGATACTCATTTAACTTCATATCCTTTTATGATGGAAATCAGCCATTTCAATGCTATGTTCATAAACAACCCTCCAGAGCAAGCATGGTTTTTTTTATCTTGTTTCAGTCATTTATTTATTACAATTTTCTGGCTACCCTTCACCTGTCTTTGATGTACTTTTATAATGGTTTAATTCCATTTGAAACATATATGCTGTTATGTTGAACTGACTGGAACGGAAACTTGCACTTTGTGGATAGCGTTGTTTGTTTTGTTTTAATTATACTATTAATTCTTAATCCTGTCCTTACATCTGAAGGTTTTATATCTTAGTAAAGAACTGTCCCATAAGATAACTTTAATAATACATGTCCTTTGTTGGTTTTGTTCCTCTGAGGTAAAATAAAAAGTAAAGGCCTCTTTGAGTTGGATTCTACTTCTTGGCAATAATAAAGTAACGATTTGCCATTACTGCCTTTTCAGTCTAGTTTATACATATAAAATTATCCAGTGATAATCATCTTTTGGGTACTGTCTCCTTATGCCTGCAGTTAAGTGCATATTTGAATGCTCCTCCAACACCAAAAATTCAGTTCAATTGTAAAGTTATTGTATACTGGTGGAGGGAGGGAGGGAGAAGAGAAATCTGTGTTATGTCTTCCTGCTTGACATCTTGGATGTCCATTCAGAGAGATATTTTTATATGCTGGAACTGTTTGTAATATTACTTTCCACATAGTTTGAAATGGTTTGGTAAAATTGTTTTTTTCTTATTTATTTATTTACTTACCTACCTGCCTACCTACTTACTTACTTACTTGTTTGTTTGTTTGTTTGTTTGTTTGTTTGTTTATTATTTCACACTCCTGAACCACCAAAGACAAAGGGAGGGCTCTCATGGCACTAACCAACCCCACAACTGTGTGCTCCTTTGGGCTCCTCACACAAGGCCACAGAGCCATCTTTTTGGTTATTTTTCTGAAAATGTAGCTGGATGCTTTTTCCTTTGGCAATAGTCCAATTAATAACATGTACCTCTTTTCTAAAATTACTTGAATTGTTAAGAGCTGCAATAGCTGTTGCAGTCTTATTTGTATGGGGATGGCAGCAAAATTATATCAATTAGTGTGATGTATCTTAAAGAGGATACAGGTAGATCTTGCTTAATGACTCTAATGGGAACTGGAATTTCTGTCACTAAGTGAAGCAGTCATTAGGTGAAATATCACATGGCCACATCACTTAGTGACAGCAGTTGTGGAAGTCCCCAGTGCAGTTGTTAGGCCCTGCAACAGCCATAACTTCAAGAACCAGTCTTAATTATCATTGTTCAGCACCATCATAACTTCAAACAGTTGCTGAATGAATGTTCATTAAAGGAATTCAAGAGTGTAATTGCCACAGTCAGAGCTAATTGAACAGCAATTCATACAGAAAACAGAGCTTTCTGTTCAAGTCTTGTGAAGTGGTAGAAGTGCACTTATTTTATATCCCAGAAAGCATGTTACTGGTATGCATTTGCCATTGCAAAAAACTTCCCCAAATTAAAGACATTACAACACATTAAATAAGATAGTAATGTTATTACTATGGACAGTAATATAACACAATCACCAAAAGATTATTCAGTAGAAAATGTTGCAGAAAAAGTATATATTTGCACCCACTGTCCTCTGCTACAGATGATAGAAGAGGATAATACATCAGTTAGACTATACACATCTTCTTGGGTGCTTGCCAAGTACTGTGTCCTACCTGAATATTTACATTAAAAAGCCTTTCAATTAAGGAAGGGGCATATTGCAAACCTTTTTATTGTCAATAATGCTTCTGAGACTCAGTTCTGTCCAAAAAGCTTTCAGCAAGGAAAGAAAGAAAGAGAGGGAAGGGGGAGCGAGGGGAGGGAGGAAGGAAGGAAGGAAGGAAGATGGGTGACTGAACTGCAGGCCAATGTATATTTGAAAGTATGTCCACCTGTTCAGGGAAACAGCAACAGTAAATAGGAATAGTACAGAGCATGGGTGTCAAACTCACCAAATCTCATTGCCATCACATGACGTTTCGTGACATTTTTTTCCCCATCGCAGAGCTGGGGTGGGCATGGCCTACACATGATGCATCTGACTCTCAAGCCACCAGTTTAACACCCCTGATACAGAGCATTCTGCATGAAACTAAACTATAGGCAGTAGCATGCAGTATAATTTTCAGTGCCCTTTCAGTGTCTCTTTTGTGAAATGTTTTCATAACATGATCACAATATTCCAAGATATGCTCACCAATCCAGACGACTGGAGAACTCTTCCATCGTATTTAAAATAAAGTGGTTTGACTGTGGAGTAGAAGTTGATTTGTTCCCCAAGCAAATAGCTGTTCAAAGTTACAATACACTGAATGAGGACGTTTACAGCTGGTTGTAGTGGCAGCTGTCACAGTGTCCCTGCAGCCAGGTGATCTCAAATCTGATGCTTGGCAACCAGCTCACAGTCGTGACTGTTGCAGCATCCTGCAGTCATGTGATTGCCATTTGCACCTTTTCATGAATAGATCTGAGTAGACCATCTTTCCTGAGTAGACCACCTTTCAACCAATAAAGTCAATAGGGAATATGGTGGGAGGTGGCAATCTAAAAACTTGTGAGCTTCAGCTAATAACCACAACTGGTACTTCAGTTATAATTTCATGACATTTCTCAGTGTCATGGTTCCTGGACTCAATTGTTGCCATTAACTGAGAACTACCTCTAAAGCAGGGATTTTGTAGTGATAATTCTTTGTTGCTGGCAACTGCTTCGAACAGCAGAACAGGATAAGTAAAGGCTATATACTCTTGGACATCAGCATATGGATAACATTAGAATCAAATTGACTACATAATAGGAAACAGAAGTTAGAAAAAATACATTACATTTAGCTAGGGCATTTCCAGGTACATATTGTGAAACAGTCCATGTAGATTTCAAATATATAGATTAAATTTAGCAAATTAAAGTTATTAGGTGTTTCAGGAAGACATACAATAAAAACATAATATAAATTAGGCAACCTATTATCCATTGGGTCATTGTTCCAGAATATTGCCAAAATAGAGAAAGAGAATGATCACAGGCAGGCAAAAAAGCAGTGGAAGCAAGAGCAACTTCCAACTTCCTTCTGGCTTCCCCATTGACTTTCCTTGTGAGAAGCTGGCAGAGAGTTTGGAAATGGCTGATACAGCCACACCTTTGCTAAATTTCAATCTCATGTGAGTAAAGGGTCCTGGATTTCAGACCCATTGAGGTACATTGATTCAAAAATTGTTGCCATATTGTCATCATTTTGCCCAGTTGAAGGCTGCAGACATACAGGAGAGTTTTAGTAGCATAGAAGACAAGCTGTGCCCCACTGAGTCATTGTTTCAGAGAAATTGTCTTACCTAAACAGAAACAGAATGATTGTGCGTGCGCAAAAAAGGAACAGGAGTGATTCCTGACTTCTGGTTGGCTTTCCCATTGAGTTTCCTTGTGGGAAACTGGCAGGGAGACCAGAAATCTCTGTTCCTTCCTTGAGAGTGCAAGAAGTGCAGATCAGGAACAGTTCACAGGTTGGGAAGGTTGGCACATGGACATACTCAACAAGTGTTGTATGTTGCATAGGTCAGGGAAGGGTTGCCAGGGATAGCACAGGTCAGGGAAGCACAAGGTGGCATGGGCCAGGAAGGGTAAGGAGTATGATAAGGATACATATTATTGGCATATCTGTTTAATTCCTGTAGTAAATATAATAATGTTAGACTAAAAAAGCAATTATGCTTGACAAAGTTGCAGGAACTAAAAGGGAAAGACACAGATATAGACAAGATCAAGGATATTGTTGGAACGCCCCTGGAAGTTCTGTGGATTATCTCTGGGATGGGTTGAGGTGAAGGCCATTTGTCTATAGAGTCAGCAAGAGTTGGACCCAACTTGATGACACTTAACTATTGAAACTATATGAACATAACAGCCTTAGTAAGACCCTCACTTTTCAGTAAAGATTTCTGCATTATAGACATATTTTTCAAGGATTGTCTTGATCCTGATGACAGAGTTGCCTCTTTCTTTGAAGGAAGTATGGTAACTTGCCCTAAGGAAGGGAAAACGCTTACATTGCAGGTTTACACCAGCAAGCATGTCATTGCATTTGCCTCCTGTCCAGGGCTTTGCTGGCATTACATTACTCAAAGCAAACCACTGACATTGGTTCCTAAACTAGTTCTTGCTTTGTTGTGTGGGCTAGCAGATGTTAGATATAAATTGAAAGAGGTTGTTTGTGAGGACAACTCTACAGATGTAGCTTCAAGTAAAATCTGGCATACTTTTTCAATCCTGGAAGTAGCCCAAGCTCTCCTGTCTTAACACCATATTCAATAGTTGTAATTCTTCCTACCCCCCAATGTTAAAGTCAGTCATTTATCTTTCCTCTCCACATTAGTCTTCAGGTGGACTGTCTGCCATATTTTATTTTTTAATTATGCTATGAACATTTATTAAAGAAAGTATACATTCATCACTTAAAATAAAAGGAACATTCATCAAACCTGTCCCCAATATCATTATAAATTCCAGCCAATTATCTCTGAGAACAGCTCAGCACTGCAAACTGAATTGTTTTCTTTCTGTTGAAACTTAGAGAGGAATTAAAGTCCTCTTTGTTAGATATACCCAGTTCCTTTGTTAGACATACACAGTTCCTGCAACCGTTCATCATATGTTGTAGCTTCCAGACCCCTAATAATCTTTATAATTCTTCTCTGTACTCTTTCACATGTCTGCACATCTTTTTTGGATTGGGTTGACCATTACTAGACACAGAATTCAAAATGGTCTTATCAAGGCAGTATATAATGCTACTAATGCTTCATGTGATCTTGATACTATTCCTCTGTTAATGCAGCCTAGGACTGCATTGGCTTTTTTGTGTGTGTGGCAGCTGTGGCACACTGCTGGGTTTATACTTAAGTGGTTGTCCACTAGAACTTCTAGATCCCTCTCACAGTTACTGCTGTTGAGCCAATATCATCTACCTTTGCATATGTTTTTTCTTGCCTAAGTGTAAACCATACTTTTTTCACCACTGAATTGTGTTTTGTTGGATAGTGCCCAGTGGTCAAGTCTGTCAAAATCAATCTGGATTTTGGCACTGTGTTCTAAAGTGTTGACTATTCTGCCCCACATAGTGTTGCCTGCAAATTTGATAAGTTCCCCTTCTATTATCTA
Organism: Natrix helvetica; assembly: GCF_964273705.1. Lineage (NCBI taxonomy): Eukaryota > Metazoa > Chordata > Lepidosauria > Squamata > Natricidae > Natrix > Natrix helvetica. The sequence goes on along the minus strand of NC_138548.1, from coordinate 77,092,615 downwards.
AATCATTTGTGAATAAGTTGAAGATTACGATGGCCTAAGACAGAGCCTTGGGGGTACCTTACTTCATATTTCCTTCCATGTAGATTTAGCTCCATTGCATACATAAAAATGAAGACAGTACTATGGCCTGGTGTATTTTCTTTGTCTTTACAAAATGGGTATGACATCACTATTAATTGAAACAGAGTTCTGAAAGAACCAAGAGTGTGCTTTGGATCAGCAACCTTGTTAAGTGGTGCCCTTAGGGTTACAAAGTTGGAAATGCCACTGTGAAAACCACAGACTAGGAAATTGTTTTTCAGTGTCTTTCCTTTTTTCCCCTGAGGCAGAAATGAGTGAGGAAATCTGCTTCACATTTGGAATGCATACACATTTAGCAGAAATGGCAGCAATAGAATCTCTTTAGAATCTCATAAATTATCAACATCTCTCTAGAATTTATAGAGAGTTTATAAGATAGGGGCTGCTTTGTTTGTGTTGCTTTTATGCTAAAACAGTGTTTCTCAAACTTGGCGACTTTAAGTCCTGTGGACTTCAACTCCCAGAATCCCCCAGCCAGCATAGCTGGCTGGGGAATTCTGGGAGTTGAAGTCCACAGGACTTAAAGTCGCCAAGTTTGAGAAACACTGTGCTAAAACATGGATGTTTGACTACAAATGACTAGGAGTGATTCTAGATTCTTACTTCTGAGAACTCCTGTGTAGGATCTCATTGTACCATATTCTTTCTTGGTTTTCATCTTCATGCAGGGTTGATTAAACGCATCCCCTATTGTGTATTTCAGCAAAATAAATAAAAGATTATATTAAGACAATGTTGAACTTTGGAAAGTTTAAATCAATAAATAGAACCTAAAGTAAGTTTTCATGAATGGTGGAACAATCTCTTTGTAGAGCCAGTATGAGAAACTATATTAGAAGTACTGTTTACCCAGCTGACCACTGGACACCTTAATAATCACTATACCATATGCGGTTTCATTTTGTTTTTGCAGATCCTGGTTGCTAAGACCCCTATTGCTCCATTGACATCTTTCCTATACATTATTGAAAATTCTGGTTTGGTTCTCCAAGGTAAGACTACGATAAAATGAGCTTTTTCTTACTGTAGTTAATGTGCTGAGGGAAGTAAGTGCTTAAAGCTGCTTTTCTCAGCCTGGTACTCTCCACATGTTTAATTTGAGCTCCCTGAATTCAACAAAACTATTTTCCGGAGAAAATGGGAATTGGTTCAACCCTGGAAAGTTTCAGACTGAAGAACATAAATCTTAGTTGAATCTAGTCCTTTTTAACTGAATTTGGTAAATGTTTCACATTAGGCAAGTCAATATTGGGCATTTTATATTGATCTTTTCTGAATTCTTGTACCTATGGATGTTCCTGAAACAAAAATAAATTTAATTGGGGCAGTAGTGAGTGAGAGAGTTGAGTAGCCACATAAATGTTCTTGAATAAATAAAGATGGGTGTATGGTTGTATCAGATACGATTAACAATCTGTTGCTTTTACAATAATAGTGGATCATATGTAAGAGTTGATCTTGGAGAGGTGTCTTAGTGTTTCAGTGTTCAGGGAAAAAAGTTGATTGTGTAATAATCTAGGTATACCATCTAAATGTGTGATATATTTGATTGAAATTATAATCGTAAAACACCTCATGTGTGCACATACATTTCTGAACTTTTGCTTTATCTCTGAAATGTTTTCCTGTTGTTTGTTTTCTACATGAATGAGTTACTGTGAAATATATTTTCTGCTTTCAAAACTTTAACGAAATCACAGTACTGTTGAATTATGAGTGGGTTGTTCAGATATTATTTACACTTCAGCTTTATGTCAAATGAGCTTTGGGTTCCACATTTTACAAGTGGGATGTGATATCCAAAATAAGAGATCCTGTAACTGAACTCAGAATTTCCCTGGCTATTCAGCTGAAACCATCTTATTTATAAGAAGAGCTGATTAAATAGATCATATATTTAAACAAATGTGAGATTCCTCTATTAAGATGCTAACTCATACAGACATTGAGAAAAGCAGAATATTTTATAGAGACTGGTGTTAATGCTTTCTATTAGAAATCAAGCAAGGACACTTTAGGCCTTTAGCACTATCAAGTTACGCATCCTTGAGTTGACAGAAAAGTACACCTATGTGAAATTGACTATTCCCATGGCTAATCTCTGTCAAACCTCTGTCTCCCAGCTGCCAACCACCTGAAAATTCTCTAAAATACTATGTGACAAAGCTTAACACATTTTACCTATCCGAGGCTGCCCAACAGAGAAAAAAAATATGATAAACCTGTCTCACTCATGGGCTGAGGATGAGATGAAGACAACATCATAAGGGCCTGGCAAAACAAAGAAATTTGCCAGGGCATATTTGTGGTGTGATTAGAGCACATGGGAATACAATGTATTTATCAGTATCAAATTGTTTATTATCTTTTGATGTACATTCTTTATGTTGGTTTGGCAACTACGTGGATAATCCCTACAGTTTTCAAAAGTAGTTTACCATTGCCAGCTTCCTAGCGCCAAAACTCCAATGTCACCCAGCTAGTTTCATGGCTCAAGCGGGACTAAAATTCACAGTCTCCCACAGCCTAATGCTTTAACCACTATATCAATCTGTGATATTGCTGTGTCTTTTTTATAGTCTTATACCTGAGTGCAGTATAAAAGACAAAAAAAATCAGAATACAGTTAAATATTGGCAACAATCAACTCTATAGAATAGGTTTGTGAGCCGCAAATCTGCTGCTGATTTTACCACATATAGAGGTAAGAAAAAGAAAGTATGCAAATAATAAATACACAGGGGTGGTTTTTATTTTCCAGCTATCTTAAGAAAGTAGGAAGCTTTATGAAAATGAGAGTCATTTTGAAATTGAAAAATGTGTTGAGAGGAGTTAGATAGAAACTGTTCTCTATGCTGGTGGCAGTGGAGCATTTTTGTGGTAATGAATGGATTCTGTTCCACCGGCTGACTGCAGGAGCAACATTTTCATTGATTCTCTATGGTGAGAGTCAGTCAGTGTCAGGAGAAGAGTACATTCAAAGCATATGACAAAGGAACAAGTAGACGAGTGTGGGAACTGGTGAAGAACAACTGTCTGAAAAATGAAGTGGAGGGGGGAGACGAATCCCATCATCATTCTGCTAATCAGGAGGCCATAAAGAATTTGATGTTAGAAAACTTACCTGAAATTTCTTTTATGGTGGAAAGTTGGAAGGAGGCTCAAAAAAATGGTGGGAGGTAAAAAAAGATTGATTTAACAGTTTTGCAGGCAATTCCCCCTGCCATCTCTAGGGGATTAAGAGATGGGGTGAAGTCAGGCTGCAGGTTGTTCTCCTCTTTTTGTTCTTTGGCTTGGTGGTTAATAAACCACCAAGACAGGATGAGTAGTTAGGGATTTCACTGACTGCTATTTGATGCAGTTTGAGAGGCTCCTCTGCTATTGTTACAGTTAAAATAGAAAGCGGAACTGTTCTTCATTTGCAAAAAGTTTCCATAGTCCCAGGCTGAGAGTGAAAAAGCTATTAACATGGTAATGCAGCCCCATTCAGGGAGTGCATCAAAATCCCCTTTGTTGATGTAAATTGCTGCTGTATTGCCTGGTCTCTTTGGATCTCATGGTCTAGGTACAAGCACAAAAAAAATGTTTAGTGAGAAGGGAAAACTCCACCTCTTATATCATTTTAGCAGATTGCCAAAAGGACCAAGAGCACTGCAGTGAGAGAGTTCTATGCCTTTGTAAACCTGAAGTACTCGGGTGGTGAAAAGAATCCAATTATTCAGTCCCTCTTTTATTGGACCTTTCAATCTTGAGAAATGCTGCTCAACAATTTGGAAACAAGGATGGCTGGTCAAAGGCTTGAGTTAGATTTGGAACCATGTTTCAAATGCGAACAAGGGAAAAGATAAGAAGCAGCAGTGAGTCTTACAGGAATTCACTAATGCTGCAGAATTCTGGCTTTTAGAATTCTAATTTTGTAAGTATGGTGATTTATATGAAGGGACAAATGAAAAGCCTGGTGGTGTGTTTGGTTCTTCTTTTTTTTTTGGTACATTGCTGACCATATCCTCTTATTTGGAACTAAACAGTGTCATTTGAACACTGCAAGAGTATCCAGTTCTGAATAAAACTGATCTTTGATTAAACCCATAAAAATATAATTGTGCTCCATGTTCATGTCTCTGTTTGTTCCCATTGAGTCTGATTTAGTGAGACTAAATGTGTAGATACAGACCTGCTTCCCCTTCAAGTCTAGGAAATTGCTTTGCAGTTCTACTTCTGTTTTTTTATATATATTTTGTTCAACAAAAGCTCTTTTTTATTCATTAGTCAAATTTGATTCTATTGATGGGATACACATAAGAATAGCTTAGTTCAACCATCCCCATTGTACTGAAAAAAGAAATATGTTTATATCAGGAAAGGAAAAAGATGTGATAAATTTCTGGAATGTGGAGTGAAAGTTTTAATTTTAAGATGTCCTATTTTTAATTGTAGAACCAACATTGAGCAGAATTTTTTAAAACATTTCGGTCATAATGGCAATCTTTGTGAAATCTTATACGAGAGTTAGTTCTGAGTAGCTCAAATGTAAATGTAATCTGATTTTAATTTAGGGATTATTCTATTGAGAGAGATTGTATAGCACACTTGATTTATTATATTAACTTGTAGAGATGGAAAATGTAATTTTCAGGAATTGAAAGTATTATTTTACTTACCAGTGATCCCAACTGTGACAAATCAGGTGTGTTCCATTTGAAGTTTTGAAGAAGTAGTTTGTAACCTATCTGACTAAGTGAGTCTGTTCGCTGCCAAACTCCTACAGAGGTTTATGGTGACTGCAGTATGAACTCTCCTAATGTCTGCCCACATTTTTTTCTTCTAATTCTCTTTGTTCTCATATCATATTCACAGGATATATTTCTCTCTCACGTCATTTCTCACCAAAATCTCTTAACAAAATTTAAATAGCATCAGCATTGCTGGTATACATTTTTAGTGCTACCTTGGTACTCATCATTAATTGGTTCCAGAAGACGCAATGAGTACCAAAAACAATGAGTACCAAACAAGTTTTTCCCATAAGGAATAATGTAGTGAGTCACAAGGCAGCTGACACTGAATAGTTCTAGCTTGTACGTTGAGTATCAAACAATGAGTACTGGGACAAAAATTTTATGTCAAAATGCGTTGAGTACCAAATTTGATACGTTTCAAAGCAGCTGAGTACCAAGGTAACCACTGTAGAGTGAAAGGCCTTCAGATTAGGTGCCCAGGATGCCAACTGAGTTTCAGGGCTAGACCACAATGTCACTAACTAGACAAGCTAATCACAAAGTAAAGTTCAGACACAACTCTTGGCAATTAACACAAAACCCAGGTTATCTAAGTAGCAGAGTGCTTAGCTTGAGAACAAATGATCTCAGATGGAGAGGAGTCATTGTCTGGAGGAAGGAAATAATGGCAAGTTCCTGATAAGATATTAAGGCAGGGGTTGCTTTTATTTTAATCAAGTTGATCATTTGTTTCTGGGGTGTGTTTGTTTGGTATTGTAAGCCATTCAGAATTTCTGTATTTGAGTTGGGTGAATACATGAATAGATGGGTGACTATAATTAGCAATTATATAAACTCAGAAAATAACATGAGGTTGTTCAGGCTGTCCTACTAGATGAAAACTCTGATGCACAGTTGACATTGATATATGTTAGCTTCTCCGGCCAGATTTTAATGCTGCTTGCAATGATGAAAAAAATGTGCTTTAGCTCTCCTATTAGAATTGCTATTTAAAAATTTTAAATTTAACAATCCAAGAAGAAAATTATAGTTCTTCTTGCCTTATCAATTCTTTCCTGTTTCATTATCCATATTAACAAAACACATTAATGAATTCTTGAAAAACACACTTACACACAAAATAAACATGATTAAGAAACAATCTTTATTGGAAAAACATAAGAAACCTGTTTAAACTACAGTACAGAAAAATAACTGGATGGGGAGAAACCAACTTTGCTTAAGCTATGTCAAAAAGGAGTGGTTTGGGGGTTCTGGAGGTTGATAATTTATAATTTTTTACCCATGGAATTACGTGGTTGTATTTCCCTGGACTGAGTTGGTGAGCAATTTGGGGGTCTTCCTGGACTCACAGCTGCTGCTCAAGGAGCAGGTGGCTTTCTACAGATTCGTCATCTTACTTGTTGTGTACAGGGCATATTAAGGAAAGGGATTAATTAGGACTTCCCCATAGCATGGTTTTTCTTCAGTCTCATCAGACTTTACTAGCCTGTGGAAAATATCTACCAGTTATTCTCCTTGATCTGGAATGATGCTTTTGAAAAGATGAGTGGCAACAGGTGGCTAGTGGGGCAAGTATAGCCCTCTGCCAAACCTTTTCTATGATAATTCCCATTTTCGGGAATGATATTCTCTGTAATGTCTACAGGGCCCCAACCTGAGGTGTTTCTGTAAGACTGGGATTTTTCAGCAGGCCTTTGTGGCTTGTGATTTGTGATCCCACTTCTTTATGTGTGTTATATATGTGAAGCAGCGAAGAGAGCTCTCTGCCATCTTATAGTAGTCCTTGAGTTATAACCGGTTGCTTAGCAAATGTTTGAAGTTATGAGAGTCCCCCCAAAAGCTACTTGCTACCCAGAGTCAAAGTTCCTGCAACTGCCTCCTTCTGTAGTCACGTAACCATATTTTGCATTCTCGACAGCCAGCCCACCTTTATAGCCATTTGCAGAATCCCCACAGTCACATCACCATGATTTTTCTGGAAACCAGCATTTATTTTCAGTTTCTAGCAAAAAAAAAAACCATTCCATAATGAACAATGGATTCGTGTAACACATATCCACTTACATTACATTCATTACATTACAGTTGCTTACATAATCACTACCTCCAGTTGATAATTGCTGCAAAAAAAGGTTATAAAATCAGTCATGATCACAGGATAAGCCACTTAACAACTTCTGACCAAAATTGCAGGTTCAGTTATGGTTGTAAGAGGTGGACTACCTTGTGCAGTGTTCTTCCCACTTCATTGTTATCATTCATTTCTTGGGTTCCTCTTAAATACAGTGGCAGGGAGAGGGTGAAAAGAGGATTTATTTGCTCTGTGTGGGTATGTCTTGTAGGCTCGGAAAGAAGTAAATATAAATAAAGTGGTAAATTGTATAGATTGGTGCTGCAGAATTTTGTCACACAAGGTTAGGAACTGAATCTTTTCCTTGCTGGCTAGACCAGGATGTCCTTGAGCTTTGCTGTGTAAGCAGCTAAGGGTCTATTCACACTTAAATATATTCCTTGGGGTTTTGCATATTTCCTCCAAATTTCCAGGATGCAAACAAAAATAGATCTGAGTTTCAAAAGAAACAAAAAGTATTGAAAAAGATGCACTTATGCTTTAAACAATACCCAAAGTGAAAACAAAACTAAAAAGCTGTTTTGGCTGGACTTCAAGTTCTTATGATCTTAAAGTTTGTCAGTTTAAATCTTAAACTATGTGGGAAAACCAGCTTTGTCTGTATCCGGAAAGTAAAAGTGGCAAAGAAAAACTTTGAATCTCCTCCCTTGTCTTTACCAGTCTGAACAAGAATGGAAAGTAAATAAACAACAAAAATAAATCATTTAAAGAAAAGCATTCTAAATGTCTGGAAAGTCTCTTAACTCTTTTGCCTTTTGTTTGACTTTATCCTCATGTTTCATTTCTATGATATAGAACACAGTTTGCCAGCCTCAGGCTTTGGAATACAATCACACCCTGGCTGAGAATTATGGGAATTGGGAAAATGTATTGCAAAGACTTTGCTAATTGAGTAGATGTCTCTATGCTACCGGTATGTGATTGACTAACAATATGTGTATGTTTCATCCAAAGTATAAACATGAGAAAAGTACAATAAGTTCTGAAATATTAAGGTGCCTGATCAGGAAAAGAGGCCCTGAAATTACATTGGAAATCTCAAACAAAAATATCCATTCAGTTCCTGAATCGAATGAGCAAAAGCAGTAATTTGCATTCCTTTCCTATCTTCAGTGTTGGTGATATTTTCCCTTTTATTTATCAGTGACTACTCCTCCAGAATTATTTTGTTCTTTCTCACTTTAATTATATGATAGTATTGTTGAACTGTTAAATAAAAACAATGTTTAGGAACAGAATAAAAGTTCCTTTTCCTTTCTGTGATAAGATGGTATATCTGTACTGTCTGCAAAATATATGCTGTACATCAATATGCCTTTATTTACATCATAAACAGTGGGTCTTAATGCTATTTTGATTTTTGCATTAAGAAGTAGAGGGAGGAATCTATTTTCACTTTTCTCTCTGCTCTCCACCAAAATATGACTCACACAGCTAGAAATTTCTCTAGAATAAAAATGTCTCCCCAGCACTTATTAGAGGGAGTGATCCCTTTGTTGTGCTCTCAAGAACGAATTCCTGAACCTAATGCATTGTGCTCATCTGTTTTTAGTCAAGTGTTGGAGTAAGGACTGCCATGAGTTGTCTCCAAAAGGCTTTTACATACAATGGTTGAAGATCTTATATTAATGTGATCTAGTAATTTGTGCCAGTAAGACCTCCTGGGAGTGGAAATATAAAACAGAACAATGAATTTAGGTATTTGATTGGTGAAAAACCTTCTGATCATTGTATAAAAGCCAAATAAATATATACCAAAAATATCTATATATTTTATTCAGAAATTCATTTTAATTTCTTTGACTTTGATTGTTCTTAAGTCGGTATCACTCTGCCTATTTTCTAAGGCATGCATTCTGTCTTGTGTTTTCTTACCAAGAAAACTAAAAATCCATTTGTTTGATTATTCTCCTGAATTTTGTTTTATTTATTTTATTTATTAGATGTATTTGCTGCCCACCTCATTTCGAAGCAACTCTTCATTTTAATTCCTCTGCTCCTGCCAAAAATAGCATTTTAATAGAGTTATTTTACTTTGACTAGAACAGTTGCTCCTTTATACTATATCCAAGTTAAATTCATAATCTTCATATGTTTTACTATTTCCCTTTTGGCTAATGAAATGGACATGAGTAAAGTTTGAAGATTTTTCCCAAATTGAGGAATGCAACACCTTTTTTTTTTAACCTATAACAGTGCCAGAGTGATTTATCTTTTACACCAACCCAGGTCTAATTTGGTCGCTTCAAGGAGGAACCTCTGGTCAGATTTTCCAAATTGGCCTTGCAGTACTAGAATTATGGGATACTACTTTGTAACTGCCAATAGTGCTTCAAAGGAAGCCCCTCTGGTAGCTTGGGGAAGCCTGCTTTGAGGATGAGGGCCTCTCTGATTTTCAGGGATAATGGACACCTTCCCCACTCAGTTAGTCTGAGGGCTAAAATTAGGCTTAACTGTATTAACAAATCCATTTATTTTATATTTTCTGTTCGAAGCCGTCTGAACTTTCCTTAAGTCGTAGATCAACCATTTTTAGAACGCAAACCCTTCAAGTAAACAATGCTCTGCATGGGGACCTAAGAAGCATACCTCTCTTGCACTGCTTGTCCTCTACAACAGCACCCCAAGATCCATATGGCTTCAGAAGATGTTCTGAAAGTCTTTGAAAAGTTGGCTTTCCTCTCAGACCTGGGTGTAAATTAGTTGTTGAGCCTCTCTCAGTTTTTGTTTCGTGTGCTGTGTTTATTTCTTACCGAAGTGCACAATCTTTTTCCTTTAATGTACAGAGTCAGACAACCTCTAAATTTAATAAAAATAAATATAATGTCACAAATTGAGAGATGATACCATGTCTCCTTTATATTAGATTTAGCTGAAGCAATGATGTGTTGACTTCATTGTTTGGAAGAGAATGCAGTCAGCATTATGAAATTTAAATTTGCTTCCAACAAATTATAAGAGCTGCTGGTGGGTTCATATAACTGGAGAGGCAACAGGAAATTTGCTCTGGAAGGGGCTGTGTGATCCTAAAGCCTGGGGCTGTTCCTTGCCTAAAAGATTTGAGTTCTAAAAGACTCCAGTGCCATGATGATTGATACATTCAGTTTCAGCCGCTCTTGTATTAAAAATAACTATATATAATTATTTCATTTCTCCAAGTTCTATTATTGGAATTCATTGTTTACAGGTCTGTTTTTGAAGGATAACTGGAAAATGTAGTTGGTTCAAAATATTTTCACTGTGCTGCTAACTGAGACAAGAAACATAGACGTACGTTCATTCAGCATAACTCATTATTTTCTTTACCTATTATTAAACTTATATGCTGCCCATTTCACCAGAGGCATCTTATCAATCATTCAATTAAAATGTATTACAAAACATTAAAACAATACATTGGGACCTTAAATTTAAAATTGAGTTAAAATAAAAACGACCAGGATGGGGAGAGAGAGGGAGCAAAGTGCACATGTTATGTAATCCATTAGCCACTTCCAAAATGCCAAATCCCCATTGAGGCCCAAGGCCAGTTGACATAGACATGTCTTCAAGTCCTTCACAAGGCCAAAAGGGGGGGGGGGGATATGGATCTCACCTCGGGAACATTATTCCAAACTAATGCAATTTATTTGATTTTGGTTTATGAGAATAGAATAGAATAGAATAACAGAGTTGGAAGGGACCTTGGAGGTCTTCTAATCCAGCCCCCTGCCTAGGCAGGAAACCCTACACTACTTCAGACAAATGGTTATCCAACATCTTCTTAAAGACTTCCAGTGTTGGGGCATTCACAACTTCTGGAGGCAAGCTGTTCCACTGATTAATTGTTCTAACTGTCAGGAAATTTCTTCTTAGTTCTAAGTTGCTTCTCTCCTTGATTAATTTCCACCTATTGCTTCTTGTTCTATCCTCAGCTGTTTTGGAGAATAGTTTGACTCCCTCTTCTTTGTGGTATCCCCTGAGATATTGGAACACTGCTATCATGTCTCCCCTAGTCCTTCTTTCTGTTAAACTAGACATACCCCGTTCCTGCAACCCAGTGACGTGCGGTGAGGTTTATGGCTGGTGAGGCTGGTGACGTCATCAGGAAGGCGGGGAATGGGACCACGTGTGCTGGAGGCTCAGGCTGCCTCAGCCTCCAGCACACGTGATCCCATTCCCTGCCTTCCTGAGCGTGCTCCGCCGGCTCGCGCTCCGCAGTCCTCGAAAGCGACTGGGGAACAACGAGAACCTTCCTGCCTCTGCTGGACTTTGCGCGCTCCTCGCAACTGCATATTGCAGTTGCGAGGAGTGCACGAAATCCAGCAGAGGCAGGAAAGTTCTTGTCGTTCCCCAGTTGCTTTCGTGCCTTCGTCATCCGGGAGCGCCGACAACATTTCTGCCTCCGCAGCTCCCGGGCGCGGCTGGACGGAGGTAGCCAGAATGGTGCCGAGGCAGTCCGGCGGGCGAGCGACCGAGGATCAGGCTGCCTCGCTCGCTCTTTCGTCCTCCCGGACCGCCTCGGCGTCGCTGTGGCTACATCCGTCTGGCCACGCCCGGGAGCTGTGGAGGCAGAAATGTTGTCGGCGCTCCCGGATGACGAAGGCACGAAAGCGACGGGAACAACGAGAACCTTCCTGCCTCTGCTGGATTTCGCGCGCTCCTGTCGCTTTTGCGCGACTGTCGCTTTCGCGCCTTCGTCATCCGGGAGCGCTGACAACATTTCTGCCTCCGCAGCTCCCGGGCGCAGCCGGACGAATGTATATAATATACTGACCGCACGTCCCTGCTGCAACCGTTCTTCATATGTTTTAGTCTCCAGTCCCCTAATCATTTTTGTTGCTCTTCTCTGCACTCTTTCTAGAGTCTTAGCATCTTCTTTTACCTAGACCTACATATTATATTTTATATATTATATAAATATATATTACATATTATATATTACTATATTTTATCAACCCTACCATGTTGAATATAATGTATGAAACTATCCCTTATCAATGTTTTTTTAAAAATCTGGCTTTTGGTTTTTAACCCAATTAAAGGAATTATTTTTTACATTACCTTTTCTACGTTCTAAGATCGTCATCTGAATTTCTTTCTTCAACATTATCCTCAGTTCTTTTTGAAGTGACAGACACAGTTAAACAAGAGGCCTGGGCTAAAGCTCCCTTATTTGACCACTGCCTTGGCAGCAGTTCTTCCTGTCCTTCAATAATATGTCCTCTGGAATAATTTTCATTTCATTCTTTCTGTGTAACTATTTAATACTGCATCACTGGATTCTTGCTAAGACAACTGCATAATAACATATAGTCATCATAGCAAGAGTGTAGAACCACTGTATTTTAAATAAATGCATACATTCAATCATCATTCGTACCCCCACCTTCCATACAGGAGCCCAAACAGTTTATACAGTGTTCCTTCCTCCTATTTTTGCATATAACTACACTGTGAACAGATAGATTGAATGGGCAGAATTCACAGCTGCTGTCAGTGAGGGTGAATTAGAACTGCATATTGCCAGTAACAGTCCAGCATTTTAACTGTTGTATCACATGGCTTCTCAGATAAATCAGTTTCGTTTCAAATATCTGTTCCCTTAAAATTGACCTGTAAAAAAAATCAGTCTCACTTGTGAAATTTGATTAGGCCATATATAATTGATTATATGTAAAATCTCTGTGTGCTTATACTACTCAGATTCAGAATAGGCTATGAAGCACAGTGTCAGGTTTCCGAAAGATGCCCTAATTAATTCATGAGCCTCACAGTTGACTAAATCAAGGGAGGGTTCTAGCAGCCACTACTGCCAGTTCCTTCATGGGCACGCAACATGTGTATGCTTGATGTGCGCTGCACGCACATGCGCAGTACAATAAAAATTGTTCTATGCAGAAGCCAAAAACAAGATGGCGGCCCTTACAGGGCCGCCAGGAGAACCGGTTCAAGGGCTTGGCAGGACTGGGTCACTGCTGGTTCCAGTGACTCAGGCCGCCAAACCACTACTGGTTTGGCCGAACCGGGCCGAACCTGTAGGAACCCACCCACCTAGGACGAAATAAAATGAAAACCTCAAAAAAGAGCCATTGAATCTTTTTCTAATATCAGTTAAGTGGTTTGCTTTTGATATACAGTTTAACTTTTTTGGAGAGAGATTTCCTGAGACTCTGTTGCTCTCTGAGTAAGTTTTTATGCTTGAGGTTGACTACAGATTGTCTCTGTTGGAAGTGTGACAAGCCACAGGCTAATTTAACCCATATGTTCTGGCACTACCCAGGAAAGAAGTGGGAGATTGCATAAACATTACTTTATCCACAGGATCTAACTCTTACCTTTAATCATTTAATATTTGGATATGTATCAGCCATCTGAGCACTCCCAAAGAAATACAATGACTGGATAGCTTTAATGGTTAAGAGAATAATCTCCCAATACAGGAAAGAAATGAACACCCCCAAAGAGTAAGCAGAGGTTACAAGAAATATTAGATGCTGCTTGGAAAGAAACAGCTTATAATTATTATTTTTTCATCCGTTCAGTTGTATCTGATTCTTGGAGACTGCCTGGACAGTCCATGCTGTTTTCTTGGTAAGGTTTTTCAGAAGTGTTTTACCCTCATCTCCTTCCTAGGGCTGGGAGAAAGTGCTTGGCCCAAGGTCAGCCAGCTGGCTTTGTGCCCAAGGCAAAACTGTAACTCACAGTCTCCTGATTCCTAGCCATTACACAATATTGGCTCTCAGTTTATAATTATACAATATCTTATTTGCCTAATAAGTTCAATTTAAAATGGTTCCAAGCCCCGGAGGTCAATGTTGTAAAGCAGCCATGGCCAAATTCAGCATTTAAGACTCTTTATTGCAGGGGTGTCAAACTCAAGGAGCGTGGGCCAGATCTGGCCCACGGGGTCCTTAGATCTGGCCCATGGGACCACCCTGGAAACAGCGAAGGACCGGCCCGCGGTGCCGCTGCTAGTGAAAAGGGAGCTTGGGGAGGCTGCACACAGCCCTCCTGAGCTCTGTTTTCACTGGCAGAGGGCTGCAGGAGGCCATCGTGCCCAAAAACGGAGCATGGGCGCGGCCACCCCTGAACTTCATTTTTGCGGGCAGAGGACTGCAGGAGGCTGTTGCCGCTGAAAATGGAAACTGGGAGGACAATTGTGGCCATAAATGGAGCCCGGGAGGGCCAACATGGCCAAAAATGGAGCCTTGATCAGTGAATCAGGCTGGCCACTCCTACCTGGCCACACATACTCCACTGTCTGAGGTCAAACTCAATCCTGATATAGTCTTCAATGAAATCGAGTTTGACACCCCTGCTTTATTGCACCCCACAGAACATCAATTGCCACCAAATCATAATTTTTGAAGAGACAAAAATGGCAAAATAACTACATGCACAAACTGTATATGTATTTTATTTAATTAGTGTAATCTAATTTTATGTTTACTAATTTTAAAAATTAAAGTTTTATATTTTTCTGCTGGCCCACATGCAGTTCTGTTTTTTCTTCAAAGAACCGCATTTTGGAGTGTGGCCTTGGTGTCAGTGTCCAAAAGATCAAGTATAATCTTTGACACAAAAGCAAATAAAATACTCCTGCCTTACATTTTACTCAACTTTACCAATTTCCCTTCTGCTTTTTCCCTTTCTCCTTTTCAAAAATATCAGTTGGAATTATTCTAAAAGAGAAAAGAAAAGGGAAAATGGTTCTTAATTGTAAAATACTTTAAAAATGTGAAATTTCAATTAAAAAATATTTGGTGAGGATGTTAATGTCAACTTTGTTTTCTAGAAGCATATAAATATATTGGATTTATATAACCGACTGTTTTTCTTGACATGTTTCATTCCATAACAAATTTTAATAGCAAATGAAAGAATGTAAGGTTATTTCAGCTACATCACTCATGCTCTGATTCTAATAACTTCTCCAAGAGCACTAAAATATATAGAGGGAAGCAAACCGTGCTGGTAATAATACAAATCCAAAATTTATAAAAAGGCAACAAGTTTATTAGACCAATTGAAATGTTTTTACGTTTCTCAGAACTTTTTACTTGGCAAAGCAGCTAAAAATCCAGTGGAGGAGATACTTAAAGAGAATGTTGTTTGCTTGCTATATAAGCCATGTATATAGCAGTTCATATTAATCAAGCATGGAACAAAGAATTCCTCTCTTTAACAGAAACACATGAATTCTAACTGCCAATAATGTACCTTGCATTGATTTACCACATATGTCAGTATCAGATCAGCAACTGGGACTGCTAGATAAACACATATAGAAGTATAGGTTGCAAAGCTGTGTAAATAAAATGCAGGATCAATAATGAAGAGATTCACAGCTGCTAACTATAGAGACATAAGTGCAATATTGTCTTTGTGTTGTTTTTTTTTAAATCTCTGAATATTTGGGAGTGAATCAAGGGGGCGGCTATCCAGGACACTCCATGTTTTCCAACATTTTTTTTTAAAAAAATCACATGTCTACCATATTCACTGACGTGCGGTGAGGTTTATGGCTGGTGAGGCTGGTGATGTCATCAGGAAGGTGGGGAATGGGACCACGTGTGCTGGAGGCTGAGGCTGCCTCAGCCTCCAGCACACGTGATCCCATTCCCCGCTTTCCTGAGCGTGCTCCGCCGGCTCACGCTCCGCAGTCCTCGAAAGCGACTGGGGAACGACGAGAACCTTCCTGCCTCTGCTGGACTTCGCGCGCTCCTTGCAACTGCAATATACATCCAGAAGCGGCTTTTGTGGCTAATGGGGTTTGGGCTTCCAGCCCAACATCCCCTGCCACTTCTGGACGTCTAATTGCAGTCGCGAGGAGCGCACAAAGTACAGCGGAGGCAGGAAGGTTTTTGGCGCTGCCGCCGGTTGCCCAGCTGGCACCGCCCCGCACACGCACCTCCTCCCCCTTCCTCCCCTTCCTCTTCATTCCCCAAAAGCTCTTCTCCTTACCAGAACTTAGCGGGAGCCGTGTAAAAGGGATGGGACGAAATATATATTCTTATTATATACTATTATTTCATGAAGAGAGGTGAGGCTCTGCCTCCCCTGCCTCCCCTGACCGCACGTCCCTGCATCAATTCACTTGAACACCTTTGGAAACTGTCAAACTGATCCTTCCTTATCCTAGTGTGACATTTCATCATGGAGAGGGGGGGGGCAATGACACTGAGCACAGTTCTTTCTTTCCTGGGTTTTTATTTGGAAATCTTTTAAATTCAGGCATTGAGGAATCAATAGCTGACAGTCAGTTTCCTTCATACCTTAACACTACAAAGATTGAACTGTGTAACATAAAGCCTCCTTCATTTTCATTTCAAAAGATGCCTTTCCTCCCTTGAGGGTAAAGGCTTACAGGCAAGAGCAGGAAGCGAGAGAACCTTCAGGTTTCTAACTAGAATCTAGAAGGTTAAGTCTAAAAGGAGTTAAATTCCATCACCAAGTCTGAACAGGAAAAAAAAAAAAAAGAGAAGCAGCCACAGCTGCGTGATTTGGCAGAGGCCATACCAATTGATCTATTCCCCAAAGGCACAGGAAACGTCAGCACACCACTGTATGTACACAAATCAAACCCATCCATTGAAGAAGGGTTAAACTTGCTTACTGAAGCCTGGGAATACAATGAACAATTTCAGCATCCTATTCATCCCTAGCAGATTTTAGCTCCTCTTTCATTACAGCTTCAGTTTCTGTGGTGTTTTGGCACATCCTTTGCGAGAGAGAAAGAGAGAGGATTCAGGAGAAACTCATTAGTATCCCTCTGGACTCAGTCCTTTTATCTATCGCTTTTTCTTATCCATTGCTTTTGAAACTGGCCAAGAAGCCAAGGATTACATGGCTGTGATTAGTGGGATATCTTCACTATATTTTTGAAAATTATGATTAACTAGAGAAGCATGCTAACTTGAAAACCAGTTCTTTACCCACCAAAGGAATGGAAATACTTCCTTACCAGCTTCATTTAATGTCCGCTGCATACAGTACTTTTATGCAAAGATGTCTCTCAATTTTAATTTGCAGGAATTGATCTATTTTTTTAAAAAAAAAACACAGTTCTTAAGATGCAATATAAAATTCACTGAAGAATAATTGGATTAATTAATTGATTTCACTGCTGTGACTTTCCTCTGAGGAAAGAATTTTTATTTTCTGCCCATTTTCAGATAGGTTTGAGGGCTAATAATCAGTAAATATGTGTAGGAATATCATTTGCATGAAGCTGCTTTCTTAAAGTCATTCAGAAAAGAAACTGAATTTTTACAGAAAAAAGCCCCAGAGGGGGCTTTCAACCTTTTCTTTCACAGTCCCATGGACATATATAGAAGTTCTACATATTTACATGCATGCACAAATTCAAGCATTGCATATTGCTTCTAAGATTTTCTGAATTTTTCCATTTTTTAAAAAATGTGATGAGAGACTTGGCAAAAAGTCCACATATTGATGGAAATGGGGGAGAGTAGCTTTCCAATCAACTTGATTAAAATCACCCACTACAAGAAAAGCACTCTCTGAGTAAATAGTTTGTAAGTTACAGATGGTATGATAGAGAATATTCAGAGCCTCATCTCTGTTTGCACAAAGAGGAATATACACAGCTGTAATAATGATAACAGAAAATTCCCTAGGCAGATAGAAGGGTCGGCATTTGATAGTCAAAAGATCAGCATCAGGAGAGGACAAAGACAATTTAGAGGTTGTCCTTCTTATGACGACAATTGAGCCTAAAATTTATGTTGCTCAGTGAGACATGGAAGATTTAGTGTTGCCGCATGCAGAAACAAATTTATATGCAAAATATAAGAAAATATATCTAGCAATTTGTCATTTAAAGGAAGATGTGGAGAGCAAAGAGAAACAGATTTCAACAGTAATTAGTGCAGTTCCAGTAGTGTTCCAATATCACAATACAAGGGAGAAAACACATTCTAGGCCTGACCATATGTGTCTGGCCTTTTGCACACATGGGGATAAATTTTTCTTAATTCAGATGGATTTCTGAGTTGGCTTTCCTTGCTTTGGAATGTAGTATTAAAAGCAATAAACTGATGTGAAGTTGTGGTTTAAAAGTTGTACATTCTGTTCAGTTTCCTTGAAAATAATTCTTAATGCAGGTTAATATCAGGGTTGTAAGTCCAGGAAAACATTATATTAGAACAGCTTCTAATTTAGCTGTTAATACAAACGAAACAGAGAGAGAGAGGGAGGGACGGAGGGAGGAAGAGAGAGAGAGAGAGTGTGTGTTTTGCTACCAGAAAAGGCAGGAAGCCTTGTTGTCTTTAGCTGCACTTATGCTAAATTGTGAAGAAGATCAAAGCTTTGCACTATAACATTTCACCAGTACTAACTGGCTAAACTCAATATTTTTAAGACTAAAATAAGGCAGAGGAAATTTATAGGAAACTTGCCTCATTGTAATTATTAGTGAGGCAAAAACAGTTTAAAGATTCTTTTCCTTTGAATTTCTTGTCACCCTGTCTGTTCCATATAATTGGCTTTTAGTCAGATTGATTTAGTAAACTGTATATTAAGCTTTGAGGGAGGGGGAGGGTTTCCAGCAAGGTGAACAGCAGATGAATGCTTAAACAGACAAGTAATATTTATGGTCAAGAGCAGGTCAACATCTACACTTAATGTGGATGGCCTTTTAAAAATATAGCCCTATAATGAGAGCCTCAAAAATATGATTATTTATATTGCAAATTACCCTAAACCCCAAAAGTAGAAAATATATTGGCTGCATCTGGGGAGATGGCAAACCTCCTTGGAAATTTGATTAACCTGACTGCACAATATTTGAGATTTTGGAAAAATAAATGCAAAGACATGTTATAATATGGCCATTGTGGTTGCAAAATTACTGTATTTTTCGGAGTATAAGACTCACCGGAGTATAAGACGCGCCAAGATTTTGAAGAGCTAATTTAAGAAAAAAAGCTTTTGCACTCTACAGACCTCCCAAACCCTCATGCTTCATTTTTTGTGAAAAATGGGGCAGGTGGAGAGTTTGACAGCCCTCCAAAGTGCAAGGGCAAGCATACCCTTTAGGAGGCTTGTAGAGTGCTCCTGGAGACTGGGGGGGGGGGGAGCAAAAAACCGCCAGTTTTTCGCTCATTTTTGCCTTCCCCAGCCCCCAGGAGCACTCTACAAGCCTCCCAAAGCTTCTGCAGGTCCATATACAGTATGTGAAGGGGGCGGGGTTTCGGGAGGCCAAAAATGCTATATTCAGTGTATAAGAAGCACACAGATTTTCACCCTCTTTTTTTGGGGGGGGGGGAGAGGAAGTCTTATATTCCAAAAAATACTGTAATAGCACTTAGACTTATATACTGCTTCGCAATGCTTTACAGACCTCTCTAAGCGGTTTACAGAGTCAGCATGTTGTCCCCAACAATCTGGCTCCTCATTTTACCAACCTTGGAAGGATGGAAGGCTGAGTCAACTTTGAAACAGTGAGAATCAAACTGCTAACAGTTGGCAGTCAGCAGAATTACCTTGCAATACCGCATTTTAACCACTGCGCCACTATGGCAAGCGTAACCTTAGTATGTCCCTTCCTTTTATCTTCTTCTCGACTCTGTTCCTCCCACTGCTTGTTTTTGTCTTCCCTGGCTTCAGGATAAATGTTGGAAAATTGCATTCAGCTTTTTAACTTCATCCTTATTGCCTTTGGTTTGGTTGCCCTTTGCTGAGTAACTATTTTGATGGGGCCATCAGATAGCTACTTGTTTGTTCTCTTTGGCTTTTGACATGTCACATACTTTCCAGCAATTTCTATGATGTTACCTTGGATCGCTTGCCATTGTTCATTTTGATCTTTGCCTTCTAAATTCAGTGGTTCAAACGTATTATTAACTTCTAGGCCATACATAGGTGAGATGTTCCTCACATTGAATTTTTTGGGGAAAGACGAATTTTTTGAGGAAGATACATAGAAGATAAATCCCAGAATGAATTAGTTTCCAGAACAAGAGAACTATTTTAAGTAAAAGTTAATTAACATAAGTTGGCTCAGCAACTTAGGCATAGAGATTTTAAGTTCTCAATTACAAAGTTAAATGCTGTCATATTTGAAATAAGCAGAAATAGACAGAGCCCTTTTTGAAATCTATTCATAAAAAAGAGTAACTTATTATATAAGCAAAATATTGGAGCTGAACCCATTCTAGGAAGGTAGAAGAGACAATTACGAAGAGACAATTTCCCCAAAAGTAATAATGCTAGAAGAAAGTTTAAAATGATTTACGTTAAAATTTAATATCTCATTATTCAATATCTATAGACCTGCTGATTAATAAAACTAGAGTTATATGAGAGAACTGGTAATTCTGTACTCTGAATTCTTGTATTATTGTAACAAAAGCACTTTATATCTGTTTCTATATACACAAGTTTGGGAATAAAGGTATTTTCAGACAACCAGTTCTTGCCTTTAAACACAGTCAGATTGAAATTGCGGTTTTGTACTTCTGTTGTAACCTAATGAATGTATCACTTTTTATCTGCCTAGCTGGAAATATTTGCTGACTAAGATGACCAATCCGTGTTTTCATTGTGCTCCAGACTGACCAACTGATTGTTTTTCTTGCTGGTTATTCACAGATGCCCCGTCCTCTATACCTGACAGGTCCTAGACATTGGCCAGTTCTGGAACTGAAAAAATAAAACCAACTCACAAACCTATTCGCCTTGTTCCACAAAGGCCAAACATCTAGTTAGTGGTTTGCTTCTTTCTACTTGCACCTCTGTGCAGTTAGATGATTGAAACACATTCTGTGGAAGTCAGGCCCAAGCCCAGAAATAAGACAATGATATTCAATCAAGTTTAATCTTTATTTGTTTATACCAATGGACGGAATCTTGCCAAACTAAAGCTATAACTTTCTAAGCTGTTAGATATATCCTGAAAGATTCTAGAGTGTGGTTACCTGAACCTTTTCCCCCCTCTACCCTCCAGCTTTGCACTGCACAGTGATCCAGGTCTTTTTCCTGGAAAGTGCTGAGTTGGTAAATCCTCCCCCTCTGCTGATGCATTTGCATGTTCCATCACAATGGGGCTATCTTGGTAGACACTTTAGTTCAGGGATGTGTCAAACTCATGTTGTCACGGCAGCATCATGTGACGTATCTCGACTTTTCCCACCTTCACTAAACTGGGTGTGGGCGTGGCCAGTGTGTGACGCATCTGACCCGCAGGCCGCAAGTTTGACACCTCTGCTTTAGTTGGTTTAAAATACAGTGATTCATCTGCCAACTGGTAATAAGGAATTGGGCTGACACTGATGATACTACCACTGCCCTGGTTATCAATTTACTTTGTGATCCAATTCAAGTGCCTGGTTATCACCTATAAATCCCTACCTGAATAGGGGTCCTCAATAATTTCAGAAGAGTCTCTCTGTGCAAGCTTTATCATTGTTCCCATTCTTTAAGTGGTAGAAGGAGGGATGCCAAAGGACACCCCACATGAAGT
This sequence comes from Natrix helvetica, assembly GCF_964273705.1. NCBI lineage: Eukaryota > Metazoa > Chordata > Lepidosauria > Squamata > Natricidae > Natrix > Natrix helvetica. The sequence goes on along the minus strand of NC_138548.1, from coordinate 77,071,194 downwards.
CATTGTAATTTGGAGAAATTCCTTAATGACTGCCCTCACATTCCAGAAAGGTTTTCTTGCATAAGGGGAAGCCTTCAGGAAATCACTTTTCATTTCAGAGGGAATCAGGATGCTAATGGTGACAGAACTGCTTTTGGCTAATTTAAAATTAAGATTCTGTACTTATATAACCATAAAATGTAATTATATATGACTGACTGCAGGAACGATAGTGAGCCGAACGTTAAACAATTCTGGAATAATCTTTACTTTACTTTACTTTTACTTTATTTCGTATTTCTAGACCGCCCCCTCTCCCAAAAGGGACTCGGGGCGGTGTACAGTCAGGCTAAAACACAAATAGGATGCATATCAATAAATATACGTTGTACAATTTATGTGAATTGGATATTTTCCTGGTATGGTGAAATTGTCATCTGCAAGAGTTGTACCTTTCATTGAATAATGGGAATTTGTGTAAGTCTGCACCATTGTAAAATTTTCACTAAATAAATATTTTGTACTATGTCAGATTTAGGAAGTTAGCCGATTGTGACCATGCTTAAATGTTGATGTTAGCTATTAATAATGTGGTTGTATTTAATACATTAAAGTGGATTACACTGAATTTGATTTTTCCAGGTAATGCATAAGGATTTGTGAGGCTGCTCTTATAATCCAAGAAGACATATGAGGAAAAATATTACTATTTACAGTCAGACTGTTGAGTGCAGCAGCGCCTGTAGGGACAAGTAGTGAACCTCTGGACACTTGGCAATTAATTTTGTTGCTGAGCCATTTTTTGCTACATGCAAGGCAAAAGCCAGCAAAGAAAAAAAGCTTGAGAGAGATCCAAAATAGCTCTCACTATTAAATAAAATGCAGGCAGGAAATACAAGTTTCCTTTTGTCATAGTTTTTTTTTTCAGCTGTCTCCCCACAGCACACTCCCCCTTCTCCATACATACACAATTAGAGATACAAATAAACCTTCCATCAACTGCCTACAATTCCCTCTCTAATTATGTAGCATCCATTCAAGCAGAAAAGAAAAACTGCTCTGATGTTAACTACATATATTACTGTTTTGGTAATCTATGATTTGTTTCTTTAGCTAAATATATAGTTTAGTTAAATAAATAATTGAACAATAAGTGCATTGTTTCCAAATGTTGGGGGAGGTTTTTTTTTATGATACCACATATTGCACATGAACATATTCCACAATCCACTTTAGTACAATTTTCATAGTTCTATTATCATCTTAATATTTCTTTTCTGGAAGCATTCAAACTTAATCGTCCTCATTGCTGGAAGTTTTTTCCCCATTTGTCATACCTTTCAAAGGCTTCAGCTGTGGAGAATTTGAATAAATTGATCCTAACTGGTTATTTTAAAGATTGACCAAAACTTAAATTGCATTGTTTGCTATTCAGAAGAGGTGAACTCAAATATAGTTTGCCAATTGAGTATCTAGATCGGGGTCCTCAAACCTTTTAAACGGGGGGCCAATTCACCGTCCCTCAGACTTTTGGAGCCTCCTGGACCAGTGGGGTGGTCATGGCCAATTTAACAGTCCATTGAACAATACAGGCAAGTTAAACTTTAATTTGTTTTGCTCCTGGTGGTGTTTTATTTGTTTTTGTTTGCATGTTGCTCTTTTGGTTGCCTTTCTTTTTACTAGATCATTTTTTCAGTTGTTTAGGAGTCTAGTGGTCCACTTCAGGAAACTCAGTTTTGCAGCAATTATTCTCAGCCCCAAGGAGCTTGAGAAATCTGTCTCTCTGTCTCTCTCTCTCCTTCTATCTGTCTCTCTGTCTCTGTCTCTCTTTCTACCTCTCTCCTTCTGTCTGTCTCTCTGTCTCTCTTTCTCCCTCCCTCCCTCTCTTTCTCTCTCTATCTTCTGGAGGCGGTGGAGGTGAACAATGGGCCTTTTTGCCCATTTTTGACCTTCTGGGGAATCTGTGTTCCCCGTTTTTCACACACACACCATTTCCAGAAGCAGGCCTAGAACTTGCAAAAATGGCTTGTTTTTTGGCTGCAAATGTGCCATTTTTGCCTGTTTTTCTGCCTCTTGGGGCATCTGTACACCCTGTTTTTCACCTCCTCTACCTCAAGAATGTCTCTTCAGGCCAAAATTGTTGGCCTTACCTTTCAGTTCCAGCCCACGGGGCTCGCGAAGGTAAGTCTTTCACTGGGCGATAGGGGGGTGAGCTATGTGGGCGGGGCAACCTTGTGGTCCTGTGCGGGCTGGATTAATGGCTTTGGCGGGCCTGCATGTGCACCCCCTGGGCCGTAGTTTGAGGACCCATGATCTAGATGATCAATATTATCAGGAGAAATGTGAAAAGGAAGAGTGAGTTGGGTCTACACATTATTGTAACTATATACAATTTGCCACTGGGACGTGAATTACTGTATATGGTAGGTTAGGTCTTTCAGCTGGTTCTCTAAGTTAGAAATATGGGTGTGTGGCAGAAAACAAGAATTTAAGACAAAAGATGAGATGGTGAAAATGACTGAGAAAAGTGTCATGTTGAGAAGAAGTAGAGAGTCTCACTATAGCATTGTCAACTGTACTCCATTTCTATTAAAATAGAGGCTCACGATCACATTTTTGGGCCTTAGCGATTACTGTTACAATAAAAATAAAATTCAACTAAGGAATAATGTGGCTGGGCAAATCTTCAAATGTTCCAATGAAAATTCAAACACTTGCTTGATGAACCAATGTAACCCTTTTGTTCCTAGAAACATGTTGCCTTGCCGGGCTCTGCTCTGCTCTGACAAAAACTCCAGCAAACAGTGCCAGAGGGCACCGTGCTTTTCCCAAGCTTTGATGAGCAGTGCTGATGCGCCAATCAGTCCTAATTCCCACAGTGCTGTCTTATGTCTAAGGATATTTACCCATGTAGTAGGGCTGTATTATTCTTCTCATCTTTTCTACTACCTTCTTCCATTGGTATCTTATGGTTCTATTGCTTTGTTGTTTCTATGTACACTGAGGGCTTACATACTGGAGACAAATTCCTTGTGTGTCCAATCACATTTGACCAATAAAGAATATCCTGTTCTATGCTTTTCCCTCACCAAAGTTGGAATATGTTTCTGCCCCGATTGCAGAAACCTAGACTCCCAGAATTCTCTAGCCAGCATGGCTGGGGAATTCTGGGAGTTGAAATCCATTCATCTTAAAATTGCCAAGGTTGAGAAACACTGCTTTGAGGAGCAGGGAGCTGAAAATGGGTGATATATAGAACAGAGAAAGCACTTAAGACCGCTTACATATCTATATCCAGTAATAAATGGATATATTATCATCAGAAAGATTTGTCAGTTTGGGGGGTGGGAGGAAGGTCATAGTTTTTTGTTCAAAAACAAAAGAATGGTCATCCTTTCACTGAACAACAACCAATTTCAATAACCTCTGAAGTTCCTATTTGCATTGTATGTTGGTGCATTTTTTAAATTACCAAAAGAAATTTGCCAGAGAAAAGATTTGTTTACAAGAATGAATTGATGGTTTAACCTAAGTCAGTTAAGCTTAATTCTAGGCACAGTGCCCATATCCTTTGCCCTCCTGACCTCTTTGTTTTTTGCTGGCAACCCTCATTGTGCTTCTCTTGCTGTTTCTCTTTCACCATGTAGCTTCTCCTTCAAGTTTGGGCCATCATACACCCCATTGTTTTATCTTGTTACCTCTCCCATCCTTGTGCCTCCTTATTGTTTTCTTGATTGTGCCCTGCCTAAGTGAAGGGGTTCCAAAGAATCTGGAGCCAGGCCTTTGAGCCTGAGTAAATATTTTTTTTCATGGCACTCTTTGCCTGTTCACTCTTATCATCATGCAAGGTGTTAGATGGATTAAACCTTTCAATCCCATGATTTAATGAGGGTCATCTTGAAGGAACAGGCCCAAGAAAGCTTGACCTCTGATTTCAAAACAAAGACCTTAGTTTTGCTGCTGAAATATCTCATAAGGCAATTTAAGCAATCATGCCACAGGTCTGTTGTTGGTTTTTTAAATATACTAAACCAATGTATTCTTCATATTATTGTTTGCATAAATCATCATATAGGAATTGACTATTATGAGATTACTATGAAATACTGCTGACATATTAAAACATGTTACACAAACACTTTCATGATTCCCTAATATTGACATTTTCTATGTCCTTACAAGAGGTTAATATTGGGGGTCATGAGAAAGAGGGAGCAGCACAATCTTATTTAATAAAACTATAAGAGATCCAGATGCCCATCTGATTATAAGACTTGACTCAACAAGCCTTGTTTAAATTACTGATGATTAAAACTGAATCAAGAAAAAAGCTTGCTATGCAATTCTGGTGTACAAGAAATTGTGAATATGCTAAGAGACAGGGTTGTTGACCCAATTGCCAGGACAATTGAAGATATATATTTTGTCTTTCTCGCCCTCTCCGGTAAAGGCATAAGATGACTTTGATTTCTTTCTGTAGAGTCCTATAGATACTACAGAAAAAAAGATATAATCATTTTTATTACATTTATTTTTAAATGCTTGCTTCACAATGCTTCTGAGTTTACAAAGATGACTTCCAAAAAGGGAGACGGGGAATCCATTTTGTTTGATGAATTCTATTCATTTAATAAACAAATAAAGTTGAGTAAAAACCAATCAATTTTCTAGAGCATTTTTTTTGTTCCTTTGGAAACATGAAAGTTTTAAAATTGGAATAAGAAAATAACATCACATGGTCCCAAAGCAAGACCCATCTATGCCATATTCTTCTTTTAAGAGTCCCTTGTAGACTATAGGGGAGCAAGCGGTTGGATTAATCCAATCCAAAAGTCTTTACTTTTGTTTGGGCTTTATTTTGTTTATGGGATGCACTTTGTGTCATTCTTTTTCAATCAGAAGAGGAAAGGCATTCTGTTTATGAAATACATGTATTAGGAGGAAAATCAACTGCAATGCGGTATATTGATGGGTTGATCCCAAGATTATGACTTTAAAAAACACAAAGCACTAGGTCAAATTGGACTGCACCGGTCTCTGTCACCTAGCATGGGCTACAGGGGAGATCATCATGTGGCTTTAATTAATTTTGAGTCTTTTCTTGAAACCAATTTACCCAGCACAAAGCAGGTAGTGTTCTGAAAGGCAGCTTTGAGAGGACTGACTGTTACTGATAAACCACTGGATTTCTGGGCTGAGTCTTTCTGAATGGTTGACAAGTCTAATTAAATGGGTTCTGTTAAGTGCTTGTTTAAGAAGAGGCTTTCTATTATATGTTAAACCTTTTCATTGACCATCAAGCATAATGTCTTTCTAATAAACTATTTTGAAATTCTCTGTTCACTTTTTTTCTGGGAAAAGTAAGCAAGACAGAATAATTTCCTTTGTAATAGAAAACCGTACCATCCAGATGACATGAAATGTCTAACTTTCAGGCTTTCTCCTTTCAGAAAATCTCTGCTATTCTTGCAGAGCTATTCCAGAAAAAAATATTCCAAACTCTTTTTTATTATTATTATTTTAAAATGATTACATTCCTAATAAAGCCTATTTCTATAGTTAAATAATGTGTCTAATGTTTCATACATAGGACACAATTTCAGCCTTTTATCGTCTTCGGTGTCCTAAATTTCATGTCACAGTTGAAAAAGACAATTGAAAGACAGCAGGATAGAAGCAAACAACAGGAAAGATAAGGCAGAGAAAACACTAAAAGATGCCTCCATATCTTGTTCCACTGTATAATCCGAGACAATTTAATACTCAAAGAAGTGCAGTTTCCCTCCTATGTTTGTTTATATTCCAAGGGGTATAGCTTTTGAATTTTCTCTCAATAGCTTATACAGTACTAAACACTTAAATCATACTCCAAACCAGCATGAGACAAATCTTAATTTCTGTTTTTTTCTTAAAATAAAAACCTGCAAAGAAGCCAATGTAAGATCAAGAATTCTTTTCACCCTCATTCAAATTTGTGTTCAGGTCAGTGCTCATCCAATGGCTTGTTACAACACTGCATCTGCCCCGCCCCATCCCCCCATATTTGAGGATCTGATTTGCCAAACAACTGTGTTATTTCTGTCTTGAAATAAATTAGTCTTTCTGTTTTGTGTCTTATAGCACTTCCCAAAACACAGCTGTGCATTAATCCAACAATACAGATTGCTGGGTGGAATTAGGAAGGCGAGGGAAGTGGGTACAGTTAATACCTAACAGCATATTACAAGGTATTACAAGAACAATCTTCGTCCACTGTTCAAAGATATGGGCTATGGTGTCTAAAATTACTAAGCTGCCATTATCTGAGAAGAATGCTAGAGGCTTCTACTTTTCTAGCATTTTGGTTCCAAGCAACAGAAGGAGAATACTAGAAATGTAAAACACAGTGAATAGGCACCAGTCATCCATTACCTAAACCTTTTCACTCTGCTTCAAATCACAAGAATATTTTTTTCTACTTCTAGCTAGGCTGGAAAATTACAATGCAGCACACTTTTAAAATCAGTTATGCAGAAAATGCTTTGCCAGGAAAAGAATGTAACTTTTTAAAAACATATAATTAAAAAAACAACCTTGGATAAAGAAACCTACCTTGAACATAACTATTGGGCAAGGCAGGAGGTCTAATAAAGGAGATAAGGAGAAAAGCAGCTGGGGGCATGGAAGGGGAACTAGGAAAGGAAGTAAAAATCTAGTCAACAATGACTTAAAGGCAGGGAGCACAATTTGTGTGGGGTCATACTCCACCTTTTAGAGAAGTACAAGAGGGCATAAAAGAAAATATGTCTGGCCCTGACAAAGAAATGAAATCAAATACAAGACTGATGAGGACCACATGGGATTCAGAGGTTGTATCCCTGGCTTAAAAAAAAGAAGTGGGTGGAGAAGTGAATAGAGATGTAGAAATTATTTTTGGAACAATAGTTTAACTGCATCATAATTTTTGGAGTTTTGGGGGTGTTTTGCTTTTGTCTTAGCCTCCTTAGGTGATTCTATAGAGGACATAGGAAATGGCCTTGAAGGAAAGAAGGAACAGCCATTTTCAAGAAAACAATCGCATAGGCAGATCTTGAGTCCATTCCAAGATACTAATTTCAGAAAATATCTCAGGCCTTTCCTAATTAACCCAAAGTGAAGGAAGGGGAACCACAACCAGACTTCCAAGATTCCCATAATTGTTCCCATAGCCGTTCCAACAAAGATACTTTTAGACATGTAAAGCATTGGTTTCTTGGTCTGGTCTACTTTTATTAGCCCTTCAAAGTAGTCAGACAAGAAGTACAATCATGAGTAATGACACTACCTTTATTGTAAGGTTACAGTAATTATAGTCTTGCAAATCTGAAAATAGTTCTCCCCTCCTCTACTTTTTACTTGCATAAAACTAGGGAGGGTCTTCTTCTGAAATGTTTCCCATGCCCCTTCTGTTTCTATAGACTGAGATACATTTGATATGACAGTTATTAGTCTTTGGCTCTTGCTCCTGTTTTCTAAAATCATACTCACATACCATTATAACTTTATAGAGCTAACAGAACCAAAGATAACCATAATTAATTGCTTAGAGCTTTTGTCTCTCAGCCCAATCTACCGCACAGGAATTTTATTGTGATGAAAAATTGGGAAGATAGTGTTAAGTAGGCTCTTTAGATTCTTGTAGGAAAGGTGGTCTATAAATCTAGCAAAGTTAAATAAATGCACAAATAATGTTATGCATCTAGCCATTCAGTTAAAGAAATATGAACTTAGCCATTCAGTTATACTTGATCCCCAAGTCTCAGGAATACATATGCTCTTCCCTCCCATGTACCCGTTCCCCTCAGATCTTCTCGACCAACTGCCATTGGTAATGAGAGAATAGACTGTTGACATTTTGTTTTCTGCGCTATGCTCAAAGGCTGAGTTGACATGCCAAGTTAGAAGAAAACTACTAGTGTATGATATGTGGTGGCCCTGTTGCTATCGATACTACTCTAGTTTTTCTGCTTCAATTTATTGCAGCAGACTGATTTCCTTCCAAGGTAAGATATAAGAAAGCTTCACAGATCTTTGCCATCATTTTTTTTTGTATAAAGTTTTTTTATTTTTTCATTTTCATAATATATAACCACATGTATACTATTACATAGCCCACATCGTATTGTATTATTAAACGTTTACATCAATTCATCTTACCATCAACTCCCAAAAACAATTATTGGCTCTTCTGCTCTCCATACACCATATTTGTACCTTATCCATCACTTTCTTCTCCTTTTCTCCTCCTCCTCCCTACCTCCTTTCTTCCCTCTGTTGTCCTTCTCCTCTCTACCTCCCCTTCCTCTCTCCTTCTCCTCTCTTCTCTTTCCACTCCTTCTTTTTCTCCCCCACTCCCCCCCCCCCGGCTCTTTCTCCTATCCCTCTCTTCTTCCCTTACCTTTCTACTCTACTTCACACTCTTCATCTTATTTACTTGGTGTCTTTCAGCTTCTGAGCAAGCTCCATTTTATGTTGATGGTATTTATAATTCCTTTTCAGTATACATATTTAATTTTGACATATATCTTCCTCCTTTAAAAAAGAGAGAGAGAGAGGGAAAAAAGTATACATATATAGTAATTGTACTTTTAATCCACCTCCCCAGCCTAATTTTGGCCGAGATGGTTACAATAGTTTCCCATTATAAGTATATTTCATGTTCCGTCTCCATTTTTCCATATCTTGGTTTAGGTTACCCTTAATTGTCTATAAATAACAATCCCTGCTGTTCAATGTTCATTATAATTCCCTTAATCTACCATATAGAATAACAAGTGGTACACCTCTCACTTTGTTTATCATCTTAGAAGTTCTATATATGTCCATGTTTTGTATATTTTAACCCATGCTTAATTGTCCTTCCATTGTCATATTCAATCAATTAGCAACTCAGTTTTATTATCATGTATAAAAGTGAATCACAAACCTCTGTTTTACAATCTCCCCATATCAGTTTCATATTTGTCCATATTCCATATATTTTAATCTTTATTTAATTATCTTTCCATTATCATATTCAATCAGTTAGCAACACAAGTTTATTGTCATATTTAGAAGTAAACCCTTTATCTCAGCTTTATATTTCCCCATATAACAATTTCTAGTTGTCTGATTTTTTCCTAGTAAGTCTTTTCTCCCACTTCTCTAGTCCTACCTTCTCCTTTTTCTTTGTTTTGACACGTCCACCCTCTTCAATTTTCCCCAAACCACCATCAAAGAAATATTTTATATTTCCCTTTGTCGGGGCGTAACCTTTCTCAGTTTTGCCTATGCCACTGTCAGCCTCTGTAAAACCTTTTGTCTGCTTTTTATTTCCTTTTGTTGAGATACATCCCCCCCTTTTCAATTTTCCCTATACCACTGCCAAACCCCCAAAAGTTTTTTGACTGCTTTTTATTTCCCACTGTTTCTATCTCTTCATTATCCCTCCCCTCTTCTTCCTTCCCTTCTACTTTAAATCCCTGCTTCTCTGAGTTCAGAATTCTATTTAGGCTTGATTTTAACGATTTATGCATATTTTTTATAATTTCATGTAGTTCTTCAAATTCCCACCTTTCCATAATGTCCAGTTCCAAGGTTATAGTTAATTATATAGTTCTTATTTCAGAGTTCTGATCCACCTTAAATTTATCTAATTCAGCTGCTGTGTGGAAGAGTGATGGGAGCCATCTTGGTCTTTTGTTCCCCCTTAATGTCCAGTTCCAAAATTGCAGTTAGTTATACAGTTCTTATTTCAAATTTCTGGTCCACCTTAAATTTAGCTAATGTGAAAACGGAAGAGAAGCTGGAGCCATCTTGATCTTTTGCAAAGAAAAAAAAGCTTCATATTTTCCCAATTCTTGATTTTATTATTATTTTTCCCTTGCTACCTTCCACCTCTCATTGCTTATGGTTGCTCAAAACATATTAATTGGAACAAACTTGCATACAGCCAAACTCGGGTATGTTTCTCTTCTCCTGCTTTTCCAAGTTCTGATTTATTATTATTATTATTTTATTATTTATTAGATTTATAGACCGCCCCCTCTCCCCGAAGGGACTCGGGGCGGTGTACAGACAACAAGATAAAAACAGTATATAAAATTAAATAATCTTAAATACCCCTAAAATCAAATTAAATATTAGGCTGTACAGTAGAATAAAAATTAAAAACAACCTAAAAAACCTACCCCTAAAAATTTAAAATGCAGGCTAGAAGAATCAAAACTGCAGTTAGGCCAGGCCAGCTGAGTTGAACATGTGGGTCTTAAGTTTCTTGCGGAAGGAGCGGAGATCGGTGGTTATTCTAATGTCAGGGGGGAGGTCATTCCAGAGGATCGGGCCCATCACAGAGAAGGCCCTACTCCTGGGCGTCGCCCGCTGGCACTGCCTAGTGGACGGCACCCGGAGGAGTCCCTCCCTGTGAGAGCGAATCGGCCGCAGGGATGTATGGGGCAGGATGCGATCCCGCAAATACCTAGGTCCTGTGCCATGGAGCGCTTTAAAGATGATAGTCAACACCTTGAAACGCACCCGAAAAGCCACAGGTAGCCAGTGCAGCCCGCGCGGGAGAGGTGTTACATGAGAGTATCTAGTACCTCCCATGATTGCCCGCGCGGCCGCATTCTGGACCAACTGCAGCCTTCGGGTGCATCTCAAGGAAAGCCCCATGTAGAGAGCATTACAATAGTCCAGTCGGGACGTCACTAGCGCATGGGTGACTGTGTGAAGGGCGTCCCGGTCCAATAGGGGACGCAATTGGCGCACCAGGCGAACCTGGTGGAACGCCCCCCTTGCCACGGCTGTCACATGGCCATCCATTGACAGCCGGGCATCCAGGACGACGCCCAAATTGCGTGCCCGCTCCACGGGGGCCAGCTGTTCACCCCCGATGGCCAGTGATGGAACCCACTGGTTGAACCGGGGCGCCGGTAACCACAGCCACTCCGTCTTGGAGGGGTTGAGCTTGAGTCTGTTACTTTCCATCCAGACCCGTACGGCCTCCAGGTACCGGGACATCACTTTGACGGCATCGTTGGGGTGGTTCGGGGTGGAGATGTACAGCTGAGTGTCGTCGGCGTACAGATGGTACTCGACCCCAAAACCATGAATGATCTCACCCAGCGGCTTCATATATGTGTTGAACAGGAGAGGCGAGAGGACCGACCCCTGCGGCACCCCACAAGTGAGCGGCCTCAGGGTCGACCTCTGCTCCCCTGTCAGCACACATTGCGCTCGGCCGGAGAGGTAGGAGGAGAACCACCGCAAAACGGTGCCTCTCACCCCCAACCCCTCCAGACGACGCAATAGGATACCATAGTCGATGGTATCAAAAGCAGCCGAGAGGTCTAATGGGACCAAGATGGAAGAGCAACCCCCATCTCTGGCCCTCCAGAGATCATCCACCAACATGACCAAAGCCGTCTCCGGGCTGTGACCGGGCCGGAAACCGGACTGGCGCGGGTCTAGATAATCAATTTCCTCCAAGTGGCATGGGAACTATTGTGCCACCACACTCTCTACAACCTTCGCCAAAAAGCAAAGGTTGGAGACAGGACGATAGTAAGTTAACGTAGCTGGGTCCAGGGAAGGCTTCTTGAGTAGGGGCCTCACCACCGCCTCTTTTAAGACGGCCGGCAAGAACCCCTCTCTCAAGGAGGCATTGACTAACTCCTGGAGCCAGCCTCGTGTGACCTCCCAGGATGCCAGTATAAGCCAGGAGGGACACGGGTCCAATAAACATGTAGTGGCTCGCAGTTGCCCACGCAACCTGTCCATATCATCAGCAGTAACAGAGTCAAACTCCTCCCAGAATGGTCCTTCAAGACTCGCCTCCGGCGTCCCTTCTAGACCACTGAAGGGGACCCACTCGCTACGGATCTGAGCGATTTTGTCCTGCAGATATTCCCCAAATTCCTCTGCTCTACCCTGCAAGGCGGCTTCCCGCGGCCTCTGTAAAAGGAGGGAGCGGGTCACCCGAAACAGGTCGGCAGGGCGGTTATCTGCGGATGCAGTTAGAGCGGCACAATATTGACGCTTGGCCACTCTTAATGCCACAAGGTAGGTCCATAAATAGGCTCTCACCTGTGTTCGGTCAGATTCGGAGCATGAAGATATCCATCTGCTCTCTAGGCGTCTCTTGTGGCCCTTCATCACCCTCAGCTCTTTGGTAAACCAAGGGGCCTGGGTGACTCGCTGCCGCAGGAGAGGCCGCAAAGGCGCAACCCGGTCCAAGGCCCCGGCAGCCGCATTGTTCCATGCGGCCACCAGGTCCTCCATCCGGGAGCGGGTCAGGGCTACAGGAAGTGGCCCAAGCTCCGTCTGGAACCTGTCAGGTTCCAGCAGGGGCCTGGGGTGGAACCATCTAGGACATTCTGGTTCCGCCTCCCCGCGATGGGGGGTAGCGCCCGGGAAGTCGAGCCGGAGAAGTGAGTGATCTGACCATGACAGGGGTGTAATAACTAATTCCCCTACTCCCAGATCACTCCTCCACTAGTCAGAGACAAAAATAAGGTCCAGCGTGTGACCTCCCTCGTGTGTGGGGCCCTGTATTACTTGGGTCAGGTCCATGGCTGTCATGGAAGCCATGAACTCCCGAGCCGCCTCGGATGATCCCCCTGTCGACGGCAGGTTGAAATCCCCCATAATCAATAGCTTGGGGGTCTCAACCGCCATCTCGGCGATCACCTTGAGGAGCTCCGGCAGGGCCACTGATGCATAGCGAGGAGCCAAGTATACAATCAGCAAGCCCAACTGTTTCCCTGGGCCCCACTTCACGCATAGGGATTCACACCCAGATATCTGTGGCACAGTGAACTCTCTCGGCTCCAGACCTTCCCTTATGATAACTGCTACCCCACCACCCCTACCCAGGGCCCGTGGTTGATGAAATGCATGGTATCCCGGTGGGCACATTTCCACGAGGGGGAGACCCCCCTCGCGGCCCAACCAGGTCTCCGTTATCCCTGCAAGGTCCGGCTCCCCCTCCGAAATCAAATCATTAATGAGGGGGGGCCTTATTGACAACGGACCTTATGGCAGTTGGTTAATTAAATCTCCCGCACAGGCAAGGTTAGGTTATCAGTTATCAGTGAGAAAATAGTGCTTTTTCCTTGATTTTTCTCCCGTGTTGCATTCCACCTCTCATTAATTGGAGTTGTTTAAGATATATTAGTTAAAAGAAATTCAGACAAAGTAAATCACCTCAGAATGTTTTGTTTCTATTTCAAATCCAAAACCAAATTTAGAGTTTGTATTTGAGTGGGTTCGTCACTTCTCTGCTTTCTCCCTTTCTGTCCAAATTGTTTCAAACAAATGATTTTTTTTGGGGGGGGGTAGTTTTTCAACCCTCCATTTTTCCTTTCTTTCTTTCCTTTTGCCAAAATCCAGATCTGTATTAATATTATTTGTGCTCTCAAAATTCTTTGCCTTTTCCAAGTTTTGATTTATGACTGTGGGTTAAATGAATCTTCTTACCAGTATTTCATTTCATCCTCACGCTCCTGTTCAGTTGCTTTGGCTGGAAGCCAGCTTCTCATGCAGCCATGTTGCCATGCTGTCGCCCCTACTCCGATTCAGAGGGCAAATCTCCGACCTGCGAGGGACCTGTTGCCTCCCTCTGGGTCTGATGAGATGCTGCCCCTTCTTTGCCCCCCCTCCAGAAACCCCCTGGTTTCTGATCCAAAAAGGATCTTGGAATTGGTTTGTCAGACAGGGTTCATGTGAGGCTCTTCAGAGCTCACATGCCCCACGTCTGTTCAGCTGGAGAACTTCCGGTCGAATCTCATATCTCTGCCATCATTGAATGGATATCTGAATATTTAAAAACCATCCAAGCTGCCTTATAATACACAGGAATTTAAGTCCAAGTGATTCAGTACCATGAAGGCCAGTTGGTAATGGCTTTCCAGGATTTGAGGCAGAGATATTTTAAAACTCTTTTTGGGGATAGCAAGGATTGAACCCGGGAGTTTTTGCATATTTAGTACAATGTGTTCTACTATATTACAATCTTCCCACGACAAGCAAATCATTAGCAACAACAAGCAAGAAATGAGAAGAGCTTCTATTCCCTCAAGGCTTGTTTTGAACATTTAAAAAGCAAGTTATGAAATGCAGGAGATTAAAACATGGTAGACTACAAGCATATTACTCATCAAATCTATCATTAAATGTATAGTAAGTCTTCCAATGCTTGTGTAATTATCAAAATATAAATACAAATGCAGCACAGTATTGGTAAAAGAAAAGATAGTGATGAATGGGAGCTAACAATAGGGCTCATTTACCAAAGGGGATAAATGAAATACGGATAAAAAAATTACTGCTAACCATCATTTTTGCAAACGTTCTGCCTGAAGTCTAACTCTGCTTGCTGGAGATTCTGATATGTTAATGCTGGTGAAAAAAAAAGACTGCATCAAAATGATAATTTTAGCAGTAAGTGATGACCCACCTCTTTCAATTATCTGGCCTGGCTCAACCGTAATTTTTCTCACTCCTCCTGACTGTCTTTTTAAATTTTAAATTTTAATTGTACATTGGGTCTTTTACAATTGGGGTATTTTAATGGGGATTTTAACTGTCTAAATGTTGTAATTGGTTACCTCCTCCGTGCATGTGTGTCTCTGTATTTTTGTATGTTTATGTGTTTGTACACATGTTTCTATGTTCTATATGCCCATTGTACGCCGCCCCGAGTCCTGCCTGGAAAGGGAGCGGCTAATAAATTCAAATTTATTATTATTATTATTATGAAAGTCAGGCAATCTCACACAGTTTGGATTTGAATTCCCCCTCCATAGTCCCCATAGACTTAGGATATTCTGGCTGTACTTGTAAAAAACAAAATAGCTTGAATTCTGAAGAATCCTATTTTTTTTAATTTGCAAAGAAATGCAGTAGTGAATGCTATCTGCGTGTTCCTTTGTGGCTTCTTTGATAAGTGGGAGAAATTTTAGTGACCAAGAGCTCATTAGGAGGAAGAAAACAAAATGCAATCACTAACTACCACCCCACAAAAATATCCTCATTCTAACAAGCCAAAAACCCAAAGCCGATGTTTGTGGAATTACTTTATCTGGGAAGGAGAAGCCAAGCATCAAATGCAAATGCAATGGTAGGTATATGTTTCTGTGTGTTTTAAATAATCTGATGAATTTTTGTTTACTGATTCCTAGGAGTAGAGGACCAAAGTTGGAGTCAATAAGCAACATGTCAATTTGTAAATAGCAAATCAGGATTCTCCAGAAAGTAAACGTGGCCTATGATTAATGTCAAGCGCCAGGGAAATCAGGAAAAACAAGGCGTTCAAATGAATATTTTGCAAGCTTAAGCTCTCTGCAAGAATCTGAGCTATCAACGATCAAGGGTAATTAGCTGGAGATCAGAAAGGCATTGAAGATGGGCTGGACTTAGGTCTCTTGTGGCTGTGTAGGGACTCATGACTGATAAAGCATTTGACCCTCCCTTCTTAGCTTGGTCATTTATGGATACAATGTTTGTCCTGAATATTAACCATAAGTATCTTACATGTAGATCTGGTTTTAGACACAAAGTAGGCATTGACCTAGGGCACCAACAAAATGTATGGGGTTCCAATACCGTTCCTGAATCATTCTAAAAATGAAATCTTCCGATTGGTGGAAAGTGGTGTGACCTAGGGTGTCATCTACCTTGAACCAGTACTGCTTACATGCATTTAGATTACTATCTCTTTTAATTGTATGTGATGCAAAGCAAGCACAGGAAAGCTAGAATTTAGGTCTTCCACCCATAACACTGAATGTGCCGCATACTCATTTGTTCAAATCGTATAAAAATTGGAAGATATGGAGCTTATGAATTATAGAGTAGTGTACTTTTATCCCAAACACACACACCACACAGAGAGACAACTTTCTAGCAGTCTTTTCTATTTCAGAGTTGAATTCTCTTATATGATTTCAAAGTTGGGACATGAAATTTACAAGTTGAAAACAAGTGTGTTTCTGTGTTCTAATCAAAGAGACACAGGTTGGGGAGATGAATAACAGCTTCTATCTGCCCGACAAGCATTTGAAATCACTTATAGTATTGCTAAATATAACAAGTGAATTAAATAAATTGTCCAAAGGAATACTAGAAAATACTGTCTCTCAACCTCACAAATGGCCTTTCAGGCTCTAAGCATTATGGAAACTGGATGATATTTCTGCTTAATTGCCACCAATTATGGGAGCAAAACAGGCCCTTGTGTGTGTTATCTGTGTTACAGAGTGGGTGGAAGCATTATTTCATTTCCTTTCTACTGTACAAAACAAGCACCCTTTATGGCATAAGAACCAAATAGAGATTTCCATCTCTCCCCTACAGATTTCTGCTTTTTGCTTTAAGTTGCTCTTAGCCCTCACTTTCATTTCCTTCTTGCTGGTACAAATGAGCTACATCATGAAGTCAGCTTTTCAATACATGCTATCATCCCAACAAACATGTGTAGCCACTCTGTCTTTTTAGGCGAGCTCTTATGCTGCCCAACTATAACAGTTCCCTTATTGGTGTTCTTGGTTAATCCAAGACTCTTTCCCATTTTCTTGTACAACTGCACAAAGCCTTTGAAGCATTTCATATGAAATACAGAAACCTAGCAGTAGGGGACTTATAGTAAATGTGGATAAGTATGCAGTTGTTATGGAGAACCATCAGGCCTTTGAATTTTTCAACGCTTTCATCTCTTCTCCTTTTTCACCCTCTTTCAGGTCAGTTGGATCAGTTTATGTTAACAAACCATGAAGCTTATCAAATAAATGCAGCTGGAGCAGGTGTTTGAACCTGGCTGTCTCGGTAGACTAGCCCTAACAAAGTTGACATTGTGGCTAATGCCAAGGTAGTGCAGTAATTACTCCTTTTTGGGTATGATGCCCCCAAGAGATTTCTGAGAACGAGTTAGAAAAACTAACGTTGCCAAGAGTAAGGTTTTTTTTTAAAAAAGGAAGAAAGGAAAAGAGAAAAAGAACAAGAGCAGTGGTTTTCTCTGTGCCAGAGTATGAAGACAAGCATTTCCACTACAGTATCCAGAACAGTACCCGATTTCTCTTGAACTCTTCTCATATTACAGAAGAAGAGGATTATGAGAAAGAGAGGGGTTGGAAAGTATATTTATGTTTGGATGTTCACATCTGGAGGGGCAGCTTATTTTGGCTCGGGCCAACGTGTGGGAAGGCAGTTGTTTACTTAAAACAGGAATAAGTGCAGGAAAAGGGGGGGGGGAAGCAATGAGATAGAGAAAAGAGAGTAGGGTGGAGAGACTGTGGATGCAAAAGTCAAAAAATTCAAATTATATAATTTGGCACAATGCGTTGTGCTAAATTATGTGATAAACATAATGACTGTATAATGTTATTTTTAAAGCATTCATTGATATAATGCAACCATTTTAATTAAGAGATTGGGTGTTATGGAAGATATGTAGATTTTGTTTCCAATGTATTACTAGTAACATATATTAAAAAGGGAATTAATAGTCAGTGCTTTCATTTGGAAGCACACTTGTGAGGGAAGAGTGTAGCAGAAGCTCTGAAGTCCCAGGAATGCTGTGGGCCTTGGCAGGTGCTGAATTCTATTGATCTGAGATCTTGGCCTTCTCTAGAGTTGATAGTTGAACATGAACGCAAGACAAATCATAGTGGCTATGCTAAATGGAAAAAGAAGTTCTTTATTATCGTGAAACATTTTGAGCATTTTGGAAAGATCCTTCTCTCTTTCTTGTTCATATCTTTGATGCTTTTATTTATCTTTCTTGATGATATTTCAAATGCCAAAGGAAGCCTGTTTTCAGCCTAGTTCATTACGTATCTTTCCACACTGTTTATTTCTTTTGGGGAATCAACTAAATAAAGTAGCAGGACCATTTAACAATTGCCATGATGCTGTTATTCCAGAATTCTCATAGACCTGTCATTCTTTTGTGAACTACCTTAATTGCGGAGGTCACAGACCTGTATTTGCTAGAGACAAGAATACATTTTGGTGGTAATTGTGAGCATTAAATTAAACCATTATATTAGAAATATGAGAATGAGATATAACTAATGCAGATATAGCCTGCTGGATAATTAGAGTACAGGTCCATCTGCTGGTCCAGTATCCTCTTCTCTACAATGGTCTAGCCCAGTGATGGCTAATCTTTTCGTCGCCGTGTGCTGAAAGAACGTGCATGCATGGCCCTAATTCAATGCATGTGCAACCCACCCACCCCCGCATACACCGTGCATGACCCCCCCACATCCACCCCACATGCATGCATGACCCCCCTGCGCTACCCCCACCCCCTTTGCATGCACACGCTTCTCCCGCATGCGCCCCACGCATGCACGGCACCCAAAATCCAGCTGGCCGGCGGGAAATACGTGCGCATGCATGGTGGAGCTGGGGTGACGGCTTGCATGCCTGCAGAGAGGGCTCTGTGTGCCACCTGTGGCATGCATGCCATAGGTTTGCCATCGCGGGTCTAGTCTGAGACGTACAGGTGGGAAGTATGGCTTATCTCTGTTTGAGGTCCTGGCAGCTGCTACTGAGAGGAAACGGGTAGCCTTTGAGAACAGATATGGCTGATATTCTTTTTCTCCATTAAGTTGTCTACGTAACTTTTAAAATGCTTACATTGGTGGTCGTCAATTCATTCTATAGAAATGAGTTCTATGGTTTTAAAAGTGCCAATGGGAAAAAGTGTTCCATCTATATTCCTACTTCTATCAGTCAGATAGATAATTATGACTGATAGGAGTATAATTTAGAATTCTAATGTTATGTTAGGAATTTCTTTCTAATCTAAAAACAGCCTAATAAACATTGTAGCCTTTCTTCACAGCAGAGGCATTCAGACCTCTTAGTCAATTTGGCTGCTCTTCTTTTCATGTTTTCCAATTCTAATGTTGATACTGCATTAACAAAACTACTTTTGCATAAAAAGAAAACCCCAAGATAGCCACAATATTAGCATTGGATTGCAATAATTATCTTTACACGAATATCATTACAATATCTGGTATAGGCACTTTTTATTAAAATATGTTAATGTGTGCTATTTGCTTCATATAGTAAAAAGTTCAAATGCTACACATAATTATATAAATTCTGTCTTTGTAACTCTACATTAGTATGTTGTCTCTATTAATTCTGTTAAATAACCGACTTGTTAACAATACCTATATTAAGAGAACAATTGCTTTTCTATTATTTCTGAACAGCTGGTTTTGCAGAACATGTCCTGGAATGTACTGTGAACAGCTGGTAAAGTCTTCATTTCATTCCAGGTGGTACCCATGATTAAGACTCTTCTTCTGAGCTGTGTCGTGGGAAAGTCTGTCCAGTCCAGTACCAGATTACACAATTTCAGATTCCCTCCAAAATTTAGATGTTGCAAAAGACATGCTTCTTATCCTTCATACATCATGCAGTTGCCTCCACTCACAATATATTAACTTGGAGTAAAATTCTTTACAACTGTGGCTAGGGTAATGAACTGCAGTCATTCAAACCTTAAGCATATTGCCCAAATTAACCTTTCTTTTTTAACTACTTGCAAAATTATTGCTGTTAGAGCATGCAATCACGAAAGTTAGTCTAGGTTCTAATTTGATCATACTAGAGTATTATCTTAAGAGTACAATTTCCTGAAACACAAGTGTGAGGTGGAAGTGAACAGCTAATTTAGTTTTAGGTTGCCTCAATGATTTTATGGCTTCCAGATTATCATTGTGTGAAAATGAGAAGCCCCTAGTTGCTGCTGCCTCCCCACCACCCGCCCCAATGTGCTCTACTCTCTGCCCACTTGCTCACCTGCCGAGCTTTCCCTCTGACTGCCCACAGCAAATTGTCCCCATGCTGAGTTGGCCATGTGGAGTTGTCTTGCAGCAACTTGGTGGGTGTGATTTGGCAGAGGGGAGCTGGCCATACCAAGTTGTCCTAGACCAGGGGTGTCAAACTCAAGGCCCACGCACCAGTTCTGGCCCACAGAGTGCTTAGATGTGGCCTGCAGGGCTGCCCTGGAAACAGCAAAGGACCGGCTCTCCTGCACTCTGTTTTTGATGGTAGAGGATTGCAGGAGCCCAGCGCAGCTGAAAACAGAGCTCAGGAGCCCATTTTCACTGGCAGAGCACTAGGGCCACCACAAGTGTTCCCCACAAGAGTGATTTCAAGCTGGCCATGCCCAACCTCCCCCTGAAGTCAAACACCACCTTGATGCAGCCCTCAATGAAATTGAGTTTGATACCCCTATTCTAGACCATCTTAGTGATGCAAACAGGCTGTAAAGCAACGTTGTAGATTGTAGAAGCAGTAATTGAGTACCAACTTGGTAAAAGCTGCTTTTGGCCTAGAATTTCCCAATTCTAGGTCCCATCCTCTTTTCCATGTTTCCAATATGAACTTGAAAAGTTCTTACAGATTTTTGATAGTTTCACAGATGTCAAAGGTGCCATGAATGCATCACTTTATAAGAATTTTCTTTTTTTAATAAAGATTTTTTATTTTTTTGAATAAACACAAACAGACAAAACACACATGCAAAAACACAAAACCATCTTCCATTACAAGTTGTAGAAAGTGTGTTGATTGGTTACAAAAACCTCCGTGCATCCCTTCCACAGTCATCACCTACAATTCATAACAAATCATATATTTTAAATCAAATATATTTTATATATTACTATCATCATACCTCAACCTTCATTTGACTGTAATTGTTTTTACGTCCTTTTATATAAAATATTCCAGATTTAAAGCAAAAGCCATTTAAAGCCATTAGCTCTTCCTAATATCATCCAGTAACATTACATCTTTATAACATGTTCTAAATTAAAATTGGATATATTTAATAACAGTTTCTAAACCTCCTTTCATAGTCACCATTTTCAATTTATATCAAATTTCCTCTTATCAAACCAACATTATATATATATATATATATATATATATATATATATATATATATATATATATATGTGTGTGTGTGTGTGTGTGTGTGTGTGTGTGTGTGTGTTTGTGTGTGTGTGTGTGTGTGTGTTGTATTTGTGCTGATAAATATATATATATATATGCATTATTATCATTATTTATGAATTATTTAACTATATCCATTATCACTTCATTTTATACATAATGCTCTAAATTTAACTAAAGTTGACTTAATTTCTTTATTATAAGCTTTTATTACATCAACCTGTGTCTTTCCAGTAATAGTGCACTATAAGAATTTTCTTATATTGAATAAAAACCTCTTATTTTACACTAATATTAAATTTCACCTTAGATTATTATACTCTTTATTTTATATGGATTCTTCTGAAGATTATCCAGGAACCAAGTGGTTAATTTGTGGCTTCCCAATTTCTATACATCAGTGCAGATTAGAGTGTAAAACACCATACCGAAAGTGCTTACTTTGAAAACTCATTGACAGGTGATTATCAAGGTGAAGGAGGGCCACAGGTGCTGCATCTAGAGCAGGGATGTCTAACTTGTGACCCTTGAGCCGGATGTGTCACGCGCTGGCCACGCCCACCCTCAGTTTAGGGAAGAGAAAAAAGTTGCAATGCGTCACATGACAATGTGTCATCACGAGTTTGATACCCCTGATCTAGAGACCCCTGGCTTCTTGGTACCTGTACTAATTTTCCTCTTTTCATTTGTAAACCTAGAATAATGTCTGACTCTCTTTTCAATCCATACCCCTGTTTAACTTTGTACATTTTTCCTTCCTTTTCATCTGTTGTCCTGGTGACATTACATTTCAAGCCTCCTAGGTTAAATATCTCTCTTTCCACAGAGTACCATTTTTCTAGATATCACTATAATCATAAATGTATGGCAGCCACCAATGGCACTGAGAATGATTTTAATGATTGTGAGTCATTGCACTCCTTCTGCATACCTATAGGTTTTACTTTAGTTGTGGGGAAACACTAAAGAAATATTAGCCAAGTGAATGAATAAATTCAGCTCTTGGTTTTGATCTTATTTCAAAAGGGCCAGAAGGGATTTGAGCAATATAAAATATAAAGCAGCTTCATCTTTTGCTTTATTTGTTATATATGCAGTGCCAGCTGAATCATACAGCTAAATTAAATTATTTGCTTGAGGCAGATCTATGAGTCTTGGAGGACAGGGTGCAGGAAGGTGCTAATAAATGAATTGTTTGAACTCTGAGCAAGATTTTTTTTAAATTCAAATTATTGATTCTAGCAGAGGTAAATTAGGTTCTCCTTTTGAGGCAGGAGAACATTTCTTGGGCTAGAACAGGCAGTAGTGCATCCAAGGTGAGAGTGAGACTTCACTGTGGTTTATCTCTAGTTAGGAAGGAGTGGGCTCCATGTTTCCTGCTCCAGCAAGTTTCCCTCTAATTGCCAAGTCTGTGTTCAGTCATGCAAATTGAAATAACAAAGGAATCCTACACATGACATTTAACTACGTAAAGTTGATCCCCTAAGCTAGTGCAAAAATAATTCTACTTTGTTTTATTTTAATTCATACTTAGGAAATCACAGGTATGCCCATATATAGTGCAGTCCCTTTCTCCCTAATACCATTCTTTCCTGCACAAATCTGTGTTTCAGGTCTATAGTGATTTTATTTATTATTATTAAAATGCAGAAAAAGAAAAAGAGATCTAAAGCATAGGAGAAAAAGAATACAACATAATACAAAAATAAATTAACAGATTAAATCTTGGTCATGTGTAACAATTTTGGGCAGTTTTTTTTTTCTTTTTCTTTTGTGCTGATTAAAAAATAAGATCACAAGTCAAGTGTGAATATATCAATCCTTAGTTTTAAAATCAGGTATGGCAGAGTCTTTCCATCAAAGTAAAAGTATCGCTTAAGTGCATGCAGGGTAAATATGGAGTTCTTCATAAATGAATACATTCCAGATCTTCTTTCCATCTCTCCCCCTCTCCATCTCTAAAACTTACTTCTCTTCCACATATTCTATAAATATACTTAAAATTAATATGCCAAAGATGGCCATAGAGCAAGGCCAAAACTTAGTCATATTTTTATTTCTGTCATTGAGACAGAAAACATATGATTCAATGCCCCTTCCATCATATTATACTTTCATCTTTACCGAAATTTGGTTTATTAAATTTATATCCAATTAAGAGTCAAGGTGACCTTCATTGCATTTCCTCTTCTTATTTTACTCACAATGGCAATAGCTCTTTGAGGTGGATTGGTCTGAGAGGAAATACTGACTTAGTCCAAGTAATCCTATGAAATTCTGTGGACAAGGCACCAGAATCTTTAATAGTTGGGCAAAAGAGGGAAACTCGGTAGGAATGTCTCCTTTGCCTAACTGAATCTGCTAAAATCCTCTACAGGCAATCCCCAACTTATGACCACAGTTCAGCCCAAAATTTATGTTGTTAAGTGAGACATTTGTTGCGAACTTTGCCTCACTTGACGACCTTTTTTCCAACAGTTGTTAAGTGAGTCACTGCAGTTGATTAAGTTAGTAGCATGGTTGTTAAGTGAATCTGGCTTTCCCGTTGACTTTGCTTGTCAAACGTTTTTAAACATTGATCATGTGCCTTGGGACACAGCAATGGTCATAAGTATGAACCAATTGCCAAGCATCTGAATTTTGATCATGTGACCATGGGAATGCTACAAAGGTTGTAACTGAAAAAAATGGTCCAAAATCATTTTTTTCAGGGATGTTGTAACTTTGGATACTAAATGAACTGTTGTAAGTTGAAGACTACCTGTGTACTGCATAGCTGTTAGAGAAAAAGGACAGCTGTTCTCTATTGCATCTACATTTGGTCGTTCTACTCCAATTAATTTTTGACTTAAACGTGGCAAAGACTAAGATGGATCCATGCATGAGAGTCAGAAAGAAGATACAGCAGCATATGTGTCTCATTCCTGTATTCTTATCAGTTCTAATCATAGACTATTGTATAGACATGTTTGACTGAAATCATTCAGAATCAAATGACTACATCCTTGTGGTATGTAGGTAATGAGATCATTATCCCACTTTCTCTTTGGAACTTGGTCTTAACAGAACAATTGGCAGCTCTATTCTGGAGAAGACATGATTAACTACTGATCTATGGCATTCTATAAAGAATATTGTGGTTTCTGAAAGAAAAAATTCATATTGTAATTGCCATCTTGCCTCCTACTATTAGAAATGTAAGGATATTTTAAAGCAATTCCTCTCCCTCCAACTAATAGAATTTCCACCCAAGGACATTTAGAGCAGCCATAACCCCCATGACATAGAGCAGTATTTCTCAAATTTGGCAACTTTAAGATATGGAGACGTCAGCTTCCAGAACTCCCCAGCCAACATGAAGTTCACACATCTTAAAAGATGCCAAAGTTGAGAAACATTGATACAGAGATTCTCTCTTGTCTTAGGGCACTTCCATAAAGCACCTTCTCTACTTCCTCTGAAGTATTTTGAAATAGATCTGCTGATCATCTTCACTCCTGCCCATCTTGTAACACTGAAAACACAATGAGCCAATCACTCCTGCCCATCTTGTAACACTGAAAACACAATGAGCCAATCACACTTCTCCCTTTATGCTACCAGCTCAACAGGGCACTGCAGATAATCATTGATTAGTGCCCAACTTCAGGTCTTAGAACAATAACAAAATCTTCTTGCTTCCATTTCACACAAAAAGAACATGAAATATTGCTACCCTCCTCCTCTATTAAAAACCCCACTGAACTAGTGTCTAATATGGAGAATGGAAGCAGAATGTTCTAAACAAGTTTAGCAGTGGTTAAGCAATAGGAATTAGCATTTGTTGTAATGGCCATTTCTCATCAACACCTTGTCCACCCAAATGGCATAATCAAACTTTCCTTTGAGCTACATCAGTGTTTCTCCATTGTGGTTACCCTAAGACAGTGATGGCGAACCTATGGCACGCGTGCCACAGGTGGCACATGGAGCCATTTGTCAGGGCACGCGAGACGCTGCCCTGTCAGCTGGCCAGCACGCATGCGCGTGCTGGCCAGCTGAGTTCACCTTTTTAAAAGCCATTTTTTGCCCACCCCAAGCTCCAGAGGCTTTATAGGAGCCTGGGGAGGGTGAAAAGAGCACCCCCGCCCCCCCCGGAAGCCCTCCGGAGGCTCCAGGGACTGTCCGGAGGCTTCCCTGACACCTTCGGAGCGCGGTCGTTTTAAGCGTTCCGAAGGCTTCAGGGACCGTCCGGAGCCCCCCCCCACTTTTACATGCTTTTTTCGCCCTCCCCAGGCTCCAGAGACTTTATAGGAGCCTGGGGAGGGCAAAAAGAGCCTCCCCGCCCCCCCGGAGGCCCTCCGGAGGCTTCAGGGACCATCCGGAGGCTTCCCTGACACCTTTGGAGCGCTTAAAACCTCCCTCCGAGCAAACCGGAAGTCACTTCCAGTTTGCTCGGAGGGAGGTTTTAAGCGCTCCAAAGGTGTCAGGGAAGCCTCTGGACGGTCCCTGAAGCCTCCGGAGGGCCTCCGGGGGGCGGGGGAGGCTCTTTTCGCCCTCCCCAGGCTCCTATAAAGCCTCTGGAGCCTGGGGAAGGCGAAAAAAGCATGTAAAAGTGGGGGGGTCATGCGTTGTGTGCGCATGCGCACTGGGGGGGTCGCGCATTGCATTGTGGGTGTAGCACGCCCGCACACGACCCCCCCTTGTGGCACGCGAGCCAAAAAAGGTTCGCCATCGCTGCCCTAAGATGTCTGGACTTCCTCTAATTTAATTTAATGAAAAGAGGACTTGGGAGTGACATGATAGCAGTGTTCCAATATCTAAGGGATTGTCATAAAGAAGAGGGAATCAACCTATTCTCCAGAGCACTTGAAAGCAGGACAAGAAGCAATGTATGGAAACTAATCAAGGAGCGAAACAACCTAGAACTAAGGAGAAATTTACTTAGAACAATTAATCAGTGGAAAGCTTGCCTCCTGAAGTTGTGGATGCTCTAACATGGGAGGTTTTTAGATTGGACATCCATTTGTCTGAAATGGTATACAGT
Source organism: Natrix helvetica (assembly GCF_964273705.1). NCBI lineage: Eukaryota > Metazoa > Chordata > Lepidosauria > Squamata > Natricidae > Natrix > Natrix helvetica. Next base: position 77,045,213 of record NC_138548.1, on the reverse strand, counting down.
AGAGTTTCCTGCCTGACCAGGGGGTTGGACCAGAACACCTTCAAGGTCCCTTCCAATTCTGTTATTCTGGATTTCAGTGCACAGAATTTCCCAGCCAGGATGATACCTGGGGAATTTTGAGAGTTGAAGTCCAGAAATTTTAAAGTTTCTAAGACTGAAAAACACTATTCTGCACATAAGGGGGCGGGGGGAGGGGGGGAGAAACCTCAAGCAGCCTGGATTTACATACTGCTGTTTCCCTGGCAGAGAAGGAAGAAACAGATCCTCTCAAATGAAACCCACATTCTTCTTAAAGGATCTTCTGAGGAACTGGGGAAAAAAGAGTGGGATAAGCATTTCCCACCAATAGGAAAAGGCCACCTACAAACAGCAGAGCTTAAGGAAAAAACAAAAATTATGGTTTGTTTTGCTTTGTTTTTTTTGTTTTTTTTTGCCGTTTGGATTATGTTGCAGCTGACCTGGAAGTAAACTGGCACAGCTGCTGAATTCAACTGGTATTGTGGGATCACTGAGGTCTGCGGTTGCTTTTGTCTTAGGGCAGAGTCCTGGTGCGGAAGGGATCTTAAGAGAGAGCTGGACTATCTCCATTTGGCATTTTCAGGGAATCCTGAGAATGGGTCCCGTAGTTATCAAACTCTTTTTTTTAGCCATCCTCAGAAATTTCTCTGCTGAATTTCAGTGACAAATCATAGGAAAACGGCAGCTGTCTATCCTATCTTTCTAGGAAAGAGGCCAACACAATTAAGAAATAAAAATAAATCCCGAAATCTCAGTCTCATTACTTGATGATAGCACCACATCACCCCACTTCCCCCCCCCCCCCGGTATGGTGACCTGACCACCAAAATATTGCCCACTTCTTTCATAGAGAAATCTTTTCTTTTTTCCCTTTATGGTTTCCAGCAAGCTTTTTCTTATAACAAGAAAGGCAGAATAGAGGCCATTTCTGATAATGCCAGTGTCCTTTTCTTCTCCTCTTCCCTGTAGTGCAGCCACATTGCTAATTAATTGAATTCCCTTCTTGCCCCTTTGTAAATTATTTCTATTGCTCATTAGCAGAACAGCTTGGGATTTGAGCTATGTTTTCACTCATCTTACTGGAATTTCTCTCTCTTTCTCTCAGACCCCTTTGTTGTTTCTGTGCTCTCTGTGAAAGGCATTAGAGAAGCTTTAGCACCAAGAACTTACATTGTTCACAGTCCCAGCTGCATACTTTTGCACTCTACCTTGTGCGTCACAGCTATTCATCTTGATTTGTACTTGGCTCAACTGCAGATGCTGTATATATGGTAATTTTAGATTCCCAATTTGAAAACGGCTTTAGGGTGGATCTGATGGCAAGAACACTCTTTGATTTACGCTGGTTTGTATTACCTCCATGCAGTTGGGAGGGGAGCAGTGCTAAGACTGAAACAGCTTTGCTTCAATATTCTTTGTAAGAAAGAGGAGGCCGAATTCAGCTCTCTTCATCTATACAAAAATGCTAGAAACAAATATTCCCTCTCTGGGAAAATGGCTACTTTGCCTGGAGGGGAAAAAAAGCTTTTATGTTGTTAGCTGTACTTTCAAATTATGAAAGTGATGGGATTATACATACTATAGTTAACTGAAGGATGTGCTATGATGTCCTAATTAGTATTATTAGGTTTTTTTAGGGATGAGGTGAGGTGAGGGATGACAAACTTTTACTATCTGGTGTCTTTCCCCAGTGGTAAATGTGTGAATGAGTTCTAAATTCATCAGTCCTGTAAAGATTTAGCAAGCGTTGTTTGGGAGTCTATTGGATATTCTGGTACACTCTTGAATACTACGGTGTTGTAAATTGAATTAGGAAATTGATCTTCAGTTGGAAATACAAAGGCAAAGCTCAACTCCTGAAGGCTACCTTGGAAGCATTACCAAAAGGTGATATTTGCCATTGTCTTCCCTTAGCGCTGTATGTGTGTATCAGAGGTGGTATGCTGCCAGTTCGCACCCGTTCGGGTGAACCAGTAGTGGCGGCGGCGCGAGGTTCCGCCCACCCACCCAGACATCATCTGTGCATGCCCAGATGTGCTGCGTGTGGGCAAAGAGAGAGCGCGGGCGCACGCACTCCTGCTACTGAACCTGTAGTGAAGAAAATAGAATACCATTATTTGGTCCTGGAATTCTTAGGTTCTGCTTTTTTGATTAGCCAACGACAGCTAGGTGCTACCACTTGCTGAAGAGGTAATTGAATATTAATGCAGGAATGTATAATTTACAGCTATAGTTGAGGAATTCATAAATATTCTTTAAATGATAATGCATTTGTCACTAGACTTTTGAAAGTTTCCTTTACCAGAGTTCTCCTGAGTTACTGTTTTTTAGAGCACAAGAAGCCATAATACAGTATATGCTTTCTTGTGTATTTATTATTCGCTGAGGATCATGTTTCCCCTGAAGGGGAAAATGATTGCGGGGAACATAGTCAAAATAAAAAAGTCTTTATATCCTGACACTGCCAGTTTCCTGATTTTTTTGAAGCTATATTCAAAAAAGCATATGCTTACAACAAGCCAATTTGTTGTATCGTTGTACTTAATGAAAAATTCCTTTAAAGCCTTATTTTGCTTTCTGTCTATTCTCACTTTCTTATTTGTAGGTTAAGGCCAAACAGTGCAGTCAGCAATCAAGTAATCTGCCTTTATCATCTCCCTAAATAAATTCCCTGGCAAAACATCAGAAGCCTTGCCCATTCCCATAGACTGGAAGTACTGCTTCTTTCTAACCAAATAAAAGAGCTTTTAACATTAATTAATCTTTCATTCCAGCTATATCTAAAATATGTTGAAGGGCCCTCTACCACCCATTTCTTTCTCTGTTAAAACCGTTCAGACTTTTGAGCATTTTCAAACAAGGTGATAGGAGCCTTTTTGCAGGAGGCCCTAACCATGTATTGAAAAATGGGCCAAAGCTTCACTCATGACTATAGGCAGCATCGGGCCTAATGTTAGTACTACTAAAATCTGAAACAGCTATATTTCCTTTCTATGGCATGGGTGTATAAATTTAGTTCAAAGGCCATATATCAACTTAAGTTCAGCTTAAAAGTAAAACCCCTGGGCCCTTTTCTTTCAAATCAAAGATGTTAATCAGGAAAAATAGCAAAATCCATACCTTGGCAAATATATTTGCAGATAGTGGAAAAATAATAACATTTTGTCATCACCTTGTTCCTCTAGTTCTCTTCCCTCCAAATTACAATCAAGGGTTTCTCATGAACTACTGTGATTGTTAGGCAGTTGGCTGGAAACATCTAGGATCAGGTTTTAAGAAAATGGGTTCGTAGGTCAAATTGTTTGCACAAAAACAAGAACTTTAAGATTTATTAAAATGCCCCAGTTTTTCTTTGTCTTTTGTTTTTGTTTTTTTTGTTTTTCTAAACTGGTACCAGATTCCTGAACACATAATTTTATTTTTCCAGTCACATATGGACTATTACATTTCAGTTACTGAATTAGCTCATTGCTTGCTCAATGTAGCATGAAAACAAATGTCTTCTTGTCAGTGTGGAAAAGCAAGTCCCTCTGCAGTCTGCAAGAGAAAACATTTTAATGCTGGAATAATTCTGTAATATTCTGCCAGACTTTAGCATATAGAATCTGCCTCACTAACAACTAGGGTAATTAACCATTCATTGCAAAATTTATTTGTTGAACCGTGCAGGCCTGTTAAGTGAATTTACTGTAAGAATAGTTAGTTACCCTCTCAATGGAAAGCATAAATATCTCTTAACATATTTTAATTTCAGGAGAAAGCTGTCCTGAGGTTCACATCAAGAGAGAAATCTTTTTTACTTGCGCAAAAAAAAAAATCCTTAGCAATTCAGCGCAGGATCTCATTAAGAATTAGGGCCCTAAAACAAAGGAAGGTGTTGATGTCATAATTAGCAAGCAGAAGAGAGAATCAAGAGTGCATTCTCAATAGGAGAATAAATATTCAATAACCGAAACTTCAGTTCTGTAAAACCTTAAAAGACTCATGGTGCAAAAATGGTAGAAGCAATGCTTTTGCAGTTTTGTTTTCTAAGTTTAGTCAGGTTATTAAAGTCAGAAGTCTTAGCTTCTATGACAGAACAGCTAGTGCACCTCACTAGCATGATTCAGAGAGATTTGAAAGAAGAAAGAAAGAAAGAAAGAAAGAAAGAAAGAAAGAAAGAAAGAAAGAAAGAAAGAAAGAAAGAAAGAAAGAAAGAAAGAAAGAAAGAAAGAAACAGTCCTAAAGGACTATGTAATGCCAATTTAGCATAACTGTCTATGAGAAAATATATCTCCAGAAACTGAAACAGAATCTTAATGATTAATAGTTTCATTATGTCTGATTAAAAATAACTTAGCAAAGCATAGATTTTTCTGATATGGTGCCCCCCCCCACCCGGATTCCCACTTCTAGAGGAAGATATTTGGGGTCTCTGGAAAAGAAGAAGTTTATCCTGTGCTCATGCTCATCTCTCCCTAGTGACCAGTGTGACATCTAGATGTATTTTTCTTTTTCCATTTCCTCCGTTGCTTAACACAGATTTTGTAACATTAAATGAAAGACTTTTATTTCACATTTCATAGCCTTCTTTACATGGTGAACAGGTGCCCGGCAAATGTTTTCTGTCAGGTTTATTTCAATGAAGGAAAGGAGGACCCCGCATTCCAGGCTGATAAAGCAAGAGTTAAATCCTGTCCTTTGAGTCACAAGAGGCTCCCTTTCCTTCCTCTACCCCAGCTTTCTTCTATTCTTTCAAGCAAGTCGGTTATTGAAATGTACAAGCCATCAACTCTTTGAAATGTAGTAAATACGATTGTGACAAAAGTTGTGATACCTCTGGTTCCTAATCCATAAAAAAATAAGTCCTGAAAGGAGAGGCTGCTTAAGAAGGACTACTACTTTACAGACATGACTCCGTGGGTTTTGTATTTTGAGCTCAACAGTTAGGTGTCTGAAGTGAAATGTGTTGGACTTCAATTTATTTTTAAAAACACTTGCACTTAAACTTGAATGCATGCAAGTGAAAGAGTAATGCCAGCAATAGGAATGTGGCTTGAAAGTATAAAAGAGGCTTGTTCCCTATAGTCCATAATCCTATTTGTCTCTGAGCCTGATTCTTGTTGCATTATGGAAGTGGAAATGCAGCCCCTCCAAATAGTTCCTTACCACCTTGTCCTAATTCTGTCTCCTAGTTTGAGCTGGTTCACACTGTGATTTGCTTTGGGCTCCATTCCCCTAGTGATGGATCCAAGCTCCCTAACTGATATCATTATGAGATAAATCACATCAGTTTTAATTTTTCCATTGGTCATATTGAAAGAGTCACTGGGACAGTTTTCTAAATAATTAAGCTGTGGCGTTTTACCACTATATATAATAAACCCCCAAGTCCAGACCTTTTACATGGGAGATTTACTTTGGGTAAATCTAAAAGTGTACCAAAATGTACACAAATAGTTACTGATTCTAAGAACTGAGCAGATCTCAGCTTTGCCTATAGCAGTATCTAGAAACCACAACTTGGTGAAAGAATTTCTATGTGATGTTTGGCTGGCTAAAGGAAATCAGTGTTGTTGAAGCAAGTTTGTGGTTAGATGTCTCTACAGTGAGATGATCCAAGTATCGTGTTAGATTTTTTTCCATCCTCTTCAAAGACATGAAAATTTATTTTTTCTCTGCAGCTTGAAGCAGCAGCACCTGTATAACATTGGTTGTGCAGGCAACTCGATGCCTCTTCCTGCACTTAGCAAATGTCCTGCCAACTTGACAAACATTTTCCTTTTTGAATTAAAAAACCATCTGAAAGTATACTACTCCAGCTGAATATTAGAAAGCTAGCTCTGTTGTGTTTATGCATAAGAAATGTTTTATATGCATAATAAACTACACAGATGCTTACTTTTTTCTATATTTGCATAACTATAGGTATGACTTATGTTCATTCTCTGCTTTTTGCCAGTCACTAGAAACCTAGAGGCATGATTCTGTACCGACATCTTTCCCATGAAATGCACTATGTTTAACAACTTCATATACATTTTAGCAGCAACTAAGTGTGCCTTCAGTCAGCATTCCACACTGTGCTAATGTGGTTGAGATAATTGAGCAATTTCCAAGTTGATCATCCATGTTTTCCTGAGCTCAAAACACAGTCTATCGCTCAGGATGGTGGTTTTCTTTTATTAAAAACTAGCTGATAACCCGGCGTTACCTGGGTATTTATTTATAGGGGGAAAATGTCGGGGCCAAACATAACTTCTAATGTTGGATTTTCCCCCTTATCAGAGGGAGCCCCCTGTGGAATACTGTGAAGCTGTTACCATGGCACTGTGCTGTACAGTAGAAGCCAGTACGGTAGTATGGCACAACAGGCTTTATCTTAACAGAACACACACACTGAGGAGTGTTAGGGGGTGACTTACCCCCACAGTATTTTTCTCCAGAGAGTAAGTCATTTGTGGACCAAGTTTGGTTTGGTTGAAATTGCTTGAGGCGTTCCAGAGTTATGCTGGAACACACACACACACACACACACACACACACACACACACACACCTGTTGATAGATAGATGATAGATAGATAGATAGATGAGAGAGAGAGAGAGAGAGGGAGAGAGAGAGAGAGAGAGGGAGAGAGAGAGATGATAGATAGATTAGAAACTGCTTTGTCAGGTATGCTGAATTTATATAGGAGTTTTTGAGAGCTCAGTTGTTTGATCTTGCTTCATGAGTCCTTACTTTCTCTTCTTGTTCTTTATTTCCTTCACGTTTCTTTCCCATTTCCATTTTTACCCCTGTCTTCAACAATTCATGAGAGATATCATTGTATTTGAGTGTGGGGAGAGATCCCCACACTCAAATACAATGATAAGAGAGTTCCTGACTGCAATCAAGCATCAAGCGTAACAAAGCAAGACACTGTGAGCACATCTCTGCTTCCTTTATAATCCATACTGTAAGATGATGATTTTTTTAAATCAGGGCCAACTGGGTGAACATCTAGAAAAATGTAATCAATAAACAATATCGAAAAACTGCCACATTCTTCATCATGGAGCATCTGATTCATACCTAGATTTTTATGACTGCACAACAGCCTATTTGAAAAATCCTAGTGTCCAAAACTATGGGCAGGATCCAATGCAATCTCTCAGTGATGCATGGCCTTCCATAAAGTCCTTTAAGGAAGTGCCTGAATGGTTGTAGCAAAATTCTGCCACCCAAAGTCATCCTTTGCGCCAAATTTGTCTAACCAGCTTTCGTGTAAAAGACAATGTCTTCATTGTCCAATCTGTATTAAGCACAGTTGTCATAACAATTTCTCTTACTTCAGGCATCCCCTAAGAAGCAAGCTTTCGATTAGGTTAATTACTCAGAAGAGCCAGTGTCAAGGTTGATTCTACAGGTAGGTCTACAAGAGTTAGGTCCCTCTAATCCACGCCACCTCCTCATTATTGCTCTTCTGCTAACCTCCTCCATATTGATGCTGCACACAGATATACTGGTTCTGTAGATAATCTCTGTTGATATTCAATATACTGACTCCAGCCTAGTGAATGACTTTCATGATTAAAGTCATCTGGATATGTTTAAGATCTCAGTCCCTATTTGGATACAGTGCAGCAGCAATATTAATGTGGACCACTGGACTTTCTTTTGCCTCACCATTGCAGTGATGTCAAAATTTCCAAATTACTCTCTTTGTCTGGAATATACTCAGTCCTTCCACCCCGTCCACTGGAATCCTCGCAACACGGTCACCATTGCAAGGTCTGACAATTATATTATGTAGAATAGTGACAAAATGTAGTGCTTTTACATTGTTACCAACCCAGAAAATGCCAGCCCTAATTGCTGTCTAGTTTGAAATACTGCATCTCAAATGACGAGATCCATGCTCAGCCTAAGGACTGTTAATTTTGGTTGTGGAAGCCATACTGCCTCTAATTGTTTCCTCACAAAATTAAATAGGACAAATGTTTTAATGATAGACTGATTTTGTTGTACATTAGATAAAATAAAGAGGGAAGCAGAACTGCCTCTTTTTCATTCCACAGTACCTTTAAATTAAAAATAGAATTGTTTTGTGAGAAATTAATTCTCAGTAGCCTATTAACTTTTTAGTATCCTGACTGCCATAGCAACACACACACACCCAACTCCTTGAGAGTGTTGTGCAGTGGAATCAGCTAATGGGAGAGAGCAATTAATCATTTTACTATCTACACACTTTCATCAGTTAATGCCTCCTTTTTCTGTTCACAATGTGCATTTTCTCAAATCAAATCCAAGTTTAGACATAAGGCTGACTGGAGTGCAAACTGGGGGGAAAGGCGGGTGAAATTAGCAGACATGGGAGTAATTCCAAGTCTACTTCCTGCTAATACTCTTCTAGAAATCTCTCCTCCCTAAACATTTGTGTCACTTTGATAAAACATGTGGGTCTATGGTATTCATTTATTGACCATGATATTAAGTTTCTGCCTCATTTTGATGATAAGCAGCACAAAAAAGAGGGCCGAGAAGAGATGGCATGTGTTGAAGCACTAAAAATGGTGCTTACGGCAGCAGTGTTAATAATAAAACTGCTCAGTATGACATGTAAATCCCTACTTGGCTTGGTACCTGCTGGAGTATTTGTAAGACCTCTTCTTTGAACCAGTTATGCCCTGCTCATCACAAATGTCCTAGAAGAATTTGGTTGTGGGTTCCCCACTATTGTAAGGAGAGATGGGTGTGAGGCACTCTATTGAGGCATCTACATTTTGGAATAACTTCCATCCAGAAATTTAATCAGCGCTCCATATACTTGGCTTTCCATAAGTTATTAAAACATAATTATGTTGGAGGTCTTTCAATATATGAATTGACGTCAGAACTAAACACTGGTTTCAGCAAAAACGTCATAAATCATAGTCACGTGACTGCGCATTTCTGCAAATGGCTATAAATGCACTAAGCAACATTTGTAAGTTCACAACTTCTTGTACTTTCGGCCCAATTAAAGGATGGGTGAAAATATATTATGAGGAATATAGTCAACACTGGAAGGTTGTGTGATAGGGAAACTGGCAAGTGAATAGAATCAGGGTATTGAAGGTCTGAAGGTGCTTTGAATCTAGAAGCCAGGAGGTGGCAGGAGGGAGAGAATAAAAATTCTGGCCAGGAAGACTAACAAGGACTACAGAGTTAAAGCATTGCAAAGAAAACTGTAGCTTTGTTCCAGTTTCAAATAAATCAAAAGGGGGAAAAACCTTGTTGTACAGTTACACAACCCACAGTTTGTCTTGAACTTGTGTAAAGCTGTCCTGGGAGGTGTCCTTCGCATTTCTTTGCCCATTGTTTTTAAAACTATTGCTTCCTGTTTCTTATACCAGTTACTTTTTTTTTATTTTTCAAATGATAACATGTATGTCTTTGTTTTTTTTAAAATTAAACCAATGTGAGATGGGTGCCAGCCAAAAAAAACCCACACACAACAGGCTTTACCGTAAATTTGCAGGAATTTAGTTTTACATTTGTATTGAGAATAAAGAAAAGAGTTGCAAATAGCTGCTCTTGTTTTGTTGGCCTCAATTTGCACAGAGTTCAGAATGCCCACCTAGATGCTCCCTGAATAAACACAACCATTTTTGCAGTGACAGAGTCAGAAAAACCCAAGGAAATATCTTCATTGTCTCCATCAGCCTGCCCCAAATCACCCACAAAAGCCACAAAATGCATTTTTCCTCTTCCTTTAATTTATTGTTGCAATTCACAAAAGGAATAGGGCTACTATGAGGGGAGCTACTACCCACATGATGGGTTAAAACAGGATTTTTCAAGTAGATGGAGTTCCATGAAAGACTAAGAGGAGGAAAAAAGTTCATTTTATCACATAGAGTTCTACCTCTTGATCAGGAGCTCTGGGATGGATGGATGGATGTTTCTGTGTGTCTGTGACCCTGTAGATACAGGGCAGAGGAACCTACCTCTGAGCAACTCTGAGGTCAAAGCAGCCATCTTGTGGTAGATGGGATCTCTTTAAAAGGAACATAATGATCTGTGTGTATGAGCCACAGCTGGGAAATAAGTTCTTCAGAGTTCAGATTACTGTTTTGCAGAATGTTCAATCTGAGTCAGTAACTGAAAACAACAAACATCCATTCATAATAAAAGAGTTATGAATCACTGCAATGAAGTCACTTTCAGTAAGTATTGAGGAAGGGAGTGAATCCGTTTTGCCCCTGTACACATCAGACAAACATGCATTCCCACTTGACAGACATCCCAACTCACAAGTGAGCCATCTTTTGCATCTTGTATGTATTATGCTATCATACATGCACGGAAAGGGACAAGCTCTACTGATTACCATGAACTAACACAGTTTTCAGAAAGAATTCAGCATTTGTCCATGAAGTATCCTGAATGAAGCTTCTTGATTGCTTGTTAGCCTTTGTGGCAGTATCTCAACTGAGACATTTAGCGGGAAACGGACTCCATATTGCCTCATCTCCCATTCCAGTAACCAGTCACTTTCATTTTACATAGTAAATTTAACAGATTTTCCTTCTGCAGTTGGTATTTATTAACCAGATTGTATGTGCATGAACACACACACACCATCCATGGGAATGTCTCTAGAACTAGATTTGAAAAAAAAATTCTAGGGAGGAGAGAGCAGTTAAGTGGAATGGAGCTGCAGTTACTATTATTGCTGCCTGCCCTTTAAGAGGAAAAATGGAAGAAAGATCACAACAGCTTTTCCATTAAATGAAAAGATTAACATGCCACAGATGCTTTGCCAGGGTGTGATGACATTTGCAGGAGATGGGTGGCTATGAAGTAGGACTAATGAAAAGCAGGCCTGAAACCATGTGCTCCGTGGGCCCCCAAATTATCTCTCTTCTCTCCCCTATGCAGCCTGCCATCTGTATTTACTGTGATCCCACCAGAAACAAAACAGGGCTGGGATGAGATCTTTTGACAATTCTGCCTTCCTGAAGTGCTTGGAAGTGATCCATTCTTTGACTTTGCAGCTTTTGTTTCCTCCTCGTGTGAAAGAGAAGTACCAGCGCAGTGGTTTTAAATTTCATGGTGCCTTCTTTGGTGCCAGTTGCTCTAAATTAGCTCTGAGCATTCACCCTGAGAGCTGGGGAGAATATTATACATATATTAACTAGATAGGGAATGTGTGTTTTCAATTTGATTCCAACTTTGTGATATTCTTCTCCCACAATAAATATTCATTTTGTTTCAAACTTTGGGACTCAAGTTGTTCCCTCCTCCCCCAGAGTGAAAATTATATTCTCAGAGGACAATACTAAAAACAAAATAAACAATAGTTATTTCTCATCTTAGCATTCCTGAGGAGTTTAAGATGTGCAACAAGATGGAGATGTGTATTTATGAAAGCCATTTGGAACAGCATAGGTTATCTGCGCAGTTCAGATAACACCACCTGAGTTGATGTTAGCTGATTTAAAAACAAGCAAACATCCCAACATGTTAGCACTTGGATGGGAAATTGCCAAGAAACCCAGGGCTTTAGATTAGAAAGAAAAATGGAAAACATTCTGGAAGAAACCAGTACCAACCAATTTTCATATTATTGCTCAAAAAAGTTCATGACATGTAGTCACCAGTTGTTGTTACTTGCGAAGTTATGTCCAACCCATCATGACCCCATGGACAACGTTCCTCCAGGCCTTCCTGTCAGTAGTCATGGTATATTCAAGGAATCTACATTTACAATCAATTATATCCCACAGCATAGCTTAAAAAATAGCATGGTTGTTTTCAAATAATGTGCGAGTCCAAATCAAACAATGTACAAACAAGGTTAATCTGGGCCCTGGTTTAATAGCAGGAGACTTCTACTGTAGGACTCTTGAATTATGTAATTTACACCATTTGGAAAATGACCATTGTGACACCACTTCCCCATTCCCTCTGCAGATGCTCATGCTTCCTTTGAAAGTGAGAGAAAAGATTTGAACTGCTTGGCAGGAAAACAAAGTAAAATAAAAAAGGAAACAAGAGTGGACAGGAAGGTCAATATTTTGGAATGTAGTTTTGAAGAAAATTTGATTGGGGAGTTGTACGGGTGGGTAATGAATTAGAGTATAAATTTTTACGGATAATTTCTTGGATAGGTTACTTGTCACTCAGCCTCTCTTACTGCATTTTAAGAAATCAGGATAGAAAAACATTTTGGTTTTATGGAACTCATCATCCGATCTCTGCTTTCCATTCACTTTTGAGGAAAAAGAAAAGTTATTTTACTCCAGTAGCTTATAAGTCCTGACTTTTTGTTGTTGTTGTCCCTACTTACATTAGGCCAGAAAAAATGGGTCTTGTATTTGAATTTGTAAAATATAGTTGTGCACATATTAAAAAAAAACATGTGGTGAGGGAAAATGCTATTTATCCAAAAGGAAAATGACCTGGAATTTAAGATGGCCTTTTGAAAGAAAGTCGGAAATGTATCATTCATTCAAGAAAACAAACAATTAGCATATACTGTGCAGCTATTGAATCTTCTCACTAGTTTAAAACTTGTTTTGAAGATATCTCCATTTACAATAGATGTGTTTATGTGTCACATGTTTGAGCATTGAAAACACATCCACAAGGGGCACCACCTGGACAAAAATGAGAATTAAATTAATAACTACTAATGTAGTTGAGAAAGAAACTTCGAGAAACTAATCCCTCATCTGCTTATGTCAAGTACTTTCTTTTACACAAACAGCTTTCTCATACAGGTATATTCAAATGTGCCTGCACTTTCCCTTCCAACCTTGTTCAGCGGAGAAGAACAAGAGGATGAAGATGAGGCAAGGGCACAAGGTCACTGGATAAAGAAAGAAGAAGGAGCCTCACATGAGGCTTAACAAAAAAGTTAAATTTAGCAGCCAAGTAGTTCCTTCCAAGCAAAAGCTAAACTTTCAAAGGTGTCTGCACTTTTCAGCAGTAAGTATATAGTCCTCTGTATTTATTACCCAACACCCACCCCTTTGTTTCTATCAGCTCCAAGGGCTCCCACAAGTCACAGATAAGGGAATGTGTGTGTGTGTGTGCTTGGGTTGATGTGGCACAGAGAGCCTTAATAGTTTACAGGCATACCATACCAGCCATGCAACTATGGAAAAATAAAACCATAAATTACAAGATCTTGAAAAAATGTACTTTATACATGGGCAAAAGTCCATGTATCATTTTGCACATCTGTAAAGGAACAAAAAGCCAAAAAACACAGATGCATGGAAACTTTTATACAAATGCAGACAGCATGCCTTTTTGTAAGGCAAGCACAAAGAGCCAAAATGTAGGTAATAGAACCACAGAGAATAAGAACTATATGTGGCAACCACTTAGATTTTAGTTCCCAAACTAAAACATTTGCCTACAGTACTGTACAGTACAGTATAGTAGTCCTTGAACATATCATATTTACCCTGCATGCCTTGGTGCATTCATTTGTTGATTGGTTTGGTCTATACCCGGGATGGCAAACCTATGGTACGCGTGCCACAGGTGGCAGGCAGAGCCATTTGTCCGGGCACACAAGGTGTTGCCCTGTCAGCTGATCAGGTTTTTTTAAAAGCCATTTTTTGCCCTCCTCAGGCTCCAGAGGCTTTATAGGAGCCTGGGGAGTGCGAAAAGAGCCTTCCCCCCCCCCCCCCGGAGGCCCTCCAGAGGCTTCAGGAAGCCACTTCTGGTTTACTTGTAGGGTCATTTTTAGTCCTTCAGGTCCCTGAAGGCTCCGGGGGGGAGAGGGAGCAAGGGAGGCTGTTTTATAAAGTCTTGGAACCTGGGGAGGGCAGAAAAAGCATGCAAAAAGGGGGGGAGCGCCTCTCATGCACGCATGTGCACGGGGTTTGCACATTGCATTATGGGTGTGGCACACCCGTGCACGAGCCCCCTGGTTTCCCCCCTCCCTTATGGCACGTGAGCCAAAAAAGGTTCGCCATCGCTGGTCTATATAATGTATAGATGTTTGGTCTGACATTTGCATAATAGTTTTTAGATTATTATTGTTACTTATTATATTTGTTTGCCACCCATCTTGCTGCAAGGCAACTCTGGGTGGTTTACAACAGTTCAGCCCTTCAGTTCTCACCAGCTCAATGTTCACTCAGCCCTCCATCCTTCTGAGGTCAATAAAACGAGGACCCAGATTGTTAGGGGCAATATGCTGACTCTAAACTTCTTAGAGAGCGTAAAGCACTGTGAAGTGATATATAAGTCTAAGTGCTATTGCTATTGGTATTATGAATGACTTGCCTAACCAGGAATCTAAAATAAGTGAAAATTTCCAAGACTGCTCATCATATTGGTCCCTAACCATGTCCATATTGCTGCCCACGTGTTTGCTTTTACATCATTCTTCTCAGATCAGGATTCAATCTTTTTCTTTCATTTCTGCCCCCCACAACTTAATATTCAGACTTCCACATTCAAGAATCCATCTCTCTTCCTGCTCCCTGGCCCAGAGTTCAATCCTTTCTTTCTTTCCCTGGCCCAGAATTCAATCCCCTTTCCCAATTTTATATTTAGACTTCCACAATCTAGGATCAAACTCTCTTCTTTTCTTCCTGGCCTCAACATAAAAGCCAGACCTCCTTTTCTGACCCCAGACCAAAGTGGTATTCAGCCAGTTCTCTCCGGTTTGGGTGAACTGGTTAGCTGCAGCAGTGGGAGGCTCCGCTCACCCACCCAGATGTAATGCGCAAGCATTGCGCATGTTCAGATGCAGTGCGCACTCACTCACATTTGCGAACCAGTAGGGGAGGTAGGGGAATCCCACTGCTGCCTCAGACCATGTTCCAGTTTCCATTGCTATTATACAATACAATACAATACAATAGTAGAGTTGGAAGGGACCTTGGAGGTCTTCTAGTCCAACCCCCTGCCTAGGCAGGAAACCCTATACCGTTTCAGACAAATAGCTATCCAACATCTTCTTAAAGACTTCCAGTGTTGGGGCATTCACAACTTCTGGAGGCAAGCTGTTCCACTGATTAATTGTTCTCACTGTCAGGAAATTTCTCCTCAGTTCTAAGTTGCTTCTCTCCTTGATTAGTTTCCACCCATTGCTTCTTGTTCTACCCTCAGGTGCTTTGGAGAATAGTTTGACTCCCTCTTCTTTGTGGCAACCTCTGAGATATTGGAATAATGCTATCATGTCTCCCCTAGTCCTTCTTTCTCTTAAGCTAAACATACCCAGTTCCTGCAACCGTTCTTCATATGTTTTAGTCTCCAGTCCCCTAATCATCTTTGTTGCTCTTGTTGCTATTCTTACTGGTGCTGCTATTACTAGAACATAAGACGTAGTTTTGGGAAATTGCAGCTGGGAGTACGAGTCTGCTTCTGCATCAGAACCTGTGTTTGTGTAATGTGTGAATATGTGTGTGAATAAACGTGTTGGTTGTTGGGAAGATCCGTGTTTAAGACTCCATTTGATCATGGAGGTTGTGCTGGGATAAGATGCACTTGAACATTTATCTAGGCTGTTTTCAGCTCTAAAAGAAAAAAAATGAGAAAGCAACCTAGAATTAAGGAGAAATCTACTGAAAGTTAGAACAATTAATCAGTGGAACAGCTTGCTTCCCAAAGTTGTGATTGCTCCAACAAGGGAAGTTTTTAAAAAGAGATTGGACAACTATTTGTCTGAAATCATATAAGGTTTCCTGTCTGAGCAGGGGTTGGGTGAGAAGACCTCCAAGGTCCCTTCCAACTTTGTTATTCTGTATTCTGTAAATATCCTGCTATATAAACATCTACATTACATAAAACAATCTCTTTCTCTAGAATGATTCACTTAGAAAATCCAGGTATGGTACGTCTAGCATTATGGGGCTAGGAATTTTGTGGTGAGAGAGTGAATTCAATTTCCTGATTTGTTAAACTTCACTTTTGTGGTATTAGTATTGGGTTCCTGATCCTTATATACGATAAATAGATCCTAAGAGTATAAGAGGCCAAATATATCAAGCCAGTCTAGCTTCTTGGGAAGTGTAAGACTTCTAAAACGTTAAGTTTGGGGAGCTTGTCACTGGTACTAGTATATCTAATTCCTCAACTAACTGCACAGTCTCAGTCCAGCTCTTAACATTTGTTGTATAAGTCAATGAAGTTGGAACAATTCCCTTGAATTCTTACATCATTACTTTTGGTTGCCATAAAGTGTGAACTAGATGATGGATTGTTGTTTTGGTACACAATCGGAAAGCTAAGCAGTCTCCATGGTGTTACCATACTAAAAGTATCTGAGTTCTAAATGAGATGTTTCCATTTAGTAAGTCATTTCTTAAATTTCATAGAATATAATTCATAATGTTATGAACTTTTAAAGAGCTGCCACCATATCCAAAATTATGGGTCTATGCACACTTTCTATTCCATTACTATGAAAACTTATTTTCTTATCAGACACATGATTCATGGCAATTTGAACTTAAAAGCTAGAGGAGAAACATTATTTTTCAAAGTTTTCCTACTCTTAGTTTGTGTATGTTTACATTTTAAAATAAAATACCCTATTTTATTTATTGTATGCTACTACCAAGATGCCATTATATTTGGGGGAACTACTTTCCCCATGGTTCTTCACATACTAAAGAAGCTATGGTAGATCTTGGAGTCCTAGTGAATGATGATCACTTGAATGTGAGCCAGCAGCTGCTGCAGCTGCTAAAAAAAGCTAACACAGTCCTAGGCTACATTAATAGAGTCAAGATTGTATCAAGTGTTAATACCACTTTATAATGTCTTGATAAGACCACACTTGGAATATTGCATCCAGTTGTGCTTGCCACGATGTAAAAAAGATGTTGAGACTCTAGAAAGAGTGTAGAGAAGAACAACAAAGATGATTAGGGGACTGGAGGCTAAAACATATAGAGAATGATTGCAGGAATTGGGTATGTCTAGTTTAATGAAAAGAAGGATTAGCGATGACACTATAGTAGTATTCCAATATTTGGGGGACTGCCACAAGGAAGAGAAGGTCAACCTATTCTCTACGAGCACCTGAAGGCAGGACAAGAAGCAATGGATGGAAACTAATCAAGGAGAGAACCAACCTAGAACTAAGGAAAATTTCCGGACAATTAGAAGAATTAATCAATGGAACAACTTGCCTCTAGAAGTTATGGGTACTCCAACCCTGGAGGTTTTTAAGAAGAGACTGGACAACCGTTTGTCTGAAATGGTATAGGGCCGTGATGGCACGTGTGCCAGAGGTGGCACGCAAAGCCCTCTCTCTGGGCATGCGCGCCATCGCCAGCTGCTCTTCTGGTTTCCACAATGCACATGTGCACCACCCAACTAATCTTCAGGTTTCTGGTGATCCAGCACATGCGTGCGCGCACACATACATACATACACACATGTTCCAGTTTGGACACTCGGTGCGCATCACTGGTATAGGGTTTCCTGCTTCAACAGGAAGGTCTTCTAGTTGGACTAGAAGACCTCCAACTCTGTTATTCTGTTAAAATTTCTCCCTCCAAAAATATAGAATGTTCCCCATTTCTGTATTTAGATATAAAAATCTTAAGTATTGTCTGTCAGGGGAGGGGTAGATGATTAAATAAGCCATCTATAGATTTAGGGTATATACTGGCAATTAAAAGAAGAAAAGTTTAAAACCATGAATCATTGATAACTTCTGCCCAGGTGAATTCCCAAGTCCAATGTTATCAGGAAAATGGATGCATTATCTCTAGCCCTTCTTAAAGTTTGATGCAAATACGTCCTCCCTACAATGAAGTGGAAGGTTGGCAAGCCATCAATTTTCATGAGAATGTGTTCACGTTCTTATCGAGTTCTCAAAGGAGAAACATTATAGTGCTTATTTACCAGTGGTGGGTTTCAAATTTTTTTAGAACCTCTTCTGTAGGTGTGGCCTGTTTTGTGGGAGTGGCTTGGCAGTCATGTGACTGGGTGGGCGTGGCCAACTTGTAAAATGTGGTGAAATTCACTTAACAATGCTCTTGCTTAGCAACCAAAATGTTGCCTCAGGAACTCTGGCATTGAAGTGTGCAAGTCTTAAAGCTGTCAAGTTACAAGACCCTTGTACCCCTAACCCTTTAGAAAAAAAAAACCTCAGAGATGTTCAAACTTGACAGCTTTAAGACTTTAAGGTTTAGATAGGACTCTTAGAGGCAGGCGGAGCGATTGGTGAGCCAGCCAATCAATGAGCGGCTGTCAGGGCAAGCGTGCTGTGGACGGGCGGGGGGAGGGAGCTGGAACCTGTTCTAAACGGCACGGTAGATTTGTGGAACCTCTTCTATAGAAGAGGTTAGAACTGGCAGGAACCCACCCCTGATTTACTTATAGGGCTTTTTACAAATTAGCTTCAACTATTTATTTAATGAAGGGAGCTGTGCCTAGAGGAAAAAACTATAGAAGAAAATCATGTCATAAAAAATTAAGTCTCTTCATGCTAACATAGATTTCACCAATCAAATGTTTTCTAAATGCATTGGACTATATAATTTGCACACACATTACTGTTACAGTTGATGACTGTAAAATATAATTGCTATGGTCTGAAATATTTGGAGGCCACTATATTACAAAAGTCTCTGCTAATACCTGAATACACACATGAACAGGACTACCGAATTCATGCTGCACTCCACAAAGATAGATTTTTCTGAAACATATTAAATTTATTGAAAACCAAACGAATGATTTTACCTATTTGGGGTAATGAATTGTCTGAAAGAAAACAACCAAGCTCAGAGAGCATCAAGGACCCCTCACTTCAAAATTTATTACCTAGATAATAAAGTTATTTAAAATGCTTGGGGTGGAATAGAGAGAAGGTACATATAATTCCAAAGATGTTGGACCTCACACACAGAGCAGTCTAACTTAAAACGTTAGCACATCTGCTATAGTTCACCGATTTTTTTTTCAAAAGCTCCATCAGGGTTTGAGAACCAGTTTTCATTTTTGGAATGAAAGAAAATGCAATAGTGTGCACAATCCTAGTGCTGGAAAGCAGCATCTCAACCCCAATGTTGCATTTGATTTTCTATAGAATCCCTGTTTAATAGTTCAGTTTGACTAGGATTAGAACCGTGGTGTCACAACTCATGTCATTATGGTGGTGTCACATGACGTCTCAGGACTTTTCACTCCTTCGCTTAAACTGGCGTGGCCAGCACGTGACGTATCCAATCCACAGACCAGGAGTTTGACAGCCCTGGATTAGAAGAAAGAAAATGCAACTCACTCAGTTGCATTTTATAGAAAATCATAGCAATAACACTCAGTGGCGTAGCGTGGGTTGTCAGGACCCGGGGCAAGGCAAGTAATTTGCGCCCCCTAACCCGTGGATTTTAGCACTCGAGTCTCTTCCACTAGATTAGTTAAAGAAACCCTTACCCCTAAGCACATGTATTGTTTGTTATGAAAATACTGATGTAATTAAAGTAAAATGCATCAAAATACAAGTTTATTTTCAAACACTTTATTGAGTGTGAACATGCATTACACATTCTCCACATTTTCAGCAGGTCTATGAATACAAATCTACAAATGTAGTAACCTAGCATGGGCCATGCTATTATATGTCGTCTCACAACCATCGTAAACGACAAAAAATATCAAGAACAAAAACTAAACATCAAAATGGAACCATACCCTGGAGATGATCCAAGACTGGGCTAGATGGAGCCAACTTCCTCAATCCTGTACTTCTAATTGTAATTCTTTAATAGAAGTGCAAGATATCAATCTGTATATACAGATTAATTTAAATTCGCCTGCTTTTAATTAGCGCAAATTTTTCAACAACGGAATTGAAATCTACATTAAAGTCTCTCTCAATGGACAGTATTGCTAGATTACTCAGTCTTTCTTGGCTCATTGTAGATCTCTGATATGTTTTAATTAGTTTAAGTTTTGAGAAACTTCTTTCACAACTCGCTGTAGAAACAGTGATAGTAAGAAAGATTCTTAATGTGAGAACAAAGTTAGTTAAACTTTCTTGCAGCTTCCACTTATACACCCAGCAAAGCAAATCTAAAGCTGACCGCTGCTAGAAGGATAACTGGCTTCTAAAAGCCAACATTGTGGAATGAACTAACATGTCTCTGTCCATATCTAAATTGTGGCATATTTAAATATAATCCTATATTTTAAATATAGTTATGAGTGAACAGGATTTTTAAGTGTTTAATTGGTAGCCAATATGTAAATTAGAATTTACTTTCAAATAATAACCAAAGAATATATAATACTGAGAAGGTGACATAGACAAAGAAAATTGCATGACCGTAACAGGATGAAAAAAAAAAGGAACAGCATGGCCATCTTTGCATATTGAGACTAATCTTGGGGCCCAACGTAACTTTTTATCAAGCAGACATCTTTCTTAAATTGGTTTTTAATGCCTTGGGACCTATAGATGGATATAGGTTATGCACATCTGACAAATTATGCTTTATTTATTTTTATGTACCATTGTGGGATTCACTTTTTCAAGCATGGGTAATAAAATGCTTCAAATAAGTACAAAACCTGATATATTTATTACCATTGTATGTAGTTAATATTTTTCAGTGTCACCGCTGGAAAATACAGATTAATGTTTCTAGCCACTTTTCCCTTTTAAGTTACTTCTAATTACTCCTTTTGCAGGATTAATCAATATTGATATACAAAAAAGTAGTAATAGTACAAAAATAGTAACAACTAACATCAGATAAAGTATTTCTGTAAGTATTAGAATCCATGTTTATTTACAGCCATGCTGCCTGAACTGTTCTATGGCCCATGTTCTGTAATGCTTATCCCTACAGGGTAGCTATAGCTCACTTGTGAAATTAAGAGTTGAGATAGCAAAGAACAGCCTGTCTGCAGTTGCTTACCCATCCTTTCTTTCTGGAAGACAATTTTTTAAGAATAGGGAGTGATGAATTATCCAAAAAAAGAAGTATTTTTTAACTTACTTGCATTCTTTTTATATAGTGTAAAGGAGAAAAAAAATGAATTAGAAACAAACTGCCCAGAGAGAACACGTACACAAGACAATACTGTCTTTTTATATTTCAACCTGGCTTTATTTGGGCCTGTGAAACTTTCCTCCCAAACAGCACAAACAATCATTTCTGCCATGTCATCTTCTTTCTGTGAACAGCAAAGGGGTCCAAACTTGATCAATTTTTCTAAATGGTAAAAGAATGAGTAAAGTTATATAAGAAAGTTAGGGGTATCATTTTATACAAAACACACTAGCTTTGGAGATTCTGCCATCAGGGATTGAATTGAGCAAGTGTACTTTTTATTGTAAAGTCCTAGAGGAAGAGGAAAGAGAGGAAAAATTATGAGCAAGAAACATGGTAGGGATCTCATTGAATGAATAACAAAAAGTAATACACTGACTTTTTCTAACCTGAAATCCATAAGGCATCTTTTAGCATGATCAGCCATCTGAGAGGTTTTCAATAAGCATCCAATACTGGATGAATCAGTGATAATATATCTGGGCTTCATAAAACCATATAACCACTACATAGCAGCAGTGACGGCAAAAAAAAACCCTACTCTTTTTTTTTTGCTGTTAGTAGTTGTTCGGTTTTTTGAGCTTTGGTAAAATGCTATTGTAGCACTAAGTGTGATTTAACCAGCTCATATTGAGTATTGCCCAACCAGAAAGCAAGGAACTAACTAGATACCAAAGTGAAAATGCATATAAACAATCTGAAATGTAGTAATTGCTCTTTATAATCATCAATTGAAAATGCTGGTATTTTGGTGTGCAGGGAAGATCAAAAGAAGCAATTCCTATTCCACTGCCCTTTATTCCTCTCAGAATGGAATACCAAAGGAGGAGCAGCCTTCAGTCATATGGGCATGTGCAAATTTTCTACCTGTTGACACACCTCTCTTTGTAAGATGCTTGCTGGAAAGTCAGGCTCCAGAGGAAGTGTGTAGGAAATAAGAGGAAACAGCTTTGAAGAATAACTCTATTCTTCTGTTTGTTTCCCTGCTTTTTACACAATACTGAGGAAAGGACAAGGCTCATCTAGCCTAGCTCCTATTCATATGGAGAAAAGGAAATGGAACAACATTGAAAATCTGGTGCCTCCTTCCTACCATGCTACTCCATCACAGAAAGTACATGATCAACTATTTTGGCCCAACACATTTCTGCCGTCTTCTGTTCCTTAAGGTGGGGCAGTCAGAAGTGGAGAATGGTTCGAAATCGGCTGTTTTTATTTATTCCTGGATGGTCCCATCTTAGCACAACCAGGGGCGGGATTCAATTGTACCCATCAGGCACCCTTTTGCTGTCTTTTTTGGCTTAACCTTCCAACCCGCGCCTCAAGTTCTTCGCCTCGATTGGTTCAGCAGCTCTCCGGTTCTCTGGAAGGCCTGCACACGTATATTGTACACTCTCACTCTCTCTCTCTCTCTCTCTGTCTCTGTCTCTGTCTCTGTCTCTCTCTCTCACACACACACACACACACACACGTTAAATACATAAATAAATACATACCTCACTGCCCTCCCTTCCCCGCTGGAGTGTTTGGGCATGGAAAGTGTGTCCGCAAGAGAAAGCTAGGGCAAGCCCCCTTCGTTTACAACCCGAGTTGCGGGAGCCCGAGTTTTTTTGCGCGTAAGTGTGTGCTGGAAGGAGAGATAGACAGAAAGAGAAGGAAAGAAAAAGGGAGAGCGTGGCCGGGAAAACGGGGGGGGGGGAAGAGAGAGAGAGAGACTCTCAGCGAGCAACTCCTGACAGAGTCTAGCCCGACAGCGCGCCTGAGACTCTTCAACTGGGAGAGCGTGAAAATGCGAAAGCAGTAACAGCCCTTCTCGGCTCCACCAGCCGCTTCTCTTCGCCAGCTGCAAGCGCCCGACTATCGCCGGGAGAGAAAAGGCGGGGAGGGGATTCTGGAGGGGCCACATTCCCTGAATCCAGTTTCACTCTTTCTCTCTCCCTTCCCCAACCCCAACCTCCTCTCTCTCCCCCTCCTCCCCTCCCCGCCTCGCTCTCCCCTCCTTTCTTTCTTCCTCTCGCTTCCCCTCTCTCCTTTCCTCCGCGCCCCCCCCAGATGTTGTGCCCAGTGCGGCCGGCCCCCCCTGCACCCCCCACGCTACGCCACTGATAGCACTTAGACTTATATATCGCTTCACCCTGCTTTACAGCCCTCTCTAAGCGGTTTACAGAGTCAGCATATTGCTCCCAACAAACTGGGTCCTCATTTTACTGACCTCAGAAGGATGGCAGACTGAGTCAACCTTGAGCTGGTGAGAATCGAACTGCTGCAGTCGGCAGAATTAGCCTGAAATACTGCTTTCTAATTACTGTGCCACCACGGCTGATATTATGAATATGGGCTGCTTTTTTTCTTGAATAGCTCCAAGCAAGATAATTTTAAATAACTCCCACCATTTTTATTTGTCCTGGAAAGTTCCCTTCCATGCTTTTCTCTTTAGTTAAACATATAGTTATTTCAGGATGATATATATATAAAAGCCCACAGCTTGAAGATGGCAGGTGTGATCCTGCCGAAACGTTGCAATGACAATCTCAACCTTACACAGGAAAAGACCCGAATACAACAAAACCAGCATATATGTGTGTGTGTGTGTGTGTGTGTGTGTGTGTGTGTGTGTGTATTTATGGGAGGGAGTAGTGACCTTCCTCCCATATTTAGTCATACCAGGGGTTGTAACATAAATACATACCTATTTCCCTGGCTCAACTGATAAGGAAGAGAACCCGTGGCTTAGTGGTTGAGACTCCTGCCTAAGATATATACAGCCCGGGTTCTAATCCCAGTAAGGGTATGGCTAGCTGATGAGAGCTAATTAGCTCGAAATAGATCTATCCTAGTCTCCCTTTATTTATTTATCAGTACAATTACAACATATATATATGTTGTAATGCTGATGAGAGCTAATTAGCTCGAAATAGATCTATACTAGTCTCCCTTTATTTATTTATCAGTACAAATATCACACACACACACACACACACACACACACACACACACACACACATATATATATATATATATATATATATATATATATATATATATATATATATATATTGATCCTGAAATAAAAAGAAATTGGTTCACTCTTACACAGCAATTGATAAACTGAAGTAATTGAAAATCAGAGCAACTAAATTTTGATCTGTTTTATTTTCTATTTTGTAAGCATCCTCACCCTTCCCATTGCAGATTATACACAAAGGTTCATCTCACATGTGCATATTCCATTGATCATAAATCAGAGCAATTATTAATCTTGCAGCTTTGCTTCCCCCCCCCCCCCAAATAATAATAAAACCCTTTAATCTGTCTTATTTTCCCACGGACAATGAATGCAGTGAGACAAAGACAGGATCAGTGCCAACACAAGGCCGTCCTTTTTGCTACTTGTTATGGCAGGATCTTATACATAAACCAGAGTGGCTCTCCTTTTATAGTAATAGGAGGGAGGAGGGAAGTGAGAGGGAATTAAAGGGGTCAGAGGTCATGCTGTCTGATGGATGGCAGAATCTTTTTCTGGTTTATGGTCTCTGGTGACTTCTGGGCTCCTTGCATTTAATGACTGACCTAACAAGACATTTAAACTTTCCTTCCTTTGGAGACTAGGCCAAATGCAAAGTTTGACAGGAATTAAGAAAGAATGTATTGTGCCTTTGATCTAAAGGGTCTATTTTTAATCAGTCAGCTGAGAGATAAAATGTCATAGATGTGCCTCCATTTATTTTCCAGAAGCTCTTAACTAAATGTTTAAAACATCTCTTAAACCTTAATATCAGAGACTTCTTGTGTTAACAAAAACAGACCAATAGTAGAAACCAAAACTTTATGATTCTAAATTGATTAAAACTCATAGCCTATTTGTTGGGAATGATATGATGCATGTAGAGTTTGTTTGTACTTGTGCTTTGAAGTTATGATATACTTAAAAGCCAAATTTTGTGGTCATGAAAGAAATGAAATGTCATCAAGGAACTGTAAACTATTGATAGTGTTGCATGTTCCTCTCTTTTTTCTATGAAAGGGCTCAGTCTTTTTTGCTGTGGCCCTGGAACCAAATGTAGATGTTCACCATGTAAATTTGTTTTAAGGAGTTGATACAGTGAAAAAAATTGGCCACTGGAACTACATTTATTAAATGGAGACGTACTTCAAGAATATTGGTTAATCTAAACCAAGGCTTACCAACTACTTTCAAAAAAATTGTGCTGTGTGTTTTAATAATTTGGTTTAAGAACAAACAAGTAGTATGTTGCTAAAACTGGTCTTGCCATTTACTGTCATAGGCAGTTCTGATCATGGTTTGATCATGTTATCTTAATCAAATTCTCTGTTCGTTTCTTTTGAAACAAGTTGGAGAAAGAAGAACTTATTTTTATCTAAGGTTTGAATCAACCAACATAATATATGCGGATATAAGACATAGTAGTAGAACAAAAAGGTCAATTACATTTGTTGAATTTAAACTTGAAAATGATCACTTTAGACATTAAGAGAGAGATAAAAACAGGAAAATGTTTAAAAACCAAACCAATGCATATGATTAGTGTAACACTAAAATAATGCATGGAATAAGAATGCATGGGAAAAGGTGGGATAAAACTGTAATAATTATTATGAAATGGTTTCAGTAAAGAGTTTCTGAAAAGGAGGCATGTGCTTGAAGTATAATTCCTTTCTGGAAGATATTTGAGAAGAAAACAGAGCACTGCACTACTGTGTAGGGGTAGCAATGAGTGTTGTGTAGGGTGAATAAACATAAAAGAAGGGCCCATTATAGACAGAGCAAAGGGAAACCCTTGAGAGAATGCAGTATCTTAGGGAAAGTAGAGAAAGCCCTGTCATTTATCTAAAAGCACATCTCTAGGGTGGACTGAGTAGTCTGATTTATTTGTTGTTTTGTTTTCCTGTATGCTCTCTGCTTTCCAATTTGCTTCCAGCTCCCTTTGAGCAGACCAGTATTCTTTCCTAATTAGGAGGCCCTGGATTTTGTACCTTCAGCCCTCCCACCCACCACCCACCTCCAAAAAAAGAGTTCAGGGCATCTTGTAAATTATTGCATAAGCATCTATATCGATCCCAGGGGAGTTACAGCTCAGAGGAGAGATGAAGGTAGAAATGATTTATGGCAGACTTTCCTGTTGTTGGGTTTGTTGAAGACTTGACCTCTTTTTTATGACTTCAACAGCTGTTTCTGCTTAGAGACTTCTGGCATCTTTATGAACTGTTTTTCCATTCAACCTCTCTCCTTTCTCAGCAGCAATGAATTACTATGTAAGATTACATTCCTGCCCTTTTCTTATTAATATTCTGGCAGACATATTACTATGAAATGTATCCACATCTTCTCTTGGATATGTAGAAATCAGAAATATCCCCTTAACACATTTATGTTAATACAATTACACTCAGAATATTTTCTCACAGATAGTCCACCTTTTAAACTGATCTTATTTTATTTCTTAAAGCAAGCATGAAAACTCTTATTCCTGACTAGCATTAGTATAGCTGTTGGATTCCTGCAGATGTAATGCTTCTACTTCTTTAGCTATTACAAAAGAAAAAGGCCACAGGATTGTGAGATCCTTTCTCCAGTGTTGTTGCTTATCAGTATTAGTGCTGGTTAATGTTTTGCCAACCTTATAGAATTATATTTATAATTTGTTTTTAACCAAAATACAGATAGTCCTCAGACTTACAACCATTTGAAGTTATAACAGCACTGCTAGAAGTGACCTATAACTGATTCTCATACTTAAGGACCACTACAGTATCCTCATGATCGCATGATCAGAATTTGGGCACTTGGCAACTGTCATGTATTTACAGTGGTTGCAAAATCCTAGGCAGTGGTGGGATTCAAATAATTTAACAACCAGTTCTCTGCCTTAATGATGTCTTCCAATGATCAGTTCACCAAACTGTTCAGAGAGTTCGCCCGAAGTGGTGCAAACTGGCTGAATCCCACCACTGATCCTAGGATCATGTGATTGCCTTTTGCGAGCTTCCCAGCTGGCTTCTGACAAGCAAAGTTAATGGGGGAAGCCGGATTTTCTTATTGACCACATGATTCACATAACAACTGCAGTGATTCATTGGACAGAAATAGTTCATAAAATTCGATATGACTCACTTAACAACTGCCTTGCTTAGCAACAAAAATTCTAGACCCAATTGTGGTCATAATTTGAGAACTACCTTTATAAAACTGGCAGAGATGAAGGCACCTGATTGAAAGTGAACTGGTTGGCTTGGCCTGGTTCAGATGCATCCTAGATTCAGTTAGTTTGTGAACAGGGAGTCAAAGGACTGTCAAAATGGCAGCAAGCGTTGCAGATTGAGTAGAGCATCTTGAAAAAGGGCCTTTGCAATTGAGCCACTGCAGTCACAAGACCACCCTCAAATTCTTTGGGTGCCCCACTGACAACCTGTACGTAGATTATAACATTTATAAAGTTTGTTTCTCAAACGTCAGACTCAGTTTTTCAGATTAGTATTAGAGCAACTGTACATCACCCACAAGGTTTTTGCTTACCTAAACATGATAGACCCAAAAGTCACCCATGTGTCCAAGTGAATTAGTAGGGTCCCAATCATTAAATGTATTATATCATCCAAGGAAGATAGGCAGTTAAGAAATATGAAAAACAAACAAGCAAGAAAATCAATATATGCAGCCTTCAGAAAAGCATCTTCAAGAAAGTGGCTGTCAAGAGTAAAAGAGGCAGTAGAAGTAATATACTCAATCTCTTCCTGCATGTGATTTTTTCCCCCTGTTGTTCTTGTAGTCCCTCACTTCTGAACATATTTCTCTGCATCATAGATTGAAACCCCGGAAGAGCTATGGGTGATAGGAAAAAAAGGAACAGTTAATTTCCAGCATTGCTACTGCATCTCCATTGTCCGTTATCATCTCTAAAAACTGCTTTCCTTATATGTAGTCTTAAGGGTTTAAAACAAACTGTATGACCAAACCGTAATCTTATAATCACATTTCTCAGGGGCAAGACTGCAAATTTATATAGACTTAGGAGCGAGCTGTACAGGTGCATTCCCAGAGAATACTAACTGGGCTCTTCTCACAGTATTTGTGCATAAAGAATGAGGATTTCCTTTTCTGCTGACTCAGGAGGGATAACGTTTGGAGTTCGCTTTATATCTGCCTGCCCTACTGCGTCTCTTAAGTGGCCATTGGCCTCATAACCTTGACAGCCCAAATTCCCTAAGACTAGGCTTGTGAATTATTTTTGCAGGCCTGCATGGGAACACAGTAAAGTCAAGCTGAGGTGTTGAATTGGTCTGGGGATGGAGTTGCAGTTCACCTGCTGCGTTTTCTCTCTCTCTGGGTCTTGATAAATCTCCTTTTTATCCAACCCTTATCCCTGTCTTCCACAGCAAAGGACATACACAAGGAGGTTCTTTCATCTCAGCATATCCCCCTGCTGATTAATGGGATGCAGTGTTCCCACGTAGGCAGAGACAACACTATGTCGGCCGTATAATTAGGAGCCAGATAATGAATGCTTAAAGGCTATTCAGTCAAGCTCTCTCCCACCTCCCTGCCAACCAAGACTGTTTCTCAGCAGTGAAGCCAAGTGGAAGAAGGGGTGGCACAAATCCTATTGGCCCTCCGGATAATTGTAGTGGAAAGCAGGGCCTCAGCCAGCAGGGAAAAAAACAGGGTAGGGGGCTGGACAAATGGTTCCCTTTTAATACTATAGAGCCAAACTTTCGGTTGTTTTTTTAATGTGTTTGACCTTGTGGCCGCAGAAGCTCTAAACACGCACATCACTGTGTGCATTTTTTTGTTTCAGATCATTAGGGAAAGCCATCATAATAAGCACAAGACTCGGCCTTCTCAGTAACCTAAGGGCAAAGATGCTGCTGCTTAGTAGCCTTTGAAATGTGGGAAACAAGCCAGAGATACAATACTATTATTCTTTTTATGGGGCTTTACAGTTACACCACCATTCATTGTCCAATTAATAGTTGTAAAAGAGGCTCTCCTTTTCTCTATCCCTGGGTGCTCACCCAGAGAAAATAATAATCTATTTCTGTAAGTGCTGCTACCCAGGGTTGGCCAGACCTCTGACAAAAATAAAGCATAGCTTTAAACGGAGCTATAAGGCTGTCTTTTGAGCTTCAGTTCCAAGTCAGTAGAATTTACGGCCAGGCTTTTCCGCACCCATTACCAAAAAGTTTCCAAGATGCTTTCTGGTATATTTATTAACAGAAAAGAAACCACATCTGAGTACGTAATGAATCTAAAGCATTCGACTTACATGCATTGGAGTGGAACTGATAAACCAGCCCATTTCTAAAATGAATAGGACTGAGCAAGTATCTTGCAATGCGAACAACAGCTGAACTAGTGTCTTCTTCTTAAAATGCAAAGCTCAACAAAGATGCATTTAACGAGAAAAGAATAACCAATGGCCTATTGATAAAATCTTGTTGTGATAGCATTATGTAGTCCTCTAAGTATGAAGAAAATAAAACAGTGCATGCTATCATAAATGGATTTCTACGAAATCAATAAAGAATTAGAGCATAAGAAGAGTCTTGCTGGATCATATCTAAACTCCATTTAGATTAGTATCTTAATTACCACAGTTGACAATTTAAAGCTTCTAAACAGGGCTTGAAAGGAATGGCCTTTGTTTCATTGTTTTTTTCTGGCTTTCTGTGATATATGAGTCTGTAAGAGCACTTACCACCTTAACTTAATGCATCCTCTTGGAGCTAAAAAGACAGCAGTTTTTCTTCTTCAAGAGAGTATCTTTGGCATGTTACTTGTGTCTACAAAGTTAAAAATGGTGTTACTAATGAGGATGGGAAGGCAAAATTTTCATTAACTAAGCTTCTTACATGAAGTTTTGCAGGCATAATGCAGAAACCATGTTCTAGTATCATATTTAGTCTGCTATTTGTTTGGCAAGAAATAAATTTCCCACTGCTTTTACTTTAGATCTTTTTTAAAGAGGACCTGGAGGACTGAATTGGTCATGTTTAAGTGAAACTTAGCCATCTCTCAAAAGCTTCTTTTACAAGATAATTATTTAATATGGATAATTTGAAAGAGGATATAAAAGAAAAGAGAGATAAAGTTGACAGAGGTAAGCAAGAATCATAGCTGATAAAAGAGACAGCAAACAATATTCCAGACCTGGGAAAGGAGAGAGAGTGAGAAACAGAGTCAAAATAAGTGTGCCTTGATTTGGTATGGTAAAATAAAACTCTGGCAGACTTTCAAGATTCTTGGATTATACCCTACAACAATAGAGCACCAGGAGTCCTTTGAATATCTGTTTTCTGATCTAGTCTACCTTGAAGAACTGGCAGATGATCAAGTCAACAATAATCAATGTTTCTCTACTTATATCAGGAACAAATTCCTTTTCCTTCCTTCCTTCCTTCCTTCCTTCCTTCCTTCCTTCCTTCCTTCCTTCCTTCCTTCCTTCCTTCCTTCCTTCCTTCCAGTATTCTATAAAGTAGATTGGGCTGAAAGAGAATGATTGGCCCAAAATTACCCAGTAAATTTCTGCAGCTGAGAGTAGCCTAGAATGTGAGTCTCCTCATTCCAAGTCTAACATTTTAACCATTAAGTCCATGAATATTTAGGGAATTTACAACTCCAAAAGTCATAAACTACATTTTCTGTCTCTAAAATACTCCTCCCAGATTCTCACATCTCTGTTAGGAGGAGTATTTTAGATGGCCACAGCTTTGTGAATACCCACAACTTTGCAAATAAAGCTGGTCTGAACATCATGGAAATTTCAATGCCATAGTTGCAAAGGATCCCAGATTTTATGCACCATTTGGTCTAACTTGTAAATACAAACAGAGAAAAACACAATGAGAGTTGAGAGAGAGAGAGAGAGAGAGAGAGAGAGAGAGAGAGAGAGAGAGAGAGAGAGAGAGAGAGAGAGAGAGAGAGAGAGAGAGAGAGAGAGAGAGATTCATTCATTCATTCTCTGAACAAAGTTGCTTACTAAATTTTTACTATTCTATACTAATATACTATACTAATAAATTTATCTTTCCTGGTCTTAGTTTCCAGGGCCTGTGCTCTCTTCCTAGTCTCTTCTTCCAGCTTTATCAGTATTCCTTGGCCTTCTAATTGTTTTATAGCTAAGATGGCAGGGTTTTATTGTTTCTTAAATCCCTGGGAAGATGACTAGGGAGAGGAATGATTTGGCTTTCCTTTACTTGTCCTAACCAACACCATTTTTCTCTTTCAGCTGCAGTGTGGTTAGTCTATTAAGTGTGCCTGGGAACTTACCTGGCAGCATTTTGTTTAAATAAGCATGAAAGAACACACTGAATAAATATTTTGCTCTTCATCAGGTCTCTGAGAAGTGTATGAGTGGAAGAAATAATTTCTATTGTATATTTATTAAATTAGAAAAAAGTTCTGATAAAGCTAATAAAGTTTTGTATAATGAACTTTTTGTGTGAATAGTTGAAGACTGGTGGCTGAAAGTGCTAACAGCAATATGTAGTGGAAATAAACCATGCATGAAAATGAATGAAAAAGCAAATAGTTCAAGACTGAGCAGGGAGTAAGATATGCATGTGTCATTTCCTTGGACTGTTTAATCTGTTATGGAAAAATCACTGTGGATTGCTTGTGACAATGTTAAAGAAAATGATTGGCAAAGGGAGTATGCATGCACTTTCATATGTGGATAATATCAAGTTGTTGCTTAAGGATCCAAATGATTTACAGTGAACAATAGATATATTTTTTGATGTAATGAGGAAGGTGGAACTGAAAATTAATGTATCAAAACCAAAGTAATTATGCTTGACAGGAAAAATAAACAGCTCCAAGATATGCATAAATTCTAAAAAAATACTATAGCAGATAGATTTGTGTATGTTAAAATTTGTAAATATGGGGAAATGGGTGGGGGGTGTTTAAAACATTCAAGAATGCAAATACAGGTTGAAAGGCAATGGATTTATGTTGTCTCGTATGAAGAATGGTTCCTGAATGAAAGAAAAATGGCTGTATATGAGAATTAGCTTCTGTCAATTTACTTGTGTGGAAATGGGAGTTGAAGAGAAAGAAAAATATAAGTTGAATGCAGTGGAAATGTAATGGGAAAGAATATTGTGTGTTCTTATTCGTGTTTGTGCACATTTGCATGTTAAAACAAGAAGAGACAGGGTAAAAATGGATAGTGAATCTGTATGGATTAAAAACAAATACCTATGAATGACCAATGCAGATTCATTGTGGTGGTTTGGTCATTTAGAGAAAATAAATGAAGATCAGATTGCAAAGCAAATACAAGGAGGAAGAGTGAATGGGTCAAGAGGAAGGGGAAGACTGAGGAAATCACAGATGGAGTTGATGAGATCCTCCAAACGAGAGAACTGAGAAGTCTAAAAAACAAAATGCAGTCTATGAAGCAGGGTGTAGATGTGCTAGAAGCAAGGAAAGAACAATAGGAAAAAGTGTTAAGAACTGGGCTGTAGTAAATTAGATGTCACAAGATTTCCTTTTCCTTTTTCTTAATTTTTGTTGTATCTTATTTAGTTTATCATTTTGTGCTCCTGCACTTTGCATAATATTGCTTAAGAGAATTACTTGTTGGGTGTGTATGATGTATATAAAGATGGCTGCTTTTTAAAATCAAATTGACTGCAAAAGTGGCTCCTGCAGAGGTATCTTATCCCGATTGCCTTTTCCCCCCCTTATGTGCGCAGCTAGAACAGTTCCCTTCCATTCTAATTTTTCCAACCAATATCCACTCTAAACTAGCACGTTTCCCCTAGCAATAAAGCTCAGTTTTCTAATGCTGGATTTAATTTCAGTTGACATTTCTGCAACAGATCTATTGCCACATCTGCTAGGCAAGTTTTTCCATACTCATTGGTCAATATGGACCTTTTTTTCCACGGTTTCCTAATACTGTGCATTTTCTTTGATTAATTTCAGCCTTCTTGACTTCATTTAATACACAACCTAGTTAGGAATATTAACAGGGAGTTTTAAAAAGTTCAAAAGAATGGTTTGTCTGCATGTTTGTTTCGTTTCTACCGAAGAGCCACATTAAGTGTGTTTCTTGTGTCAGCGATGCTATGCTATCCCTAGTTACTGTTCCCAAGGGACAAAGCAGGTCAGGCCTAACATGTCTCTGACCTGTCCAGCGGGAGCAGGGAGAGGACCAAACAGAAGACTTTTTGTTTTAGTTGTTTATACAGTGATTCACTCTGTAGTAACTGGGTTAAAGTCCACTTAAAAAATGAAGAGAACAAAAGGCCTCCTGTTAGTACTGGATATTTGCCTCAAGATATCATAGAAAGGATCTTTTAAAATACTGTAGCAGGATGCAGGAAGCCACAAGCTAACATAGCAGCACTTTAGAAAGAAAAACAGAACCTTAGACTTACATCTGCAACTTTCTCCCCTCAATTCTCCTGAAGTTTTGGTTTTGTTTTAATTGCCCACTTGAAGTGAAAATATGGGAGCCTCACATCTTCTTGAGTGAGTCAAACTATTCTCCAAGGCACCTGAGGATAGAACAAGAAGCAATGGATGGAAACTAATCAAGGAGAGAAGCAACTTGGAACTGAGGAGAAATTTCCTGACAGAACAATTAATCAATGAAACAACTTGTCTACAGAAGTTGTGAATGCTCCAAAACTGGAGGTTTTAAAGATGATGTTGGGTAACTATTTGTCTGAAGTGGTGTAGGGTTTCGTTTCCTGCCTAAGCAGGGGGTAGGACTAGAAGACCTCCAAGGAGCTTTCCAACTCTGTTCTATTCTGTTCTTCGCATATGCATCACTTCTCCATTCCCACATCTTCACATATTGTTCTACT
This sequence comes from Natrix helvetica, assembly GCF_964273705.1. Lineage (NCBI taxonomy): Eukaryota > Metazoa > Chordata > Lepidosauria > Squamata > Natricidae > Natrix > Natrix helvetica. The sequence continues at coordinate 77,011,368 of NC_138548.1, read as the reverse complement.
TCCATTGTTTTGTTTTGTTTTTGTCTTTGCTATTTTTATGTTTATATTTTTTAATCGTTCTTTTCTGTTTTCTTGTTGTAAGCTGCCCTGAGTAGCCCAAAGATGAGATGGGTGGCAAATAAATTTAACAAATAATAAAAGCAAATAAATACATCTCCTAGGCTTCTGAAAAGAAAGGAAAAAGTCAAGGCTTGAGGTTTCTATGATTGCATTTCTTGAGATTGGAGGGCAAATGCTTGCTTGGATAACCTATGGCTTCTACTCTAGGCTTTCCTGCATAAAAAACTATTAGTTACATGACAACTCTGTCTCATCTTTTCCCAAATTTCTCACCAAAAGAACAAAATTGCTGCTGAGTGCGTGATCCTGAAGAAAAATATATCAAATACTAATTTATATTCTTGTAAATATAATTTAACTGTTCATTCTAAAAGATTTTCTAAAATGCACAAATGCCCAACTAGAATAAATAGAAATAGCTCTGGAAAGAGAGGCATCCTTATTCAAACAGATTAAATTGATTAAATACTTATGTTATCACTTGTAGTTCACTCTGGAGTGTTGCAAAATATTCAATAAGCTGCGTTTTTCCATCTCAGCTTCAACATTTTTTATATCACAAGAAGAATTTCCCTCATATAGCAAAATTTTGGGGTATAGATTGACTCATACCTCTCCTCTTTCATCCCATGTTTTATGTTCTTCCTTTGGCAGCTAAAATCACCAAACATGGTGTTTCAAGTATCTCCAAATTTCTGCCATACAACTGGGGAACACACATACAGAGGAAGGCTTGTGGTTTTTAAAAACTGGCAAAAAACTTGTATTTCACTTTTATTTTTCTTTAGAGGGGAGGAGTGAGATTAGGATGCTATGCAAAACAGACCGGAAATTCAGTCTGCCTGGAAGATTCAATTTGGGTTTGAAATAATTTTCTTTTTGGAAAGTATCCTACACAAATTTGATGTTTGGGGATGTGATACTTGTAAATTCAGCAAAGCTATTTTGAGAATTTTATAGGGGAGGGAGGGAGATATCTCTACTTATATTCAATACTGAAAGGAGCTAACTTTGGCTGTTGCACTAATGGCCAGTGTCTATCTAGGCCGGGGGTTTTCCCTGACCCAAGTTTACACTTTCCCGAATCAGCTTGTTGCGCCCAGGTTATTCATGCCAAAGAAAGCAAACAGGCCAGTGGTAGGTTTCAATTTCTTTTAGAATCTCTTCTGTAGATGTGGCCTGCTTTGTGGGAGTGGCTTCCAGCCATTTGACCGGGTGGGAGTGGCTTGCCAGCCATATGACCGAGTGGGCGTGGCTTGCCAGCCATGTGACTGGGTGGGCGTGGCCAACTTGTAAATGTGTTGAAACTCACTTAACAACGCTCTTGCTTAGCAACCAAAATGTTGGCTCAGAAACTCTGGCATTTGAAGCACGCAAGTCTTAAAGCTGTCAAGTTACAAGACCCTTGCACCCCTAACCCTTTAGGGGAAAAAAACCCAGGGGTGTTCAAACTTGACAGCTTTAAGACTTGTGGACTTCAACTCCCAGAATTCCTCCTCCAGTCATGTTGGCTCAGGAACTCTGGCATTGAAGTATGCAATTTTTAAAGTTGTCAAGTTACAAGAGCCTTGCACCCCTAACCCTTTAGAAAAAAAAAACCCCAGGGATGTTCAAACGTGACAGCTTTAAGACTTTAAGGTTTAGATAGGACTCTTAGAGGCAGGCGGGGCGATTGGTGAGCCAGCCAATCAGTGAGCGGCGGGCGGGGCAAGTGTGGTGCAGACGGGTGTGGGGAGGGAGCTGGAACCGGTTCTAAATGGCACGGTAGATTTGTGGAACCTCTTCTATAGAAGAGGTTAGAACTGGCAGGAACCCACCCCTGAAACAGGACCACAACTGTTGTGGGCCTGTAGCCTGTGTTCTTCGTTAATCCTGAAGAAAATGGAGAGCATGTGAAACACATTTTAGCACAGATGAACGGTGCATTGAGCTGGCTTTCAAACTACAAATAATTTTGCATTATTAAAAGCAAAAAAGAAAAAAAAGCATACACACACACGCACAAACACCCCCCAAAACGGAGTTATTTATATAAATTCTTATGTTTGTCATTCTAAAATAACTACCACTTTGCTGGAAAGATGTTGATACTTTCCTTTACTAAACAAACTAGAATAACCAGGCCATCAATCAGATGCTGTACTTTGGGGGTAGCAAGCACATATATGCACTCATTAGTAATCCCACAATAACAAGCCAAGGCCTATATAGAGAAGGGAAGGCAAATGAACATTCACCGAACAGAGAAAGTAGCAATCAGAGAAAATGTCAGGAAAAGGACAGTCAGCAAAGAAAGAGAAGGAATACCCTGTATTTCATTTCAGACAGGTCTTGAGTTTCCTGAATAAAATTTGAGAATCATTCTTAAGATCATTCTGGGCATGTTTGAAACTATGGCAGAAGTTAAATGCAAGCAAATCTATTTATTTACAAATGATTTTATTTGTATGGGATGCCCATCTCAAACCAGTGACTCTGGGTGGCAGCTGCATTCGTTTTTATTTGAATCGATGTGCTTAGAGTTCCTCTAGAGGTAGCAAGGTGCTGCCCAATCACTCCTTAGAAAATTGCCAGTCATATCAGCCTCACTAAGTAGACCAGACTGGAAACATGACCAGATCAGCTAATTCTACTTTATTGCAAGGTTACATTAACAGAATCTTGCAAATATAAAAATACAAATCTACTCTCATCTCCATTACTCCTAGAAATCAAGGAGGACCTCTTCCGAGTCTCTTGCCCTGCCCACTATCCAGCTGCGGGCTAAGTTGCCTTTTATCTGAACGGTTGCCTTGACAGTATCTCTGGACCCAAGTCTCCCAAGATCATTTTCGCATAGCATTATAAGTCAGAACTATCTGTATTCAGTGTCTTTCCAATTGAATTCATCACACTTGCTGCAGATAAAAAGATTCTGGGATGCAGTTTGTATCATCAGGGTATATTTTTAATCATTGTTTTGCTTATTTTAGAAATAGACTTTCCCTCAAGTTGAGCATTCTTTCTAATGACTTCATATAAACACCTATGCAGTTTGTTAGCAACCATACAAAAGTGGTTTGCTCTTCCTTTTCTTCTTTCAGAAATGTTCTGATGTCCCAGTTGCACGCACAGCCTTGGTATTCCGTAACAACTTAGAAACCATGTAATACCTGAGCCAAGTCCTAGGCACAAAAAAAGCCTTTGACCTAGTATAGTGCTAACTTGCCCAGTCTGCTGGGGATGAATGCAGTTATTCAGACAAGGAAGAACCTCCACATCACTGCCAACCATAGAGAAGAGCTGTAAAAATATCAGCCAATGTAGAGTTACTAATTATTGGTATTCAGAACAATATCTGTAGATGAGAAAGAATCAAAATGTTGGCAGACATTGGCAGACAATAAAGCATATATTTCTGTAAATGATTACCAGTCACTTTGAGCCATGCTTTGGTGGAAAAGTGGAATGTAAATTCAGTAAATAAATTATAGAAGAATAGCCTTTGATCGGGTTTATTTTCATCTGAAATAGAATCTGCAGGGTAAAAATGTAGAGTTTGATCAGTTATTTCTCTGCACTGCGGAATTTCCATTGAATTGGCAATGGAAATTAGAGGCATTAAAAAGTAGTGCCAGGCTTTTGTAAATAATTACAGTTCCAGATGTAGCTATCTGTACTGATCCTAGAACACATAAATCTACCATTTGCCCAAGCAAAGATTAGCAAAGATTAGTATTCATCCCCACTATGATTAATGAAGGTTGGACGCAGCACACATGGGATCTGAAATATTTCTGTCTCAGTTCATTGCTGCGTTAAAAAACCCAAAACATGAGAATAAGGAATAATAAAAAGGACACTGTCATCATATTCCTAAACTTTCTACTTGCAAGATGAAAATTACTGTGCATTTTAAATATGTCTGAACTGAAACAACAAAAAGCAATTCATGTGTAACATCCTGGTTAGATTGCTTTTCGTTTGTTCATAAATCAGTCTGTAGATAGGGAATAACCGATGAGAAGAATATGTTCTGTGACTGCTTTTTGAGTCACCGAAAATTTTCTGTTTTTTTTATTGTGTCACTTCTACTCAAGTATTAGAGAACCAGGAAAGAAGGTGACATTAGAAACTTGGATCAAAAAATTCAAATGCAAATTCCTCATAGGTAACAATTCAAAATTTGTTTCTTTTTAAAAATACGTTAATTTTTATTCTCATAAAAATGTGTCAGGATAAGGAGAATGCTGCTATTGCATTGCTAGCCTCACTACTAATGAGTGAAACCAAGAAATCTTTGCAATGGTTGTGCTACATGAATATTCAAAGACACAATGATGGAACATGAGAAATCCAATTTCACCCTTACACAATGTGACCACTAAAATGTGCATGTCTCAAAATCATCAGTACAAGATTCCCTGTGGCATAGTGTCTAGTCAAAACACTGCCCCGTATCCTACCATTTTTTCATTGTTTTTCCTATGGGTTTTACAGGAAACTGCAACCTTGTAGGCATATAGAGGCCTTTATAAGTTTCTGCCTGTTGTGCGGAAGGCTGAGAAGGAGAAGCCTCATGCTTTGTCTGTCTGCTTCTTCTTGCCTTTCTTTCCAGTTTTTCTTCCTAACAAGGCAGACTGTTGCTTCCTCAAGTAAAGAAGATATGTGAGATCTTTGAGTTGGAAGGGGTTCTTTATGCTAAGTTTAATTCCAGTGCAATGTATTCTTTACCGGTGGTTGTTTTGCCTCTGCTTGCATACATGGAAGGAGAATTCATTTCCTTCCTTGGTAATTAATTCCATTGTTGGACTACTTTTATTGTGAAGATGTATTTCCTAACATTTAACTGGAATTGTCCTTCCTGGAACAAATCCATGATTTTGGCACTTTAAAGCTATAAAAAAAACTTGCATAGAACTATCTTAGACAGTGTTCTCTTATGGGACCCAAGAACCATCCACTGTCCCTATTGGGGACCTGTTGCTTCTTGGTCCAAAGTCCTCTTTTCTGATGAGAGCAACTTTTGCCAAAAGCACCAAAAACTGGTTCAAATACCGTGGGATTACTGTGCTTGATTGGCCTCTCCATTCTTCCTCCATACTCTGGGTCCTTGGTTTCCAAATGAGATGCAAAAGTTGCTCTCATCAGAAAAGAGGACTTTGGACCACTGAGCAACAGGACTTTGGACCACTGTGCTTCATTAAGACCAGGTCAACGCAGCCGTCTACCAGGAGATTTTGGAGCACTTCATGCTTCCTTCTGCAGACGAGATTTATGGGGATGCTGACTTCATTTTCCAGCTGCCCACACTGCCAAAAGCACCAAAACCTGGTTCAATGACTGTTGATTGGCCAGCAAACTCGTCTGACCTGAACCCCATAGAGAATCTATGGGGCATTGCCAAGAGAAAGATGAGAGACATGAGACCGAACAATGCAGAAGAGCTGAACACCGCTATTGAAGCATCCTGGTCTTCCATAACACCTCAGCAGTGCCACAGGCTGATAGCTTCCGTGCCACGCCGCATTGAGGCAGTAATTGCTGCAAAAGGAGCCCAAACCAAGTACTGAGTACATATGCATGCTTATACTTTTCAGAGGTCCGATATTGTTCTATGTGCAATCCTTGTTTTATTGATTGCATGTAATATTCTAATTTTCTGAGATGGTGGATTTGGGGTTTTCATGAGCTGTAAACCATAATCATCACAATTATGAAAAATCACTGCTTGGACTATCTTGCTTTGCATGTAATGAGTCTTATCTCATATATTAGTTTCAGCTTTTAAGTTGCATTACTGACATAAATGAACTTTTGCACAATATTCTAATTTTTTGAGTTTCACCTGTACAAGTCCAACCCAGCGATCCTTCACAAAAGCCTTGAAAACCTGACTTTTTGTCCCTGGTTCTAGACCAGGATGTTCTGTGAGACCACTAGTGATTCTAAATAGTCTTTTGTGAGTTGGCATGGCTTTTATCTCATAATGTGGCCATATATATTGTTTCTAATATTGGCTTTAACTCTTGTAAGCTGCTTAGAATATTCTATAAATGGTCAGTCATCAGAATGAAATAAATTGCCTCAAGGAAGACCTAGTTTCCAGTTGCCTATTGTCCACCTCACCATCTCCCTCTCTTTCTCTGAATCTTTCTTAAAATTTGATGCTTAAAATTGGACACAACAATAAGGGTGAGATCTTACCAATTCAGAATATAGTGAAACCATAACCTGCAATGCCTCAGGTTCAAAGGCAAAAAGTTTCTTTGGTGTATATGAATATGCAAACAGCACTTGGTACAAGTCCCTAAACTAAATGCATATTTTCTGGGATGGGATAGCAGCAGGGATGGGATTCTCCCGGTTCGGAACAGTTCACCCGGTGTGTATTTTCTGAACTGCATACGCACACGCTCAGCGGTTATTAAACTGTTAGGATCCCACCCCTGGATGGCAGCCACAGCAAACAGTCATGCAAACCATGCCTACTTTAAAGATGTGCAAGTAGGTGCCATATGAGTGTCTCTGAATAAGTGAATCATCATTTTGCTTTCCAAAGTGCTGCATATTATATATAGGATGCCCCGAACGTGCAGTTTTAAGCTTTATTTATAAGAAATAGAATCTTTTCCTAGAATTACTTCTGCTTTTTTGGCAGAAGTAATTTTTGATCACATTTCTGACTCATATTCAGCTGAACAGCCAGGTATTATACCACTGAGTTGGTATAATAACTGGCTGTTTTGCCTTACTGAATTTTTCCTCAGATTTTATTATCTATCTATCTATCTATCTATCTATCTATCTATCTATCTATCTATCTATCTATCTATCTATCTATCTATCTATCTATCTATCTATCTATCTATCTATCTGGAAACATGCCTTCTACAAAGGCACAAATGCCAACCCTATTGGTGTTTTTATTTCCAAGAATACATGTCCCATCCTGAGTCCCAGAAGCAATTTTCCTCATCATCACATCCTTTGCTTGGCACATTGGACTACAAGAGCACTCCACAATTTTCAGTCCCCACTATAGTCTCTACATCATTCCATTTAAAGTTGATATTTTTCAGATCTTCCAGAAATTTTTGGCGCCAGGTTTTCTTTGGCATTCTTCATTTTCTCCAACCATCTGGTGGAATCCAATTGATTGCAGGTTTTGCTGGACGCTGTTCCCACATGCGGAGCACGTGTCCAGCAAAGCACATTCTTCATTCTGTCATGATGTCAGAGAGTCTTCGGGAATTACTTCTTTGTAGATTTTCCTCGTTTGTGACATGGTCCTGATACGAGATATGAAGAATCCTTTTCAGACAATATTATTGGAAGCCTTTGATCTTATGAATAATTTTTATAGATTTCCAGGTCTCACTGGCATAGATGACAGTCAGTAAGACAGTGGCATTAAATAATTTGATCTTGGTTGCTATGTGTATAGCGGACGTGGTTCATATTGTTCAGCAGTTGCTTTACCTATTCAGTATTTCACATGTGCTTCTGTTCTCATATCTGTTTCCATGATGCTACCAAGGTAGTTAAAATCGTCCACAAATTTTAAGGCCTGTCCTAATATTATCAGAGTGTTGTAAGAGACAAGAATAAAAAAATGTGAATGGCAGTAATGGCAGTGCTTTGTTAAAATGGGGTTTACAAGCAGTGAGTGACAGACATCATCTGGGGGTTTACAGGACATAGTATGAAATAAGGGTAGAGTCTGCTTGTTTTGCTATCCAAGAAAAAGCTCTGTGGATATTTTGATCTTCATCAGTTTCCTGAACCATTTGGATCATGCCCAAAGTGAAAGGTGAGAAATGCATGGTCCCATATCTTTTTTATAATGTGGTTCTTGGTCAGGCCCCTATGGATCAAAGTGTTATTATTTTATACTATTATTATTTTGTATTATACGGGTGCTAAAGCAATATTGTGGATTTAAAGAAGCAATTTGGGATTTGGAGTTCAGATTCACAGTCTAGAAAAAAAAGAAGGACTAGGGGTCACGTGGTAGCAGTATTCTGGTATTTGAGGGGCTGCCACAAACCAGAGAATGTCAACTTATTTTCCAAAGCACCAGAAGGCAAAATAAAAAACAATGGATGAAAACTAATCAAGGAGAGAAGCAACCTGGAATTAAGGATAAACTTCCTAACAGTGAGAACAATTAATCAGTGGAACAGCTTGCCTTCAGAAGTCGTAGATACTTCATCAATGTAGGTTTTTAAGAAGAGACTGAACAGCCATTTGCCTCAAATTGTTTAGGGTCTCCTGCTTGAGCAGAGGGTTAGACTAGAAGACCTCCAAGGTCCCTTCCAGTTCTATTCTGATTAATTGATATACTCACATTCCTAGGCAAATTACTATTAACATATGAACTCAGCTAAATGATCTTTGAGAATATATTCCAACTCAAGTGAATGATGAATAAATAGTGAATGTATATTGAATCAGTAGATTTTTGGTGAATACTCAATCATCTCTTTCAACAAAAGTTGTAAGAGAAACTGATTGTAAGGAGATTTTTATTCCCATAGTGAGATCTATTGTTCATAGAAGTTGCAACCTAAAAGTTCTACAAAAAATAAATCGTGATTACCGCACATTAGAAACTATGAATCAAGTAATAAAGAGATGGAGGAGTGGCAAGACTCAAAGTCGTGGACTGAGAAAGGCTTTGATCAGCTGCTAGTTCTCCAGCTTGTAACCTGAGCCCCTCGTTCATAGTGGTTAGAAGCATATGCCGCTTGTTCAAGGCTAAGAGTGCAAGAGGGCAGATACAGAATGCTCTAATAGAGGTGACAGGAAACTGGCGTTTACAGCCAAGGTCAGAGATGCTGGAACAGTTTGTCTTCAACTGGACCATTAACCAGCTGATGAGTTCAAACATGCGTTTCCTTCCTAGTTTAAAAGAGCAGTATTTTGGAAGCAGGAGCCAATCTTCCTATTTTTAATTGTTCACTGTGTGCTATTCAGCCATCCTCACTTAAATAGCACACCAAACCATAAAAAAGATCAATCTATAAAATAAATATTTTGAAACTGGGTTTGCTCATGAAATAATAGATGGAGAGCTTGCATAGGTGTGCTAAGATCCTCTTTCTCATTCTATCCAGCCTAGATCCTGAAATACCTTTTTAACCATTAGTGGAATTCAATTTTTTTTACTACCGATTCTATGGGTGTGGCTTGGTGGGCGTGGCAGGGGAAGGATACTGTAAAATCTCCATTCCCACCCCACTCCAAGAGAAGTTTACTGCAAAATCCCAATGTCCTCCCAATCAGCTGGGACTCGGGAGGTAGAGAATAGATGAGGGGCAGGCCAATCAGAGGTGGTATTTACCGGTTCTCCAAACTACTCGAAATTTCCGCTACCAGTTCTCCAGAACTGGTCAGAACCTGCTGAATACCACCACCGTTTTTAACCCTATTGGCAAACTGAGCTCCGTCACTCCTTGAAATCTGTTACATGGACGGGATGGAGAAAGGTATGGCTTGGAATCAGAGTGATTTTTAAAGCATATTTCTAACAATGAAAAGCAATTCTGTAGAGCCAAAGGTCACAGGATGAAGCAGCATTACAGGCAACTGATGGTAGAAACCATAGATTCCTACTGGGTGAACCACTCTCTTATCCTCCTCATACTTTTAAGAAAGGTTATATGCAATCCTGGTTCCATAGCCATACAGAATAGTCTTCTTGGCAACTTTAATCAGTGCAGGCGAAAAACTGCCGAGTGACCTCATGTTAGCATAGAATGCTTGCTCTGTTCATGAAAAAGACGTTGCTGGAGTGGAATGAGCCAAAGTCAGTAATAGTTTATTACTTCAGTCCTGGGCTTAGAGGATGTACACACTTTTTTAATGCCTCCACAGACTGACACAACAAATACTCCCAAAACTGAGAGCAGAAAGTAAAATCCTATGACCCAGTTTCAACAACAACAACAACAAAAATCACATCCATCACACAGCATGGTAACTAAAAATACAAAGGTTAACATTGTTTTCTAAAAATAAAGGCTTTGATCTTCATCCGCAGGAATCGGTTTGCTTGAATGAAGCTCTCCTTTCCTCCCCTACATAGGGACCCCATGGTTGTACCCAGCACGCACCTCTTCAGCATATTGGTTTTATCTTTAAAAGTTAAAAGCAAAGGCAATTTGCCTTGAGAAAACCTGGATCTGACAAGGAGATGATAGCTTTTGTTGCCTTTGTACAAAGAATAAAGATTCTTATTTGTAGCCCCAGTCAAGTTTGTCTCTTTCCTATGAGGCTCTTACATAGTTTGTAATAGGGGAGATTATTTCAGATCAGAGATAAGATCAGATAACAAGAATAAAATTATGGTCATTTTTTTTTGCTTCCCTTTCCTCATCCTATTGGTTTCCCCCACCCCACCCCCGGGGGTAATTGATCTATTCTCTAAAATCCAAATATTTCAGGATTTTTAAAAAATTGTAGATTGAAATCAACAAATGTACCTCTTATCCACAGTAAGGAAATTAAAATACAAGAACCAAATTTATATTGAAACAATTTAATATTTGAAACAGGGAGAACATGGTAACATTGAGAGGTTTGGTGGCACATCTTTAAGGGTTTTCAAAAGATAGGATAATAAAAGAATAACAGAGTTGGAAGGGGCCTTAGAGGTCTTCTAGTCCAACCCCTGCTTAAGCAGGACACCTAATAAGGAAGTGAGTAGGAAAATATGAACATTCAGAAAGTTCCTTACTGCTAGTAACTGGTCATGCTACCTTTATTTTTTATTTTATTTTTAAAGACAAATCTCAAAACTATAACTAAATATTTAAAAAAACAGGGAAAGGTCTAAACATCAGCAACAAAATAAGTCAAGAACAAGTACTATAATTAATACATAAAAAGTCTTTAAACAACAAATTAAATCTGGCTGGTATGGACTCATATTGATCAATCTTTGAATTTGTTGATAGCAGATTCAAAGTTTGAGGGTAAACTCATTTCTACAAACCAGAATAAAAGACAGCTCTCTTGTCCTGCAAACATGAGGTTTTATCAAGCCTAAACATAACAAACAGTGACTTCATGACAAAAGAAATTGATAGATCAGAAAATTAAATTAAAAGGATGATCTACTCCATATATTGGACCATAGGTAAACTAAGGTATGACAAGTTTCACTTTGTTACTGTAGTCCTTAAATACTAAATCTAATACATTAGGACTAGTGTCAATGCTGATATTTTTGACACAAGAGGTTAGCCATCTTCATCTTCATCAGATCACTTCCAGTTGGTAAAACCAGCAGATAGTTAGTTTAAAAAGTTAGACCCCCAAATGACTGGTTCATTAACTGAAATTTAGTCATGATTCAGTAACTCAGTTTTCCTTGTTAGCATTTGTAGTCTTCAGGATGGTGGATCTTTTTAAATTTTAAATTTTAATTGTACATTGGGTTTCTTACAATTGGGGTATTTTAATGGTGATTTTTAACTGTCTAAATGTTGTAATTTGTTACCTCCTCCGTGCATGTGTGTCTTTGCATATATGTATGTTTATGTGTTTGTACACATGTTTTATGTTCTATATGCTCCATTGTACGCCGCCCCGAGTCCTGTCTGGAAAGGGAGCGGCTAATAAATTCAAATTATTAATTATTATTATTATTGTAGAATATCTAGCCAGAAAATGACAGACTGAGATGGTTGATTTACCTTCAGCAGAATAGAAGCCTTTTGATGAAGTTTATAGGATGGGTGATCTTGCTTGTTCCTTTGAGTGAAACTGAGAGTTTTCATAAAGTTGATACCATACCATACAAAGCACTGGCTGCTTTGTAATAATTTGATTGTCAGAATTGTCAACATGGCAACTCCACTTTCTACTTCAAGAGCACTTTGGGGATGATAGAACAGAGTGAATTGTTAACAAGAGATCCTGAAATCAATATGCCCTCGGCGTGATGTCCCGATGCCTGGAGGCTGTGCGGATCTGGATGGGGAGGAACAGGCTCAAGCTCAGTCCCTCCAAGACTGAGTGGCTGTGGTTTCCGTCATCCCGATTTGTGCATCTTGTTCCATCTTTGATGATAGGGGGAGAAATTTTAGCCCCCTCAGAGAAGGTTCGCAATCTGGGACTCCTCCTGGATACGCGGCTTAGTTTAGAAGAACACCTGACGGCCGTGACCAGGGGGGCCTTTTACCAGGTCGCCTGGTACGTCAGTTGTGTCCCTTCCTCACTCATGCCCTCGTCCTTTCTCACCTGGACTACTGCAACACTCTCTACATGGGGCTGCCCTTGAAGAGCACCCGGAGGCTTCAGCTGGTCCAGAATGCGGCCGTGCGGGTTATCATGGGGGTACCTAGGTGCTCCCATGTTACACCCCTTTTCGGCGGCCTGCACTGGTTGCCGGTTGTTTTCCAGGTGCAATTCAAGGTATTAATTATGACCTTTAAAGCGCTCCATGGCTTAGGCCCAGGGTACCTGCGAGACCACCTACTGCCACCAGTAGCCTCCCACCGTCCAGTACGATCCCACAGAGTTGGCCTCCTCAGGGTGCCGTCAGCCAGATAGTGTCGGCTGGTGACCCCCAGGGGGAGAGCCTTCTCTATGGGAGCGCCTTCCCTCTGGAATGAGCTGCCCCCAGAGCTAGGCATAATCCCTGACCTCCGGTCCTTCCGACACGCCCTAAAAAGTTGGCTTTCCACCAAGCCGACCTGGCCTGTTAATTTTATTTCATTTTTTAAATGTATTGTCCTATAAATTGGGTTTGTTTTTTGGATATGTATTTAATTTCTTTTTAACTTTCGGGATGTGTGTTTTTTAATGTTGTATGCCGCTCTGAGTCTTTTGGGAGAAGGGCGGTATATAAATCCAATAAAACAAACAAAACAAACAATAGGCTATTTTTAATATGTCACAACAAATCCAGTGTTCTTATATAATAGCTTTTTCTCTCGGTGATTTTGAAGTGAAAGTCTAGTTATCTCTTTTTTATACAACATTCATTTGTTCTTGGGAGTATAATTACTTGTATTTACAGTTAAGAAAGTAAATGATAATGGAAATGTTTTTGAACAATATTGGTAAGGAATGAGTTAAATCACATCGCTTTTCTCAATCATTGTGTAAAAGAGTTTTGAAAAGTTCTCCCTATACTAGGAAGCCCTGGGTTTCTAGCCTTAGTTTAATAGGATTCTAACTTAGTTAAGTAGGATTCTTTTTTTCAGATTTCCTATCCTCAAGCAGTGAAAGAAATAGGCCACTCAATCCTGGATGGCCATGTAAAGAATACCTATACGGACATCCAAAAATATTTTTCCAACATTTTTTTCAAAATCAAATTAATATATTTAATGAATTGTTTTCACAATCTAACAATGTCAATGTGAACTCAGTATATGGTAGAACACACAATGTACCCAGGGAAGTACATATTAAATTTCTCAGAAAAACCACAAGAGATGAAATTCTGAGTGCACAAAGGGGGCAAGTTTTGAAATACCAAGATAGGGAAATAACCATTCTGAAACAGATCCCCAAGAAAGTGAGGGAGAAAAGGAAAAATTATTTGCAATTAGCGAAAAAACTTTACCAGAAGGGGGTGTGGTTCAGATGGCTGATGCCTGAAGGTATGTTAATATTCTGGGAGGACACAAGAGTTAGAATCAATACAACTATAGAGGCACAGGCCTTTATGGAAAAAAATAAAGCTCTCCTAGATAAACCAGATGATCTTACAACAAACACACAGGACACGGGAGGGGCCGGAGCTCTGCTGGCGGGGGGAAAGGGGGCAATACCGAGAAAACTCAGATCACAAAAATGAGTAAGAAAATCTGCTTGATATAAATTGATTGAAATTATTAACTGAATTTATATGCTGACTATATATTGCTATTTAGTATTGAACTTTGTGTAAATGTATACTATGAGTATGGGGGGAGGGGACACCTGCCGCACACTGCAACTGCCAAAATTTGTAACCTTTCCATTACCCCTTTCCTTTTCTATTCCCTTAAAAAACCAATAAAACTTTGTTTTTTTAAAAAAATGTTCTCCCACCTGTCAGTGCTGGAATGAAGCATTGTTTTCACTACATCTCCAACAACAGAATGATTTACTCACTCCTTTTCTATACAAATGCAATATGGTTCAGTTGTCAAAGATGGGAATAATGTAGACTTCTCTGAAGATAATTATTTAATTTTAAAAGCATTACCTTTACCTTTAAAATAAGCCTGAGAATATCTTATAAAGGCATAGGGTTTTTAACTAAAATTCATTTTTTTCCCTTGCAATTAGATTCTTTACAGTTAATTATTGTAATCACTCATTGGGCTATGGATGACATAAAAATTATTTTAAGTATGAATAATTGAAAAGTGATGGATTTCTTAATGAAATGGCATAAAGCATTTGATAGTTCAATTGTTCTTAAATTTTAAGAATGACATGTTAAGTTTTGAAAATGTTATCTTCGTCACTTAATGTAGATCAGGGGTCTCAAACTCACGTTATCAGCGCGCATCACATGACATATTGGGACTTTCCCCCCTTACACTAAACTGGACAGGGGTGGGGCCAGCACATGACGCATCTGGCCTGGGAGCCGCGAGTTTGACACTCCTGATGTAGTTGTTTTACTGTTATATTAAATTTCAGTGAAATCATACTTTAAGATTTTACTATCCTTCTATATTATTGATTAAGGTGGACAGTGTAGATATGAATGCATACATCCAATTGCTATTGTCATTTTCGAGAAATCAAACTTGTCCCAGGGTGAAAAACTACCCTATTTGCTTGAAGCCAACATGAAGACTCATGTATGGTTGTGGTTCCAGGAAGAAGCTAATTAATAAGCCTTTTTACTCTGCATTTGGCAAGATTATATCCAGGAAGTTATAAGACCGAAACTATCCCTTTCTTTCTATTTCCAACTATCCACTCTCCTTCAAAGTGAAAAACTATGGGACATATGCTGTCTCCTGTCTATGATTCCAAATTATTGTGAACCAACTCACTGAGTCTCCCAAAGTGCATCTTAAGTTTCCAGCAGGAGGGCAAGTATGAAACTGAAATGGACCTTTCACCTGCTCCACTGGCTTGGAGCTCTGGGTGCCTAGCATTGACCTGTCCTGGCCTCTAACCTCTGACCCCTCCTTCTGACCCTGCTAGATTATTCCTGCTGTGCCTTTGGCCCCTCGGCTGTGGCTTTAGTGTCAGGAGCAATTGTGAGATGGAATAAGAAAATCTCTCCTAATGACTTGCTATTGTTAGGGGATGTAATCAATACTCTGAGCTAAGCCAGAGTGCCAGAGAAGAGGAACTTTAACCCTGGGTGTGCTGAATTCTGCCTGTGGAAAAAACCCCAAGGAATTGCCTTAGATAACACCAACGACCAATTAACATTGAAGGATAACTCTGGGATCTGACTAATTATGAGAAGCAATTCATCTAATCTGAGTATTATTGCAAATACGCTTCATGAATCTGCCCATCTTGCTTTGTTTCACGTATATGTAAGTGTGATTTACATATGTGATTTTCCCAAGAAGTCATCTATATATGTGAGTTCTCGGGGAAACCACAGAAACAATATTATTGTCTAACTTCTGTATCTAGATATAGGACGTGTCCCTGTACTGAAAATAGCATTTGATTGGTTGACACTATCTGGTAAGACTTTACTTCTCACAAACAGCAGAAGAGAGGTTACACTGTGAACTTATGAACTTTCGATAAAAAGTAAGGGCTCAGATGAATACATTTTGTAAAAAAATCAAGAAGCAAGCCTAATCTTCTCTAATATTTCTTTCCTGCATGCAATATTTTTTCTTCTTTTCAGTGAAAGGGTAGTTATGTGAGGCCCTGCATATAGATGAGTTCCAGATAACCAGCTTCTCAGCTGCTTGTGAAAAACAACTAACATTGTTTTATGAAAAGAATTATTTTTTCCATCCGCACATGGTAGTCCTTGAGAAGTTACAGAAAGAATGATTGGGAAAAAGAAGGTATTCTTCCTCTCCCATTCCGATCCCCATCTCATCCCCAAATGCAAGTATTTCAATCAATCTCCTCTTCTTCCATTTGACAACTTGCCCGGCCTGTCTCCTTCCTTCATTGCCTCTCTTTTCTTTCACTGTCTTCTGTTATTTCCACTCTCCTTTTTTAAATATTGTGGCTTTGGTTTGGGATGGTGGAGCCCTTGTGTGATACTTTGACCTGGCAAATTTCTTTTTGGCTTTCTTAGCAATACTGGTCTTCTGTGATCACTAAATCTAGATCAGTGTTTTTGTTTACAGTTCACTGGTGCTGCCACAAAGAGAATAGGGCAATCAATTTCACATCACCACTAAAGCTATTAAGATTTCAATGTGGTTTTGGATAAATTTCTCCAGTTTTCTTACAGCGCCACAGATTCAGAACCAGGGGAGATATGATAGCAGTGTTCCAATATTTGAGGGGTTGCCACAGAGAGGAGGGGGCCAACATATTTTCCAAAGCATCTGAAGGCCCATACAAGGAATAATGGAGGAAACTGACCAAGGAGAGATTCAACCTAGAAATAAGGAGGAACTTTCTGACAGTGGGAACAATCAACCAATGGAACAGCTTGCCTTCGGAAGTTGTAGGAGCTTCATCGGTTGAGACTTTCAAGAAGAGTTTGGCTGCCATTTGTCAGAAATGGCGTAGGGTCTCCTGCTTGAGTGGTGGGTTGGACTAGATGACCTATAAGGTCCCTTCCAACTCGGTTAATCTGTTAAATATACTAGATTTATGAAGCACTGGTATGCAGCATAGAAATTGTGATGCTATTATAAAATCGCATTTCTCTGATCTTCCTCCATTTCTGGGCACTATTGGTGCAATTCCATGTGGTGATTCTTTCTGAATTAACATTCTTTTTCAAATAATGTAATCTGTTCTTCCAGGTGACTTTGTGTAGAGTGCAGAATGAGTGGTTCATAAGTAGTTGGCATCTGAGTGAGTTTCCTATTTGGATTATACAGGAAGTAAGAAATACCTGGAAAATTGGGAAGCAAAAACCTCTGAAGCCAAGCAATGGGTTTCTATCTGGAATGGCAAATTCTATTACTTCACCTTCCCACAACTCCCAACTAGTTTCCAGTACAACATTTATTGAACCTGCCAATTGTAGGAGTAAGAGATTAACTCCCAAGGACTGATATATGTACTCAATTATATATGTGTTCATGCTGAACACTAGTCTGAACCTATTTAATTCAATTACGCAGACACATGCTTTGTATTTTGGATAATAAAATACCTTTTTGTACTATTGTGTTGGGCAACCTCTTACAGTAATGATGTGAGTCATCTTGTTATGGTTGGACACAATCGTAAACTGGGATTCTTGTATTCTTTAATGTTGCTATGAAGTTATGATCCCTTACCTAATTATAATCTCTGTTTCATCATACAAGTAATGCAAGGCTGAGTAATTAAATCCTCTATTTAAAAGAAGTAAGTACTTTATAAAGAGACCTGTGTGCGGGTGGTGACGTTACCACATCTAGTTTCATAGTATTCTGACTGTATAATTTCCCAATAGTCTAGTGAAGGCTGACTACGGATGATGGGAGTTATAGGCCGGAACATCTGGAGGTCATCAAGTTAGTAGTTCTGTGGACAGGACAGTGATTCAAGACATTTGGAGACATTTCCCATTACAGGGATTCTTTTGATCCCATGGTTTCTGATAGGCAGGTTTATCTGCGGGATTACTTTTGCAAATAAGATAAGAAATTAGCTTATTTGAGTTACCTGGGAGGTGATGATGGGTTGGATTCAAGAAATAGTGAGTGCCTCTTGGAGTGAAGGGCTGGTGTTGTTGGCACTTGAGGTGGTTGATAGGCACCCTTCTGTGGGCCTAACCAGTTTGAACAACTTCTGTCTCTTAAGTTTCCTTAATGGGGAAGGTGGTAAGAGAGTAATTACAAACCACCTTGGGTGAAGATGGCTATTTATATTCCTCCCTGACCGGGTTTGAAGCCCAAGTATGCAACAAGTATGAGACGTCTTTAGACAGTGCTGCTCTTCGGCTTTGAAACGGAAATGAGCACTGCCCCCTAGAGTCGGGAATGACTAGCACATATGTGCGAGGGGAACCTTCACCATTTCCTTACTTTGAAGCGGTCTATGCACAATTTTTTCAGTTACTTTCAGTTAGGCCTAAATTGTAATAAATGCATTTGAGAGTCAGTCCCTGAATGCAAAAGTTGCTTAACCTCCGCAGAGAGACCTCAGTTTAACCTTTTTCTTCAGCTTTTGAAAGTCAAGGAGTTTTTCAGATGTCAGTTCCTTTGTTCAGCAAAATATTTGCAGGAAGATGTAGCTGGTGGTTAGGAATGAATAAGTTACATCTCTTACGATGGCATGAATCTGACATTTTATATAATATATAACATATACAAAGTAAATATTAAGTTTTTTCATATTACCAAATCTATGACCTCTCCAAACTAATAGGCAAAGTTAGAGAGTACAAGGAATGAACTGCCTTTGAAAGGGGGGGGGAGGCATTTATTTTGAGGAATTTGTTCAATTTTGTTGAATTGCCAAAAGGAGCTTGAGTCTAGAAGGCAATGTTCTCATGCAGTTTTGTTATTGGAATTTAATCTGAATTGGCAGCAAACACTGAAGTTGCGGCAGTCATATGGGTCTATTGATGTGTATGGATTTGTTGACACGGGCAGGTCAAATCCTGTCTTGTTCATGTTTCCAGAGTGTACTATACAGTTGATTTAATGTCAAGAAGCTGCAGTACTTCCTTAAATAATTTGTGAAACCTTTCATAACAAGTAGGCTTGTATTTCCAAAAATAATGTAGGGAATATCAACCCTGATGCACATCATTCAAAATAAGCCTTGTCTGATTGAAATTATTCCCTAGTAAATTAAGCAATTCTCTCAGAGTCTACTGTTGTCATCTTACCTCTTTGAAATCTTTGTTCCATCGTCCCCCTAATGTTCAATTATTTGTTCAGAAACATGCATGCAAATGTATTGACAATCTATCTCACATGGTCCGCCCAAGCATATATCAAATATATACATACATTTTGAAGACAGGTAATTAGTTGGTATACAGCATTCTTTTTTCAAGGCTCAGAAGTTATGTTCAAGGTTCCTATAGCTGGTAGAAATTGCTGGTTGCATTTATCTTGGGGTTGTTACATTTCTTCACCAAATTTATTTATTTATTTATTTATTTATTTATTCGATTTCTAGACCGCCCCCCCTCCCCGGAGGGACTCGGGGCGGTGTACAGGTATAAATTTAAAAAACCCATCCAAACAATAATATACATAATTAAAATTAAATTAAATAACCCCTGTACAATTTATAAAAATTAAAACTAGCCCATAAAACCAATCATAAAATTTAAAAACCAAAACTGAGGTGGGAAGGCTGGAACTAGGCCAGGCCGGCTAGCTGAAACAGGTGGGTTTTGAGTTTCTGACGGAAGGAGCGAAGATCAGTAGTCATTCGAATGTCAGGGGGAAGGTCATTCCAGAGGGTCGGGCCCATCACAGAGAAGGCTCTTCCCCTAGGTGTCGCCCGCTGGCACAGCCTAGTGGACGGCATCCGGAGGAGTCCCTCTCTGTGTGAGCGGATAGGCCGAAGGGATGTATGGGGCAGGATACGAAATGAACTACAGGCCTGAAAAAAAATATTGGGCTGCAAGAAATCAATATCTATGGTGTTCTAAAAGCCATTCTAACTTTAAATCCAGTCAGTTGTTCCTCGCTGGTCTTCTTTAATGTATACTGCTCAGTGTATTTGCAGCTCTCTAGCCAAGTATTTGGACATGCATCAGAATACTAAAATCATGACTTACTTATGCCAGACATCAAGACCCAATCATTTTGGTTTAATCTCAGGTACCTCAGGATACCTGTGAAATTTGCTTCTTGAGCTAGGGAAAGAGGACACACTATTCTTTTTAAAATGTGTTTATTATTCAGTTTATTGACTGAATCAATCATTCAGTCCTGCTTTTAAGAAAATCCTTAAAATTGATATTTAAATATTCAAATCATATTTAAAGGCATATTATTGCAGGAAGGAGGGTTATAATTTAAAAGATTAAATGCATAAATAATATTATCTTCCCCGTATAGTCTGGCTTGCTGCTAAAAATATAAATCCTCTACAATAATAGTAGATTCTTTTAATGTGATTTTATCGTTTGCGCCCAGCCCAATGTGATGTTTTTCAAATAGCAGCTTAAAGGATGAACCCAGTTCTTAAAAAAATTCTCACATACCCAATTTGGGGCAGTGGTGAAATTCAATTTTTTTTACTACCGGTTCTGTGGGCGTGGCTTGGTGGGCGTGGCAGAGGAAGGATACTGCAAAATCTCCATTCCTTCCCCACTCTTAGGGGAAGGATATTGCAAAATCTCCATTCCCACCCCACTCTGGGGCCAGCCAGAGGTGGTATTTGCCAGTTCTCTGAACTACTCTGCTACCAGTTCTCCAGAACCTGTCAGAACCTGCTGAATTTCACCCCTGGTTTGGGGAAGTGGAAGGTTGATTCAGACATCCAGCTGGCTCTTCAGAGAGAATCCTCTTCTATGTTGTTACAAAACTGTTATTCAATTTCATTTTTTCTCCAACCACTCATTGGCTTTCTATTTCATGCCATCTGGAGATCACAGTGGGAGTCAGAAGACTCCAAACATATACAGTACATTGGGAGTGTGTGTGTCTGTGTGTGTGTGTGTGTGTATTTCATCTTGAGCCGTGGTAGCACAGTGGTTAGAATGCAGTATTGCAGGCTAATTCTGCTGGCTGCCAGCAGTTCGGCAGATCGATTCTCACCACTCAAGGTTGACTCAGCCTTTCATCCTTCCGAGATCAGTAAAATGAAGACCCAGATTGTTGGGGACAATAGGATGACTTTGTAAATCAATTAGAGAGGACTGTAATGCGCTGTGAAGCAGTATATAAGTCTTAAATGTTATTGCTATCTTTTCTAAATTAGGACGTCAGCATCTTCTGCAATAGGGGGAAGAGCAAGGCGCCAGTACAGGATCTTCTTGTATGAAGCATTACTTAGGGTACATCTCCCCATGCTGTCTGGGAATCAAGGGAGTGATACTTCAGCACTCCCTGGGATTGATTGTGGGCTGCGTTCAAAATAAAATATATATAACAGACGTTATCTTCTGTTGTATACACTTCTAAACATGATAGGATTACGAAGTAGATTTCAAAACTAGACACATTCATAAAACTCAATTTATTGACTGTTATCTTCTGGGACAGACCGCAAAACTCCAAATGGCCACTAGTTGGCTGCAAAGTGTATCTCTTGCTGCCATCTGTGCAGATTTTTGCAGCCCAAGTACGGTAGCCTTTCTGTTGTTCCCTGTTCTCCTTAGTGTAATTTTTTGATTTTGCTTTTAAGCTGTATGACAGAAAAATTCCATTCTGCCCTGCTTTACTTAGTAAACCCCTATCTCCGCCAAACATCAATCATCTCTGAGTGTTTTGAAAACAGAATTATCAGCAACAATCTTTCTTATCCTTCCTTTCTCTGAAAGGTTCGGTTCAAGGGGTTCTTTCCCCTCTTTGATTCTGCAGAACAGAAGTGATTGGGTATAATTCATATCCTTGTAAATTACAGGACTCATCAGAAAATGAAGGGTGGGGTAATGCAATCAGCTGTGTGTGTGTGTGTGTGTCCTTCCCCCATACATGCAGTGACATTATTTTATGCTCCCTCTGCTGGTTCAGCTAGAACTTGTTTAGTAACAAACTACATTTCCATAGTTATGCATATGATTGCTCATCAGCAAGCAAAGATGTTCTGGCAAAATGAGCTGTTGCATAAGTTGTTGATGAGGCTTAAAGGAAAACTGATATGTATGTTAATTGCAGCATAAATTTGAAACAAGGCATGGGTGAATCAATGTTTGCCAAATTTAAAGTAATAGCATGCCAGTGTTATAAGGAGCAACAGATGTAATGAACATGGAAAACATTAAGTAACAGTGATTGCATGCTCTTTTTTCTATGTTTCTGTGGTGTTGTACCTAAAGTTCAATATTCTTTCTGAGAATATTGGCAAAATTACTTTCTGCCCTTCACATTCTCCTTCCTTCTAACTACCATTGTTTGAGAATTTGCATGTTTCTCCTTTCCAACCATTTTGTATGGATAAAGGGAATAAAATAAAAAAGTAGATATCTAGAGAAACTCTCTTTAATAGCCTTGCTAAGGCTGTGTTTTACAAAGAAAGAGATTTTACATTATCTGTTAAACCTCTCAACCCTGTTTAGGTTACCCTGTGGATTTGTTGAATTGGTACAGTATATGCCCAAACAATTTCAGCTCAATCAAGCCATCTCTGGGTTAGTTGCATGGATTATAATGTTTACATGATATTCTAACCATTCCATTTTACCCTGTTAAGTTTTTTGTGTTATTGCCAGACCCATAGGAGGATTCTTTGTTCTAACATAGCCTCATCATACTATTATGTCATTTAAATTATGTAGAAGAATTACTGCAAAGGATTGTTTTAGTAACTGTAGATCAGTATTCCCCAACTCCAGATACATTGATGTTATATTAATCCACAATCGGGGTCAGTTCTCCTACACATAGGGCTGGATTTCTGGACACAGACCAGGATCCAGTAGCCCAAGGAACTCCAAGTATTTATCTTGTGAATTTTACTGATGGAAACATCAGAAAACACAGTGATAGCATGTTGGCATCCCAACAAGAACCTCATTGGAACATTTAAGCTCAAAGACTAAAATTAAGTAGCTGTACTACTTACTGCACATTGTCTCTGGAAATTTTAGCTTAGTGTTTCTGAAAGTATCACATTAAAATAGCTATTGTAGTTTCTGTTTATATATGTAACTGGTGCCAATGCTTCAGTATATTTATGAATTCACTATACAGTATGTTTATAAATTCAATGGTAGATTAATGGAATTAATTTGAGCTCTTAAAAATTCAGTAATAGCTTTGATTTTATCTGTCTCTTGGTCTATCTATAATACAGTATACTAAGGGTAAGTTGGAGCTCAGTTAATGGAAGTAAAAAACATAGAATTAATCCCACTAAGTTCCTTGGAGCAATATTCTGAAGGTTTTTTTTGGGGAGAACAGAACTAGAGAATACCAAATAGTGCAGTTTTTTTTAAACATTAAGCAGGCTTTTACAGATTGATCCATGCGAAAATAATCTTCTACTGGACACTTCTTTGTAGATCTTTCCCACCTAGTTGACATGGTTGAGGCATGACTTGGATGTAGTTGCTATTTTGGAAGAATTGGGCTACTGAAAAAATAATTTCTAAACACAATATCAATTCATTTGACTGGGTCATCTGAGTATTTGAATTTGCCTTGGGTTTGGGTGAAGCTCTTTTTGTCCATTCATATGGATAGGTTCTGCTAGAGGAAGTCCTGCCTCTTCCTGTGTTGTCTTATTTCCAATAACAGTTAAATGGTGTTGCAGAGCAGATGGGGGAAAATTAAGAAGTATTAAGCAAGGGCAAAAGGAAGATGTGTGTGTAAGGTTTTGTGACATACGATCTTTCCATATAGATGCTTTAAGAGCCATAGAAATAGATTCCTATTGCTTAAAAATCAAATGTTCCTTTCATAGTATCATGGTTAATACTGTTTTGTAAACAGTAATGTTCATGTAGAAATCTCAAAAAGTACTTTTTTCAGCAGCAATGCTTCTCTCACATTATCCTGACACTTTTCTCTTTGGTGCTGTAAGTTTTGCTTTTCAAAAGTAATGCACATTTGCTGGTTTTGGTTGTCTACATGTGATTGTGGCTACACTCCAGATAGCTCAGCTGTATGTACCCAAGGGCTTCTGTCTGCACAATAAGACTTTTTTTATTCTTTGAAAAACAGCCCTAGTTCACAAGCTACTTTGGAAACGCCTGATTTCCAAAAACAGAGGAGAGATCAAAAACATTTCAAGGCCCTGAGTAGGCAGCACAGCTTGATGTCCTAAATGGCCTCTTGGTGGTTTACTCACATTACTATTATGATTTTATGAAGATGGTTAAATTGGGACTATTCATGAATTATTCACACGCCAGCAGGAACATTGTGGTTGTTGGCTCAACTTAGGTAATCTTAAGTGATGCACAAAAAGAGGCCCCAGAGTAAAAGGTTCCACAAGGAATCATGCCTCAGAGGTATAGAATGTCTTACTAGCACAGGCCAAATTATTCATCAGCTGTTGGACCACAATATTTGGAATCCTGGGGCACAAAGCTGGCTAGGAATCCATCATAACTGTCCTCTGAATCAGCATCCCGTGTTTTTCCTACTTCGTCTACGTGAATAAAGTCTGCACTCTGATAAAGAAACGAGTAATGATTTCATCTTTAATCTATTAGTACAATAGCTTTTCTGTCACAATCTTTTCGCAACATCAAAACATTGTTATTGAAAACAAAAAAAAAAGGAATCCTCTTGTTAGTTGATCAGCAATCAAGACCTTCTTAATATAAGGAGAATTCCTGATTCTTTTTCATCTTTGCCTCTGTGAATCAAAGCAATACTGATACAAAATACTGAGTTCCACAAGTTGGAGGCAACTTTGGAGATCACAAATACTTTTGCGGGTGTGGTTGTTGCATAAGTCCAGTCCCATGTTTTATATTTATGTGTTGGGTATTAATTTAATAAGTGAAATAAATACCAGTAGAAATGAACTTTCCAAGAAAGGATTTACAGATGCATTATGAGAGGGGACCCTAGGATGGACATTTTATTTATTTATTTATTTTTAAAGAAAATTTATATGGCCCACCCAACACATTCGTAGTGACTCCAGGAAGCTTACATAAATCAAACCCCAAATATAAAACCCAGTAAGCTCTCACAATCCCTGGAGACAGCAGTCAAGCAAACCATTTGATAGACTACATATCAGCCTGGTGGCCCCCAGCCTGCTGGGAAAATACAATACAATACAATACAATAGTAGAGTTGGAAGGGACCTTGGAGGTCTTCTAGTCCAACCCCCTGCCTAGGCAGGAAACCCTATACCGTTTCAGACAAATAGCTATCCAACATCTTCTTAAAGACTTCCAGTGTTGGGGCATTCACAACTTCTGGAGGCAAGCTGTTCCGCTGATTAATTGTTCTAACTGTCAGGAAATTTCTCCTCAGTTCTAATTTGCTTCTCTCCTTGATTAGTTTCCACCCATTGCTTCTTGTTCTACCCTCAGGTGCTTTGGAGAATAGTTTGACTCCCTCTTCTTTGTGGCAACCTCTGAGAAATCATGTCCTAAAAGTGTTTTTTTCAAGAAGAAACTGAACTTTGTTGTTTTTCTTTGAAGAAGTTTCACTTCTCATCCAAGAAGCTTCTTCAGCTCTGACTGGATGGTGTGGAATGGAAGGATTTATATTCTTGCAGACAGCTGGTCATTTGCAGTCTTTTAGAAAGTCGTTGAAGCCACTTGGAGATTTGTCTGTGTCCTGGGGGGGGGGGGGACTTGAGTAGTGCAAATGGGTGTGGAACCTTCACAGAACTGCTGAAAGGACTGTGTTGTAAAGGTGTATTTTCTGCAGGATGTTTTCTGCCCTGTATCTCTTCACTAGTGAACACAGGTGCAGGCTGTTGGGGATGAATCTATGTTGTATGTATCTCAAACCGAGGCACAAATAGACATGTCTTCAGGGTCTTTTGAAATAGTATCAAGGTGGAGGCCAACCTTATCTCTCTGGAGATGAAATTCTATAGGGAGCAAACCTCCACGAAGAAGGTCCTGAAGGAGGGAACCCGTAACATACCCAGCCTATTCATATGACATACAGGTGACATAACAGATCATGACAAACTTTCCTCTCTCCCCTTTTGCAAGTGATCAAAAGTTTTTACCTGCAATTCTTTGAGCACCTTGGAAACCACAAAGAAAGCTGCAAATGGAGAATAGATAAAACTGTAGAATCAGATTCTAATCAGCCTTTTCCCCACTCTCACCTAAGCAGCGCACAGTCATGCTCTGGTAATACTTTTTTTCTGTCACATCCTCTTAATATTGCCTTTATCTCATCCCCAGTCAATGGGTCAAGCGGATTTAAGTTGTCAGCTATAGCTATTTTCCCCCTGGTACTAGCATCATCCAAGGACAAACTCAAAACTAGATAAAAATCAATAGGTTTTGTCAACTATTAAAGGGAACTCAGGTAATTTGAAACAGAGGCAATAGAGGCTTGAGGAAGATCAGAAACTGGGGCAACAAATTTTTATACTGGTATACAAAAAAAAATCCATGAAAAATGAAATGCACATGAAAACAAAACTATGAGGTTTCTACCCAACTGTAAATGCATATTCTCATTCTTTACCATATTTCTTACATCCCAGAATTCACTTCTCATGAATAACCTAATGAACAAGATTGTTCTCTCAAATCTTTCAAGCTCTCCGCATTTGTTTGCATTTGGTTCTTTCCTCATAGATTTCTCCTATGAGAAATTAATACCTGACAGAAGTACTTAGGGAAAGACCTAGTGTGAAAATTGGAAACCTATGGTATTGTGGAATATTTTTTTTCCCAAAAGCTAAAGATGGCAAACATATCCACAGCTACCAAAGCTTTAAAGAAAACACAGCCAGCGGTAGCCTCTCCAGCAGGACAAAAGTTAACAACAGACCTGTCGAACAGTGAAACACCAGGATCTGTACCAACCCTACAAAGCCTACAAACCTCATTAAACATGATCCAGGAATTTATGATAAAAACACAAGAATCAATAACTAATAATCATGATGACATGAAAGGCGATATAGGAGAAGTGAAAGGCGATCTAGTGGAAGTGAAAGGCGATTTAAGGGAAGTGAAAGATGATATAAAGACGTTGGATGACAGAGTGGGGAAAATGCAGGAAACAATAGCTAAAAATGAGCAGAAGATAAAAATGATAGAAACTAGAACAGAACAAACTGAAAAGAAATTGGAAGAAACACAAGAAAGACTGACAGCAGTTAACAGAGAGCTTG
The DNA here is from genome assembly GCF_964273705.1 of Natrix helvetica. NCBI lineage: Eukaryota > Metazoa > Chordata > Lepidosauria > Squamata > Natricidae > Natrix > Natrix helvetica. Next base: position 76,984,311 of record NC_138548.1, on the reverse strand, counting down.
GGGAGGCAATATTCCACTTAGAATTAGAATGATCCTCTTTCTATTTAAGATTTCAGAACATAGTAGAGACAAAAGATGAGGATCTACCAAAACTCATGAGTGATCTTCTAGCTGACCAATTGCAAATGGACAAAGGTGAACTGAGGGACAATATTGATGAAATCTATAGAGTGCATACTAATTATGCACGAAGATATAAGTTTCCCCGTGAAATACACATAAGATTTGCAAAAAAAACCTGTCAGAGATGAAATTTACAAAAGAACAAGGGATGAACAGATTGTCCATAAAGGAAAAGAAGTCATAACCCTTAAACAAATACCAAAGAGAATCAGAGAGCAAGAAGGAATTACCAATTCCTCTCTACACAACTGATAAAATATAAATAATGTTTCGCTGGTTGATACCGGAAGGCATGTTAATATCTTTGCAAGATAAGAAAATAAGGATTGACACCGTAGAGAAAGCCCGGGAATTCTATTAACACTAGATAGAGGGTGAATCAGACAGCAGAGAGGAGTTGGAAACCCAAAGCCAAGAGGAGCAGCTGAAGGAGGAAAAAAAGGACTAGACCAAGATGTGAGAAAGAAGACCGATACAGCAGCCCAGGAAAGAGAAGGAGTGAGGACAAGAAACCAAAAGGAAACAGAACCAAGTAAAGGAACGAAGGCGATAAACTAGTAACAGGATGGAGGAGGAAGTGAAATTAATATCAGTCAATATAAATGAATTAAATTCACCCATAAAAAGAAGACAAACAATTTCTAAGCTCCAAAAACAAAACATGGATATCACGTGCCTACAGGAAGTTCATATTAAAAAAGGAAATGGCAGTATCTTGGAATCTTCAAAATTAGGAAAATTACATCTGGCCCTGGCTGATACAAAGAAAAGAGGAATTGCAGTATATATAAAGGACTGGCTAAAACCTAAACAGGTATACACAGATGAAGAGGGAAGAACATTATTAATCAAAGTATTAGTAAAACAAAGAAGAGTATTAATTGCAGTCATATATGCACCAAACACGAACCAGAAATAATACTATAGTAAACTACATAAACGGATTGCAGAACTGGAACTGGATAACATATGTCTACTAGGGGACTTCAATGCAGTGGTAGATCCAAAGAAAGACTATAAAATGGATAATAAAAAAAAAATATGAAAGGAGAACTCTACGAAATACATTCTTTGAAATGGCCCAAGAATTAAATCTAAAAGATGTTTGGAGAGAAATCAATCCACAGAAGAGTCAATACACATTCTTTTCAAACCCCCAGAATTCATGGTCCAGGATGGACATGGTGTGGATGGATCCAGAAATAGAGAAAGATGTAGAAGATGTAGAAATAACACCGAACATGTGGGCAGACCATAACCCATTAACAATCAAATGGAAAGGTGAAGCAAAAAGTAAAAAGAGATGGACCATGAATCAACGGGTTGTAAAAGAAAATATTTATGTACAGTATGTGGAAAAAGAATTAGCATTTTTCCTAAAAGAAAACTGGAATGAACAGACAACTATTCAAAACCTATGGGATACTACTAAGCATATGTGTGAGGCATTACAATAGCATATACAATAAGAAGAAACAAAGATAAAAAGAAACGATATACAGAGCTTCAGGAGAAATTGAGGAAATTAGAATATAAACTTCAGAAAGAACCTCAAAACAAAGAAGCCAAAGAAGAAAAAGAAATAATTAAACATAGATTAAACTTAATTACACAAGAAGAAATGGCCCAGAAAATTAGATCATGTAGGCAAAATTATTTCGAAAATGCCAATAAACCGGGGAGATGGCTAGCCTATAAACTAAAAAAGAGAGAAAGAAAAGAAAAGAATACAGCAACTAGAGGATGAAAAAGGGGTGATACAGCACCAAAAGGAGGGAAAAAATATAGCAGTAAGATACTTCCAAGCATTGTACTGCCGAGAGGAAATAGAACAGGAGGATATTAAAAGATATCTCCAGAGGAGAAATCTTCCAACCCTACCAGAAAGAATAAAAGAAACATTAAATGAGAAAATAACTAGGCTAGAATTAAAAAGGGCAATCCAAAAACAAAAAATAATAAAACTCCGGGCCCAGACGGAATTCCAGCAGAATTTTATAAAGGATTGCAAAAATCATTAGACAACATATTATTAGAAATGTATAATGAAATATTAGAACGAGCTAAGACATCAAAATCCTGGATGGAGGCACTAATAACACTAATTCCCAAAGACAACACTGGAAAACAAAAGATCCAAAATTATAGGCCAATCTCGCTGCTAAATTCTGATTATAAAATATTTATGACAATTATGGCGGAAATAATTAAAAATATATTAAACGAAATCATACACCCAGACCAAAACGGATTTTTACCCAACAGACACATAAAAAACAATATACGAACAATAATGGACATATTAGAATACTACGAAATACATCCAGGAAAACAAGCAGCATTGATATTTATTGACGCACAAAAAGAATTCGATAATCTGAATTGGGATTTTCTTATAAATCAACTAGCAGTAATGAACTTCGGAGATAAATTCATCGGGATGATCAGAGCAATATATTCGAGTCAGAGGGCAAAAATAATACTAAATGGGGAAGCAACAGAAGACTTCAGTATAACCAAAGGGGTAAGACAGGGATGCCCGCTATCCCCTTTGTTATTTATCCTCTCACTAGAGACATTGATAACACAAATCAGGCAAAATAAGGACATAAAGGGACTGAAAATTAGAACACAGGAATATAAAGTGCAGGCCTTTGCAGACGATCTTGCATTTATCATAGAGGAACCCCTAGAAACTGGACTAAAACTATTACAGGATATAAACCAATTCGGTAAAGTGACAGGGCTTAAAATAAATAAAGAAAAAACTAAAATATTAACTAAGAATTTAACCAAAAGACAAAATGAAGAACTGGAGGAGAAACTGGGAATTTCGAGGGCCAAGAAAATTAAATATTTGGGAATATGGCTATCGGCAAAATGTATTACAATAAAAGAAGATAATTACAACAATCTGCTACAACAGATACAAAAAGATTTGGACAATTGGACTAAACTACAGATATCACTAATTGGCAGAATCTCAACAATCAAAATGAATATACTACCCAAATTACTCTATCTTTTTCAAACAATACCAATTAAATTAGAGAATTTTTTTGTTGAACAACTAATGAAAATGATATCCAAATTTATTTGGTCAGGGAGAAAACCACGTATCAAATACAAACTTCTACAAGATAGTAGAAACAGAGGCGGTTTTGGACTGCCAGATTGGGAGCTATATTACCAGGTGGCAGCCCTAACATGGTTAAAAGACTGGATCCAATTAAAAAATAAAGGAATCCTTATCCTAGAAGGACACGATCTCCAACTAGGCTGGCACGGCTTCCTCTGGGAGGGAAAGACTAAATCCCACTCCTACTTTCAGAGACATATAATACGGGATGCTTTGTTTAGGGTCTGGGAAAAAATAAAAAATAAAAACACTACCTGAAAATCCCAAACTGGTTATCAACCATGGAGGCAATGACATATCCATTTACTATAGACCTTAGTAAAATGGTAAGATATGCAGACCTCTTAGATGAAAAAGGAGAACTAAAATCAGTACAAGATCTGAAAGCACAGGGAATAAATATGGAATGGTGGCCATACCTACAAATTAAGACAAGATTTTAAAAAGATCGGGAACTATACGGAATATATGAGACACAAGTGGAATTAGATAAAATATTACTAGGAACGGGAGGAAAAATGATCACTAGATTATATAATTTTCTTTTAAAATATAAAATGGAGGAAAAGATGGTAAAGGAGACAATGATTAGCTGGGGAAAAAAATTTGGCCACAATATAGAGTTAGAAAAATGGGATAAACTGTGGGAAATAAATTATAAATTTACGAAGGCAGCAGCTTACAAAGAAAATCTCTATAAAATGTTTTATAGATGGCATTTGCCTCCAGCGGGATTGTCCAAAATGTACTCAAATTTATCCCCTAATAGTTGGAGATGCAACCACAAGCCTGGAACATTTTATCACATGTGGTGGACGTGCCTCATCACAAGGAAGTACTGGTGCAAAATTCGAAAGTGGTTAGAAGAAATTACTGAGCGAAAAATAGAACTCAAACCAGAAGCATTCTTATTAGGACTACTGGATCAAAAAATGGACAATCTCAATACATAACCATACATATACTCACGGCAGCCAGGATTGCCTTCGCACAAAATTGGAAAAAAATTAATACACCCTCAGATGAAACTACAATCTGGAAAATACTTGAGTGTGCAGAAATGGACAAAATGACAATAGAACTAAAAGAAAGAGAAGAATCGGACTTCTATAATGTATGGAATAAAATATACAAGTGGCTAGAAATCAGAAGCCAAAACAGGAAATAGAGAATACAAATAGATGGAGATATAAATAATGAATATTACTATAAGTGTGTATATTATGCTTGTTACATCATAGGACAAGGCTATAGTAATAAGAAGGCAATGCAGAAGGGAGAATTATAAAAGCTAGGCAGGAAAGCCCATATTGAAAGCTGTAAAATTACTCTATATTGTTATGTATGTTCCGTGTTTTGTTTTGTTTTATTGTGTTTTTTTTCCTTGTTGTGTCTTTTTTACTGTTTTTAAAGATTAAAACATTCAATAAAAATTAATTTATTTTTTTTTAAAAAGAGAAATTAATACCTGATCACTCCACATCCTCACTTGACATCTCTCACTAACCACCACACCTCCCTGACCTATTTTTTACACCATCTCTCATTCATTTCCTGGGCAGAAAGCTTGTAGGGATTCAGGATGGACACATGACAACTTTCTTCTTTTCATATCTCATAAGATTTGTGGTTAATTTAGTCATTGCGATGGATGATTAATTCTCTGCTGCGAGGTATTTCAATTTCAGTTTTATTTTAATTGTTATTATAAAAACTTAATGTGTGTTTTATGTCTGTGTGTCCCCAGGCGTGTGTGTGATCTAGTGACTCTGAGTGGTGCACTGTGTTTTCAAAATAAATACACATATATAGATACATATTGATATATAAAATTTATATAGATATATAAAATCTGGATCTATTATAGAATAACTTCCTATTTTATGGGCATATCAGAGGTGGGTTGCTCCCGGTTTGGCCTAGATCGGGCAAACCGATAGTAGTGGTGGCGGGAGGCTTTACCCACCCTCCCGGGCATTTCTGTACATGTGCAAAAGCTTCTGTGAATGCGCAGAAGCATGCCCAAACCAGTAGTAAAAAAATTGGCAACCACCACTAGAGCATATCTTATCATGCAACAAGAAAGCTAGCACATTTTGCTTTTTATCAGTTTATTCATTTCTTTATCACATTTTAAGAAGCCTTTCCTTTGAAAAATTATACTGATATCTGTAAGTAATTCCCCTCATTTTTTTTTAAGTTTTCACAACAAACTTGAGAGATAAATTGGGCTAAGACAGTGGTGGGCAATCTTTTTTTTCAACTGAGCCAAATCTCGCCAAAACCACGATTGAAATTTATTTTGAGAGCCACACTTTTAAAACCGAAAATACATAGGATGGTACACTGTTTTTAGTTTCAATAAACTCTGGCATTTGAAGCACGCAAGTCTTAAAGCTGTCAAGTTACAAGATCCTTGCATCCCTAACCCTTTAGGAAAAAAACCCCAAGGGGTCTTCAAACCTGACAGCTTGAAGACTTGTGGACTTCAACTCCCAGAATTCCTCCTCCAGTCATGTTGGCTCAGAAACTCTGGCATTGAAGCATGCAAGTCTTAAAGCTGTCAAGTTGCAAGACCCTTGCACCCCTAACCCTTTAGAAAAAAAAACCAGGGTCTTCAAACCTGACAGCTTGAAGACTTGTGGACTTCAACTCCCAGAATTCTGAGAATTGAAGTCCACCAAGGGCATCAATCATATTAGCCCAGGGATCTGCAAAATTGGCTCTTAAGACTGGTGGACTTCAACTCCCAGAATTCTGAGAATTGAAGTCCACCAAGGGCATCACTCATATTAGCCCAGGCAGGGATCTGCAAAATTGGCTCTTAAGACTGGTGGACTTCAACTCCCAGAATTCTGAGAATTGAAGTCCACCAGTCTTAAAACAGCCAACTTTGCAGACCTCTGTGTTAGCCCAAAGCCTGGCGCTGGGCGGGCCTTGCTCCCCCATTGGTGGAGCCCCAGGAAGCGAGGAGGGAGAAAAAGAGACGGAGGCCAAGGAGCTTCTCCCCCCCCCGCAAAAATCTTATCAGGGAGCCGGCGGGCAGTAGCAAATTAGCTGATCACGCGGCGTGATCGGCTAATTTGCTACTGCCCGCCCGGCTCCCCGGTTAGATTTTTGCTGGGAGGAGGCGGGGGGGAAGCTCCTTAGCCTCCGTTTCTTTTTCTGCCTCCTCGCTTCTCGTCCCCGCCCGACTTCAGGATCCTCCCTAATCATTGTGGATCGAAAAGAAAAAAGGGAAAGAGGCGCTTGTTTTGAAGTGCCCGAGAGGAGGGAGGGGAGCGGGCGCCCGGCACACAGAAGAGCCACATTAAAGTGTGTAAAGAGCCGCATGTGGCTCGCGAGCCGCGGCTTGCCGACCACTGGGCTAAGAGATATTAACTGATCCAAAACCTCTCAGTGTTCATCATATAGTTAAATGGAGTCTGAGACCTAGTCCCTCTTGGTCTCAGTCCAGCATCTATCAAGGACATTAGTTCATCTGTGAAATGGCAGCTAGAAATACGATATATAGCAGACTATGGCATTTCAAGGTAGGCTGAACAGTATGAATATCTCCAGTTGCAGTAAGGAAAGAACACTTGAGATTTAGTTATGGCTTTTTATTGAAGTTTTGATCACGTAATAATCTGCTTGCTTACTTTTAAAAGATATGAAAGCAAAAGCCAGAAATAACAGTGCATATACTTTAAAATTACAGTCTGTTTTGGTTTTCATTTTCAATACAGAGATCATCCCGCAGCCTTGCAGCACATACAGGAATTCCCCCACTGAAGGCCAGTCTGTATTCATTTTGTTTTTGTCCTTTCTCCAAGGATGAAGGGGACTATCCTGACATCCCCCAGTACAGCAGCTTAGTTTATGCTGCACATCGTCCAGCTTTTCCTTTCCAGAGTGCTAGTGGCAGAATACAATTGTGTTGCAGGGCAAAACAACAACAACCCAAACAATTCCTTATATTTCTTTCAGTTGCACTTTCCCTTCTAAGTTTACCTCAAATTCCGCTGTAATTAAAATAATTGGAGAGAGAAAACTGCTGGAGGAAGAGTGAAACAGTCCCTTTCTTTCAGTCCCTTTCTTTCTTTCCTTTTGTCAGTTCAAAGAATTTCATCCACTGGCCATGTTGCAAGGAAGAATGAGTTGTTAGAACTTGTGGCAAGCAAACAATGGAAGACCCATGGGCGAGAGTTCCTTTGCTTACAACAATAACAGCCATGGGGATGGGATTCAGGGTAGACACATGTGAGTTCATGTTTATGAAGTTATGCTCATTAAGGCCCTCTCTATAGAATTTTTACTCTATGTGGGGAAACCTGGAGATACCCATATTCTTCTCTCATGGGAAATAGGAGCTCTGCAGGGATGGGAATTCAGTGAACAGATAGCCTATATATATGATTGTAAAAATGGAGGAATAATAGGATGCATTGAGCCACGGTGATGCATTGACTGGAATGCAGTATTGCAGACTATCCCTGCTCACACTATCAGGAGTTCAATTCCTTCGATCCTGACTGACTCAAGTTTGTCTCAACCTTCTGAAGTTGGTAAAATGAGAAGCCAGAAGGTTGGGGGCAATATGCTGGCTCTTAAACCACTTAGATGGGGCTGTAAAAGCATATGAGGCGGTATATAAGTCCTAAGAGCTATTGCTATTGCTACTTTGATGGGTTTAAAGAAAAACATTGGGAGTAAGGAGAAGGATTAAGATTTTGTCCCACCAATATCCAATAGCTGCTCCTGTATTACTTCTGACTTAATTCTCAGTGAATTTTTGGTGATTATTTGTTTATCAAATTTATATGCTACTCATGAGAGATTTACAACATGCTAAAACATATGGGAATAAAAACAATTGTAAAAACAGAGTACAAGAGATTACAACAAACTAAAAAACCGTGGATTTAGAGTGAAGAGGTGGTGGTGGTTTCTCTCTTACTACACAGCCTCCTTCAGCAAACCACTTCTTCAGGCCCCATGCTAACCCACATAGCCACATTTTAAGGCATTTCCTAAAGGCCAGAAGGGTGGGGGTCCTGATTGACTAAATGATTAACTAGCAATAGCACCTGAAGTTTCATATGTACATGTCAAACATTCAAACCACAGTTTTCCACTGAAAAGGGGGGGGGGGGGAAACCGCACGTTGGTGCCCAGTTGGTGCTCGGAGCTATAGGTATTTCCATTGCTCACACCTAACTTGACTTTTCTCATTGCCGATATCATCAGTACACAATCTGAGCTGTAGGTAAGAAACATGAACTATCATTAAGAAAATTAGTCTCCTTTGGAGGTTGTGAATCTGAATTATTGGTGATAATGTATTTTCAAGGCAGATCCTCCATTGAACGTTGTGGAACCTCCTCATGAAAATGGGGACCCCAGAACCTCTCATTGTCCCATAAGAAACCCATACACAACACCAGAAGCCAAATATCATTGAGAATATGGCAAAGCAGACTGGCTCCCCTTGGAGTGAGGCAAGGCTGCAATACTCTATCCCTATTTATTCAACCGATATACTGAATATCAGTTGGGAGGCTGGATGGAAGAAGATGAGCATATTTTAAAATTTGGATGGATAAATTACTTGACCTATACCAATGACACTATTCTGATAGCTGCAAAAGCAAATGATGGAAGAACTAGTGATGGAAGTTAAGGAGTACAATGAAAAAAATGGAAATTGGATTAGTCAAACTAATAATGATAAATACAGCAACAAGCCTTAGAATTCACAATGGAAATATTAAAGGCTTCTGACTTTCGTATCAATTAAAGGAATCAGCATTCAAGAAATACATAATTTATTATACATCAAGTGGTAGGGAAGTAATGTAGGCCTTGGGAAATATATTGAGGTGTTGTGATGTTTTTGTATACAACAAGACTGAAAATCATGCAGGCAATGATTTTCCTTGTGAAGTCAGTGGAAGTAAAAGTTGGTGTTAACAAAGTAAGATAATCAACACTTTTGAACATTGGTCTTTCAGAGGACTATCGAAAATATTATGGATGGCAAGCAAACAAAAAAATGGAGCATACAATAAATTATTCCACAATTCTCTAGATACAAATGATCAGGCTCAAATTGATTTGGACTTATTTTATGGAGATCCAGTTCCTTTGGAAAGCTGTATTGAAAAGTGGGAAATGTGGAAGAAAAGAGGGTGACCAGCAGCACAGTCAATGGACTTAACCAGCTGGGAGATTTAAAATACCAGGTTGGATAAGATCCAGGATGATAGATTTGATTTATACATTGCCTAATTTGGAAGCCTTAGACAATGTACAGTGTCAAGCATATTACAAAGAACAATATAATAAAAAGCAATGAAACTGCAAAGAAAACTAATTATTGCATGGCTGTTCCTCTAGCTGCCTAAGCAACAAAGACTTTCTGGAAAAGCTAAGTTTTAACTATCCTCCGGTGGGTCATATCTGTGGGAGTCGTTCTTGCCTCAGGAAAGTAAGCTGTTCTAAAGGAGAAAAACATCTAAACAGAAAATGTATGAGCGCTGAAAGGAAGTGGCCTTGGGTAGATGCTCACTATTCACCTAATCCAAACGGAGGGAATTTCCTTGGAATAGGCAGCCTCTAAGATACGAAGGTGCCAAACCTTTTTAGACCCTGATTTTCTTTAAAAAATATTGCTATGGGTACTTGAGCTGTTTGGGTTCCTTAGCTAATGACTGCATTCATCCCAGCATGTTGTCTCTGAACTTGCCTCCCTACCTCTGCTCATAAAGAAGCCAGGTAGTTTTGTGAAAATTACAGAAAAGATAAATGATGGCTAAACCAATGAACAAAGCTGCCCGAGAAGAAAGGAATGGAGATAACCTGTAGCAGCAGCGTTCCTGGTCCCCCTGCCCACAGTATTCTGCTGTTCAGAATATGCAGCAGAGCAGGATAACTTGGCACTGGCAGGCTAAGAGTCATCAGATATTTTAAAAAGAGCTGGAATAACAATGAAGGGCTTTGTGGTGGGAAGGCACACTGGAAGCCCTTCCCTCCACTTGGCTTGCTTGGAGCATGTATTACACAGTGGAATACATATTTTCTTCTCATTTCTGTGTGAAAGTTTTATGCTCCACATTGGCGTGTCGTATCTGGGTACATGTAACATGTAACCCTTTCTATGCTGTAGTATTCACAAACCTAGAGAAACTGGCTAAGTTGCACTCTAAGCAGACAGTCTACATGCTATCCTCAAGGAAACCTGGAGGCATCTGGCTTTAATATATGGCTGCCTGGGCTGTTTGTAGCAAGACAGATGAAGCAACCTTTCAAAAATTACATTATTTCTCATGATTGAGGCTTTTTTCCCCTACAACTTTTTTGAATGAGTAGTAATTGATTAATCATGTTTGATGCAAAGTTGTATAGTAATTCCATTTGCATGTTATTGTTATACTATGATGATATGCGCCTTATTTGATTGTGTGTGTGTGTGTGTGTATTTGTGTTACAACCCCTGGTATGCCCAAATATGGGAGGGAGCTCACTACTCCCCCTTTCTGTCCTTCGGCTCATTACAGAGGACCCTCCCATAGTGAGCTCCCTCCCATATTTGGGCATAACAGGGGTTGTAACACAAATACATACCTATTTCCCTGGCCTAGCTGATAAGGAAGAGAGCCTGTGGCTTAGTGGCAATTACATCTGCCTAATATGCAATGAAAAACAAAGTGAAAAACAAATATGCTACATAAAAAAGGCTTCATATGTAAAATATTGTACCAAAGCATTGATTATAAGAAACACAAACATGTATACATGATTGATACAATTGAACACAAACATTTCTGTGTGCTTCCTTTCTGCTGTCTCTGCAAATAACCAGGTTTAACATGAAGGAAATAAAGAAGATAGGTGGATAGCATTATTCTTTTTCGCGCCACTACCTGTACTGCAGCCAACTTCAACAAATTTTATTAGCAGTCATCCACCTTCCAGAAGTTGCTTCCAAATTCTGTATGTTTTTCTTATTTTGTTCCCAACTTCAGTATGAAAGCCCATTTGGTATAGTGGTTAAAACATAAGGCTGGAAACTGGGAGAGTAGGAGTTCTATTCCAGCCTTATTCCAAAGCCACCTGGATAACCTTGGACCAGCCACCCTCTCTTAGCCCTAGAAAGATGGCAAGGGCAAACCATTTCTGAAAACTCTGCCAAGAAAACTTGGAAACTAAGAGACTAAGCCAGGCAATCACCAGGAGTCAATACTGTCTCAAAGTCATTGGGAGGGGGGGTGTCTTTTTGGTGGAGGATCTTCTCCCTTTCCTTCCTCATGCTTCCATGATAGGTGTGCACAGCCAAATCTGTATTCATTCTCTGTAGCTTAGCGCTCCAGATTTAATCTTCCATTGCTTGGCTCCACTGTTGTTTTAATTTTATTTATTCTGAATGATTATTTGATGGTTAATATTGCTATACTTTTCAAAACTATCAGAATTAAATGATGGGGGGGGGAGTTTGGCAACGCACCGTGTTTTGTTAGATCAACATGGCCTGGGTTATGTCAGCAACATACTGGGATGGTTTGAAGTGTGGCCTGTGTCAGGCATATCAAACATTCTGATTCTGTAGGGAGGGTTTTCTTTAAAAAAAAATCTGGAGTGGTTTCTTTGTTGTCAGCAAGTAGCCACTAAAGTAACTCCAGAGATAAGGATGGTGTCCCCTACATTGCTCAGATCCATCTTGAAGGAGGTGAAGATAGATTGTTACACATGGTAATGTAATGAGTTATAGGACAAATGGGCCTTAATGTGTTCTTTCTTTACCTCCTGATTCTATGATCACATTTCAACTGTTGTTCAATTAGAAATATGAGTTGCTGGAGGAAAAGTAGGGCCCAATAGTAGGAACTGAGAGCAAAGCCTCCTCCTTCAGCTTCTCCTTTAATTCAAGTGCCAGTGCTATTAACAAACACTTATGCCACATTTGCATACTGCTGTCTCTGCCTTGTTCTACCTAAACTAGGAATTATAACTGTGTATGATGTTCAGCTGGTCTTTACAGCTTATTTCATGCTCACCTCCTGTTAATTAATGAGCTGACTCATTAAGTCAGGGTCTCCAAACTTGGCCACTTTAAGACTTGTGGACTTCAACTCCCAGAATTCCTCAGCCAGCTTTGAGGCTGGCTGAGGAATTCTGGGAGTTGAAGTCCACAAGTCTTAAAGTGGCCAAGTTTGGAGACCACTGCATTAAGTGAAAGAGCCAGTTTCAGAGGTGGTATTCTGCTGGTTCACCCAGTTTGGGTGAACCGGTAGCAGTGGTGGCAGGAGGCTCCACCCACCCTCCCAGACATCATCATGGATGCTCTGTGCATGCACAGAAGCGCTGCATGCGAGCATGCTCCCGGTTCCGAACCAGTAGCGAAGATAGGGAAAATCATTACTGGCCAGTTTGGTGTAATGGTTAAGGCAGGAGACCGTGCATTCTAGTCCCATTTTAGGCATGTAACTACTGAGTGACCTTGGGCCAGTAACACTCTCTCATCCCTAGGAAGTAGGCAATAACAAACCACTTCCAAAATCTTGTCAGGAAAACTGCAAGGACTTGTCCAGGCAATTACCAGGACTGAATACTGACTCAGAAGCGCCCACACCCACCCCAAAATAAAGCTTGTTAAAAGTTACCATGGTGCTGAATGGCCCTCATGTTCAAATCAGCTCTCTTTTTTTCCCCCACCAGATTTTAAGTGGAAAAAGTATTGCAGTTGTAGAGCACAGCACTCAATCTTTCTGACTGCAAGGACCGCTTCAGTAGGGAGGTGGTGCGTTGTGGGTCATAACTATGCACCTCTATGAACATAGAAACTTTCCCCCAACAGTTGTTTTATTGGACCTGCGGGAGGGGTACAGTGAAGATTCTCCCTTCAAGTTTAGCACTGAGCAAAAGTTCATTCAGTCAAAGGTACAATGGTACAGTGATACTTAATGCATCACTCAGTGGATTAACTGGCTATATTTATGCAGGGAAAAAATCCACTTCAGTATATTCAAGTGTGCCTTGGATTATAATTTATGTTTGCTATTTCTTCATAACTCTCTCCTTGTAATAGTTCCTTCTGTAAATTCCTAGAAGATTTCTGATAAAGCTGGCCATCTCAAGATTTCAGTATAGCAACTGCTGTGAATTATATAGAGGGTTAATACCTAGCTTAATTAAATGGACTTGGATGTGTATTTTCAATTGCTTAAAAGGTAAAGGTTCCCCTCGCACATATCTGCTAGTCGTTCCCAACTCTAGGGGGCGGTGTTCATCTCCATTTCAAAGCCGAAGAGCCAGCGCTGTCCGAAGAAATCTCTGTGGTCAAGTGGCCGGCGTGACTAAATGCCGAAGGTGCACGGAACGCTGTTACCATCCCACCAAAGGTGGTCCCTATTTTTCTACTTGCATTTTTTCATGCTTTTGAACTGCTAGGTTGGCAGAAGCTAGGACAAGTAACGGGAGCTCACTCCGTTATGCGGCGCTAGGGATTTGAACCGCCAAACTGCCAATCTTTCTGATCGACAAGCTCAGCGTCTTAGCCACTGAGCCACCACCACGTCCCTTTTCAGTTGCTTAGGACTTCCTAAAAATTCTAAGAACCCCAAAAAATCAAGTAGATTTCATTATTGTGAATTTCGTTGTATGTGTAAACTATGTATATAGTTACAATGACAATAAAGTAAAGTATTTTAAAGAGAAAAATTGGTTCTTCAAAACTCTGCAAAAAGTTACTCACTTGTTACAACATATGATAATATTCTTTCATTCCTGTCTTATGGCTTCCAATGGAATTCTTCTACTCCCCCACCAAGTTCTGCTAATTTTTAAAAGAAATGGCATGACATGTGGTTATATAAAAATATGACTTTTTCATCCTATGTTCCTCCAAATGGGCAAAGACCACAAATTTTGGCTCCTTCCTCTTCATGAGGTTTCTCAGCAAGACAATATCAGAATTATTAAAACTGGAGGCTTCTGGAACAGGAAATTATTCCATTTTCTTTGTTCTAAGCAGATTTATTGCTTCATATCTGGCACCTTGACATGGAATGACTACCATATTATTTATTTTAAGGGGGGGGAAAAGTACTGAGAAAGAGTTCATAGAGGGCAGCCGGAAAATTCTGTCTCTATTTCCCCCTCCCCCAAACATGAAATCTTCTTGGGAAGGAAGAGAAACTTCTTCTAAAATCAGTGTTTCTCAAACTTGGCGACTTTAAGTCCTGTGGACTTCAACTCCCAGAATCCCCCAGCCAGCATAGCTGGCTGGGGAATTCTGGGAATTGAAGTCCACAGGACTTAAAGTCGCCAAGTTTGAGAAACACTGTTCTAAATTGATGTAACTATTTGCCAGTAGATTCTATAAAAACAGGGAGAAAAAAAGATCAGGAAATTAAAAAAGCTATTTTATTACATTATCACATTGGTGGGTTCCTGCCGGATCGCACCAGATCGCGCGCTCCCTTTCGGCGCTAAACCCGGAAGTACGGTGTTGCCCCGCCCCTGGCGATGCAACGACGCTTGCCTGCGCTCCACCAGCTCTGCTGGGAACGGAGACGTTTCTCTGCTCAGCAATGTCTTCAGTGGAGTGGTGGCAGCCTGGCAGGCTGAGCCTGCGTCCCTTTCAGGCGCTCCGCTCCGCTGAGGAAACGTCTCCGTTCCCAGCCAAGCTGGTGGAGCGCAGGCAAGCGTCGTCCCGTCGCCAGGGGCGGGGCAACACCGTACTTCCGGGTTTAGCGCCGAAAGGGAGCGTGCGATCCGGTGCGATCCGGCAGGAACCCACCACTGCATTATCACTAGATCAAAAGGAATCCCCCATTGATTGTGTTAGTTGATCCTCTGTGTACTAAAAACTCCCACCAAAAGTCTAACTGAAAAATGCAATGTTAACTTTTGTACCCAGGATTTAGAGATGTGATCCGATGTGTAAAAGGAGAGCAGCTAACACTTCTTACCTGGCTAGCATCTTGCCCACACTTGTAAACCTGTCAACAGCTAACACAGCAATATTTTAAAAAGACAAGCCTCTATCAGTTCTCTTTTTTAAAAAAAAGCTATATGTAGTGTCATAGTGCTGGAAATGCATAGAAGTAGACTATGTGTCATTCAAAAGGCCTTATTTCCTTGCATAAACAAAACTGCTTCTCCAAACAGAGGAAGCATCACTGGCAATGTTTTTTGTTTTATGAAGCTATGATTTTATCATAAGTTTCCTCCCTTTAACCAAAATGTACAGTAGCATTCAAATTATAAAAAGAAAGCTACAGGTGACTTCCTCCAAGAACCTTTCATGTCTGCTCCATGATGCACTCTTGGCCTATGTTGAAGCCAATCTCCCTTTTCCCTGCCTTCTTTCTACTATAAAAGAATGTTTAAAAGCCTGGAAGATATGATCTCGGGCAAAGTTATTATCAATACCTTTGCATATCTGCAGGAAGACATGTATTATTCTCACATTTGATACAACAGAATTTGAGCAAAAGACTAAACCAACTGAGAAGTGCTGGATGCTTAACTTAGAAAATAACATAGTATATTTGTGTAAGAAATAAGTCATATAAGGTTGAATCCAAAGATACTGTGAGTAGCATTCTGATTGCGGGATATTATTTTTACTTATTATTCTTCCCTATCCAACCTATTATTCTCCTGGAAAAAAAATATTCTGGAGACTCTCTGGATGAGGTTAGGTTTGTAAAGGGAAGCAAGAAGTAGGGAGAAAATAAATGTCTCCCATTCCAACAGTTTATATTCCTCAAATACAAAAAAATATTTCTGTTGATACAATGGCCATTGGAAGATCCAAACTATGTATTTTAATTCTTAGATCTTAGGGCAGTTTCCCCCCACTGGTGCTCTTGAATATGTTTGTACTGTAGGACTGAAAATTCAGGGAGTAGCAATCGTAAAACTACTGCTGGGTTGGGAATTAAACTACTATGCTTCCAAAGAATAGATTCTTAAATATCAGTGTTAATTGATTTTCCATTGTAAGCTACAAACAAAATTGCCAGTAACTACTCATATTAAAAAAAGATCATCAAGAGTAAATCCAAAATTTGCTATAAATAAAAGCTCAGTTCTTTACTTGTTACATAGGTTTTATTTTATTTTTCTGACCTTTCTCAACATTTTATATCATTTATTCTGTTTGCTTATCCTGGGGCCAGAGAAGATTCTGCATAAATCACAAAGACATCAGTGGTCTTCTTGGCTTGTATGATAGCAACTGGCATCACTCATGTACTGTTAATCTATCTTTACAATGTAAAACACATGAGCTTAATAAAACAACCAAAAAGTTAAATTTTGCCATCATCACTTCTATTTACAAGGTTTTTCATACTTTTATGATAATAATAACAAGGTCTCCCAAGAACAATGGCAACAATAATCAGATTTATAACTAGTTTGGAGTTGACTTGCGAGAGAGATGCAATTTGTTGGTGAATTAATATTTTTTTAAGTTCAGATGTTGCTTTTAAAAAATGGGAAAACAGCACAACTTTCTAATAATTCCTTTTGGCCTACAGACCTTCACACAAGGACGGTTACAGCCTGTGCTCCATTTGTTTGCCATTTCACAAATTTAAAATAGAAATAAAACAACTGCTACAGATGTCCTTGCAAACAAAATCTTGCACAATTCTTGCTAAATGACTCATTTTAATATAGAAAGTCTATTTAGCAAACTGTTTAAGAGGCATGAAAAGACTTGATCTATTCTTATAGGCTCATATTTCTGTTTGGATAATTCCACTGAAGTTAGTGGAATTATATTGTAATGAATAAAAAAGGAAATGAATCATTTTCTTTAGGGGCAGGGTAGCAAACTAAAGTGAAGAACCACAAAGTAAAATATTTTGTGCAGTGTGGTTTGCGAGCAAACATTGAACCACTTATAGACTCTACCAGATTTTGTTTTCTTTCCTAGATAAGATATTGGCTGAGTACCCAATGAACTAAAATAAGTGAGCTTGGTTTCATTACTATATTTATGTAGTGCGCATATGTCATTTTTTAAAGAATGCTAAGCAACATAAGGTAAATGTAAAGGTTCCCCTCACACATATGTACTAGTCGTTCCCGACTCTAGGGGGTGGTGCTCATCTCCATTTCAAAGCAGAAGAACCAGCGCTGTCCGAAGACGTCTCCATGGTTATGTGGCCAGCATGACTAAATGCTGAAGGTGCATAGAACGCTGTTACCTTCCCACCAAAGGTGGTACCTATTTTTCTACTTGCATTTTTATATGCTTTCAAACTGCTACGTTGGCAGAAGCTGGGACAAGTAACGGGTGCTCACTCTGCTATGCCGCATTAGGGATTCAAACTGCTGAACTGATGACCTTCTGATCGACAAGCTCAATGTCTTAACCACTGAGGCACCACATCCCTGCTAAGCAACATAAATCCCCTTATTTTAGAACAGCCTTGAGAGATAGATTGGGTTGCAAGAGACTGACTTTCCCACCTCCCCACCCACCCCCATTACTCAATGAACTCCATTGTTAGAGAGAGATGTCAACATTGGTCTTCCTAAACCAAGTTCAACACTTCACTGTCTGTCTTCCAGCCAGTAGTAAATATCTAAAGACCCTTATTGCAGGTGGTAACACTAAAGAAGGAATGAGGCCCCAGCTGGAATTAAGAAGTAATTTTTGCCTATGTTAGCTCTTTCGCTGATTGCTAGATTACAACCTACTCAGTAAAATTAGCTCTCCTCCAGTCCTCAGCCAACGTCTCCCCAGAGTTTCAGCAGGGAAGTTCAGCTTTCTACACATATCTTCAGGATGTTAAATCAAGTTAAACCAAGTCTCATTTCCTTGTGGCAGCACTTTATCACTTGCACTTTGGTGAGGTCAGAGAGGTTTCCATCATTCCTCTACAGTTCAGTATAGTTCACGTATAACTCTGAAGCCAATTTCCCCTCTGCTGTGGCCAGAACAGCAGGTATCACTATCTGCAGTCTTAGTTGATGGAGGTAACTAATCTACAATGGTCACACACAACACACACACATGTTCTCCTACTCAGAGAAAGTAAGTCCTGAAACCATCAATCTTCTAGCTCCCACCAGCTGGGCTAGGTCTTGCTTACATGGCAGAGAAAAGGGAATACAAGTTCTGCCTTCTATTCCTGCCCAAGCCAAACCCCCAAATCTTGGTAGCCACCACACCAGCAAAAAGATCTTAAGCAAAGAGGGGTAATACTTATGCCCCTCATTTCCAGCAGAGCAGAAAGATGTTGGTTCTGAGATTCCCTTCTTCTGCCCAAAAGAGAGCACATAAGAAGATATTATAGAGAAATGCAGCCCATGAAAGCTTCCTTCCAGGAAATTGAAGTCAAAGTGTGAATTCACTAATCTGACATGCTGTTCTATGAATTCATAGTAAATTATGTATGCTGTATGTTCTTTTATGTTACAGTACCCCATTTTTGATTTGGCCTTCTGGTATTCTGCATACCTATCCTTGGCTGGGAGCAAAATGTATTTTTGAAAATGTTCTTAGTGTGATTTTTATTAAGTTAGTTTCTTTTGCAAGTTTTATTGAGCAATAAGCTTTTGGAAAAGCTAATAGAGGAATTTTAGCAATTAAGTTAGTAAAGGAATGATAACTGTTCTGCTCAAAGATGAACAAATTGAAGTTGATGCAATACACGGAATCATCCTAACAGTCTTGCCTGTATTGTTCACACAGCAATTAAATGAATCAAATCCATCTGGTACTCTAGCTTTAGAGACACCAAGCGGGGTGGGTTAAAGTCTGCAAAAGGGCAGGCACAGTGTCTCAATGCAAGCCACTTTTATTACGTGCATGTAACATTCATGCACATACAAAGTTGAGTTTGAAAAATCAGTTTAAAGAAAGTATTGACCCTTTCAAACTTTGCTCTTTGAAATGAGACCTGAGAATATCATGTACAGCCATAAACAAACAAATGGCTAATAGAACAAATCAATCCTGTGCTCTCACTGAAGGTACAAAGACTCAAATGATTGTATTTTGAACAGATTATGTTCTCTTGAGAGGTCTATAATACTAAGAAAGGTGAAAAAGAGGGAGAAGACAGGATGCAGAGTGGATGAACTCACTTACAGCCAAGTGGCACCGTTGGAAGACCTGGGGGGGCCAGATGAGGGATGGATCCTAACCAACACGATGAAATTTAATGTGAAGAGAAGCAAGGTTTTACCCTTAGGCAGGAAAAATCATAGGGACAAGTACAGATTAGGCGAAACCTAGCTCAAAAACAGTAATTGTGAGAAGAACCATGGAGTCCTAGTGGACAATCACTTAAATATAAGCCAGCAGTGTGCGGTGGCAGCCAAAAACAGCTAATACTAGAATCAGAATCACGTGAAATATTAATATTGCTAAATCAACGATATTTATAAACCCTTAGTAAGGCTACACCTGCAATACTGCATCCAGTTTTGGTCACCACATTACAAAAAAGATGTTGAGACTTTAGGGAAAAGTGCAAAGAGCAACTAAGATGATTAAAGGCGTGAAAACTAAAATATATGAAAAACAGTTGCAGGATTTGGGTTTGGCTAGTCTAAAGAAAAGAAGGACTAGGGGGACATGATACCAGTTTTCCAGTATTTGAGAGATTGCCACAAAGAGGAGAGGGCCAACTTATTTCTCAGCCTGTCAAGATATATGGACTTCAACTCTTAGAATTCCCCAAGCAATATGGTAGCATGGTAGAGAAGATACACCTTAAAGTCAGAGGTAGGTACTACTGCCAGTTCGCTCGTGTGTGCATCCCGCGCAAACTTTGCACGCATGCGCAATACAATTAAAATTGTCCTGCACATGTGCTAAACTGAAAAACAAGATGGCACCGCCTATGGCACCGCCTGGAGAACTGGTTCGGGGGTGTGGCAGGCCTGGGTCGCTGCCGGTTCCAGTGACCCAGGCCGTCAAACCATTACTGGTTTGGCCAAACTGGGCCGAACCGGTAGGGACCCACCACTGCTTAAAGTCTTCCTGTTCAAGCAGGAAGAATCTGCATTGAGAAACGTTGAAAAATGCATAAAATCCATAGATTAAGAACCTCTAAGCAAAACTCTAGGTAAACTTTAGCTAAACACATTAGTTCAGGTGATATGATTACATGTATTCAAGGAGAGTTGAGCAACCTCTGTCTCATGCCCTCAGTCCTCTTCAAGTAATGCGGTTTGTGACAGTTTCCTAGCTCCGGGCAGCTGTGCTGTTACATATGGAGGATCACCAATAAAGCATAACTTTATACAAGAAGGGTGGGTGGGTTTTGGATAGCATGATGCTAGTTTAACAAATGGCTATTTTGAGTGTACTGTGAGTCCAAGGTTTTCTTTCAGATGGTTGTGGGATTGCAACATGAAATCAAACTGAGCCTCCCTGCTGATAAGTTGATGCCAATAGAGGGAAGCTGCCATTGCACTATGCCCTGGTGTTCTCCTGCAGCTGTCCCCAAAGTGTTTGGCAAACGGGGGAATTCCTGTTTTCAAATAGCAAATATCACTCCAGAAGCAGGAGTGGTTCATAAAGTTCTGGAGAAGTCTGGCTAGTGGTCAAAAGAAATGTCTGCTTATCTACCGCTTGGCTTCTTATCATGGCAGAAAAATAGCATGATTGAGTAAGATGATATAAATACATAAATCTCATGGAAACAGAAGAAAAAATAAGAGGAGAGTGGATTCTTTGTGTTCTGTTTGCTTTTATTTTTACTTTTTGGACATACAACTGTGAAGGGAATAGATAACATAGTCCTAACTAGGCAGCAGATTAGCTCCGAATGACGGAGACATCTCTGTGTTTATTTATTGACCAGAAAGAGGAGATGGCCCTCTACAAGTATAAATAAGTAAACAAGCTTGGCTTTCTAATGTTCTGGTCACCTTAAATAGTAGGAGCTATCTGTTCTTGGGCCTTTCTTTATTTAAATGGTGTAATCAGAAGACCTGAGCAAGAAAAGAACAGTGGCCTAGAAGTATTTTAATAAATGTTTTATACCTGAATATTATCATTTCTGCAGATACCAGAATTTCAAATTCCTACTAGTTCAATATTCTTGCATACTTTTCAGATGAAAAAAATATCCATGATTATTGAAGGAATATACATACATACATACATACATACATACATACATACATACATACATACACACAAAAATGTTTACAGAAAAAAGTACCACGAACAGCTGGGGGAAAAGAAACTACATACCGTATTTTTCAGTCTATAAGACGCACCCCCCAACCCCAAAAAGTGGGTGGAATATCTGTGTGTCTTATAGAGCGAATGTTGCTGAAGCCCTGCCCACCTGCCAGCCCTCACCCTTCGGTCTCTGCTTCCCAGAAATTGCCTCCTTGCAGCAAACGGCAAACAGCCTGATCAGCTTCAGCACAGCCTGATATAGCATGAGCAGCTGATTGGTGGTTGGATCAGCCTCCTCGAATACTGCCTATCAGCTGTTCCAGGCTGTGGAGATCGCTGCCACCACCTATTGCCGTCTCTGCTCGCCCCATTTTCGGGATTCACATGCCCCATTTTCGGCCTGTTCCAAGTGGGGATAGGCGGCAGGGATCCCAAAAACAGGATGCATGGAGGCTGAAAATGGGACACACGGAAGCCAAAAATGGGATGTGCAGAGGCTGAAAAAGGGGCATGTGAAGACAGTGATAGATGGTAGCGGCGACAGATGGTGGCGATTCCCGCAGCCTGAAACAGCTGATCAGCAGTATTCCGGGAGGCCAATCCAACCGCCAATCAGCTGCTCATGCTAAATTAGGCTGTGCTGAAGCTGACCAGGCTGTTTGCCGTTTGCTGCAAGGTGGCAAATTGCTGGGAGGCAGAGGTAGATTTTTTTTCTTGTTTTTCTCCCCAAAAGCTAGGTGCGTCTTATAGTCCGAAAAATAGATATATTTTCTTCAATTCAGCAATGTATTAATTTTTAATGATTAATATGTGCCCAGTAATGACTGAAAGATGAAATAAGTTGCTCAAGGTCCTGATACCTTAAATGACCAGAGTCCATCTTCTAAAGCAGTCAGTACCCAGATAAGCAGGGTTAAACACCAGATAAACAGTCAAGCAGACAACAGTAATCAAGGAATTACCAAGAAGAAAACCCCCAACAATGCTGGCAGTGCAAGCTGCTGTCTATAAATAGGGAACAAACCTCAAACTCACTAGCACTGTTGAGCTTAACTATTGAATAATGAAAAGTCTGGGAACAAACAACCAAGGTCAGAGAATAACAAGGATTCCACAGTGATGCCTTACTGTCCTTAAACTTTGAAATCCCTATTTTATTATGCACATGGCCTCTGAGATTCCTCAAACCTCTCTATCAGTGATCTAGTGACATTTCACCATCAGTTATTTAAATTGTCACATTCTGTTTTTAGATTCTCAAAATACTGCATTTTTTACAAACCGTAAAAAATGTGTCCTTTTAGACAAATAAACCTCACAGTATGCAGTTATGCATATATTCATTGTACAGCTATTGTACGTGTAATACTGTGAATGTACTAAGTCACTCTGTTATAAGTTATTACCAAATGACCAGAAGCATTTTTATAATTGCACATCATCTCTATCAATACATCTGCTAATTCCATGTGGCATTATTTTCCCCCAGCAGCCTTATGGCAGCAAGTCATATAAATGCTTCCAACTCCTTAGGCTGATGTAATGGAAAAAGATCATCTTATTCATTTTCCTAGTGATTCTGAATTCTCATTTTTCTTTTTCTTTTTTTTTTTTTTAAACTTTAGATAAATTATTGCAAGTCACTGTGTACTATATATAGCACTTTCGTCTGTTTTCCATATGCTGAGAACTTGGCAAGCTTTCTTGCTACATTCCAGTCTAATCCAGGCTTCACTTTTTTATTCTTTTCCTGTCTCCTCGGCATACAAACTCTTGCATTCTGTGGAATGAAATAAAATCAACCCAACAGTTAATACAAGTTTGTTGCAATTTTGTTGTAATGCTATATTGCTGTCATAAAATGTTGAGCAAGCCCCATGTCCCCTCAGTAGCCATTTTGCAAGAATACTCACAAGTTCTTACAATAGCAAATAAGCCTCCAAAGAGTGTGAGTCTTCAAACATTGTGTTTGGTTAAGTTTGAAGATAGAAACATATTTATTGTAGCTTTCATTTGTTATCTAAGTCTTGTGAGATTAGTATAACCAACAAGAAGAAACATTTCAGTGATTTGTAGGTTCTAATGCCCAGCGCGAAAGACCAGGTCCAAACGTGAAGCTTCCATTAAATTGATTTATTGCTAAAAACCTATGCACAGAAATCTTCTCAGCTAACAGATGGCATCTGCTTAGAATTAGAAAAGAGTCAATGGCACTCAAAGGGGGCTTGAGCTTAGTTCTGTTGTGGCTATATCAGGATTCTAGGCTGATATCCCTTTTCACTCTACCCTGTTGAAGACTGTTGAATAATGTAGACCTCATCACAATAAACTGTATGAAATATAACAAAGTCATGAGTCACTGTTGTGTACCAGCTAAAGACTGCCAATGTACAACTGGATAAGTGTACTAATGTTACCACACTCAAACCCAAACCAGCAGATGGTCTTCTTCTTGTGCTGTCCCACTCACTCACGCAGATACATAACTGTGTTTTAGTTTATTCATATTTCCCAGCCAGCTTCTGATGGAGCCCATCAAGAAGGGCAAGACTTTCTCCTTCCAAGTAATCTGGCTGAACGTCTCTGCTTCTGCCTTTTTTCTGCCCTACATGTTCTTGGATCAGGTGCAGAAGGCAGTTCCTCTTCTCATCACTGACCTCATCACACCCAAGAAAATGTAGGGCAGCTGCATGCTTTCCCTACCTGGAGCCTCAGGATTGTTCTTCTGCAGCTGTGCTTTAGCTCATAGACAGCTGCTTAGAGCCATCAATCAACTCAGCTCTTGACATGCCATGAACTGGTTCATCCTCCCCCAAACTGACATCTAGAGAGGTTATCTGGGGAAGTGTCTGAGGGAGTCATCACACTTCTGTGGTTTAACTTTGGTAATAAACAGGATGAGGGAAAGAGCCAAGTCCAATAGGACTCCATATTGAAATAGCTACAGGTGTGATTCTTCCGCCATCCACCCTGATTAGATCTCTCTACTTAGGCAGGTGGTACTTATATAACACCTTCAATCTTTTCAGGTGATCCAGAAGGCCAACATAGTCAATGGCATCGAACACTGCTTAGAGGTCTAAAAGGATCAGGAAGGATACTCTCAGTGGTGCACTAGAGCCAGATTATATTGGCTTGCAGGAGTCAATAGTTAAATCTTCAGGAATTTTGTGAGTTGAGAAAAAAGGTTGAGTCACAACAGCCAGCACAATGATTGGCTGTTTGGTGGCTAGTAGCATGGTGTGGCAGTGGCAAAAGAATTGGTCAGTTGTTATTCATTTAACAGCATATCTGCAGGCTTGAACAAAGATTTTCCATAAAGATGACCAATACTATTGTCCAAGCAACCAAATAAACCTGCATCTGTAACCATTATTTCAATATAGTTACAAGGTAGGAAGGAAGCTATTTATTCTGTCTCTTCTGGATTTGACCCTGTACTTTCAAACTCTGGGATGAATTGCATTCTAGGGCAAATTGAAAGGGTTTTATTTTTCTCCCACCAGGCTAAAAGTGTCCTGCTATCATTTCAAGAGAGAGTTTCCTTCTGTCCTGTATATCATATATATGGTACATGAACCTATGTTATTACTAAAGTATTGACTTGCTTGGGTTAACGGCTACATTTTCCAAGGCAGAGAGCAGAGAAGTTGGGCTGAGAATGTTTACATATGGACCACATTAAAAGCTTTCAATGAGCAATTATTTAAGACATCCCCAATAGCAGGCCTCCCTGGACTTGTTAGAAATTACTTCAAAGTAACATACATAAAGTCTTCGTCTTAATTTGCATAATTTGTGAATTGCTATCTATAATGAAGGGGTTTTTTTATAAAAAAAATCAAGGTCAATTAGATACCAGCAGGACTTTATGTATTTGTTTGGAGTGATAAATGTGTTTCTTAGTATGCAAAGCCTCAGTGGAATTCCAGACCCAACTGAAGTCTGGTTTCCAAGATTTGTGGTTTTTCTAAAACAGCTCTGAGCAAGATAAAAAAAAAAAACCTCAGCATTCTCAGGGGACATCTATTTCTTGCTTTAGAGATTTAGAAAAACCTCCCGTTCATTGCTGGCACAATGCTCTCTTCCAGCTCCCAGCCCCTTTAAAATAGCTTATAAATAGCAGCAGTGATGATGGCATTGCTGCTCACCTCTTTAAACTCTTCTAATAGTTCTCATCCCATATGTTTCCAAACGCAAGAGATGTCTCCTCTAAAGCAAGGGGCACTGAGGGCATATTGCATAACCCTCACAGAACCCGGCTTTGTGTGGGATGCTTTGATGGGGAGGATGAAGATCACTTCCAGGCTAGAACAAGGAAATCTATTGTTTGCCTCTCTTTGAGTTGATTTTTTTTTGTTTTCTCTCATTTGTTACGGCATGACCAGATCACAGCTGGCCTAAGGATATACTTTCCAATATGCTTAAAATTTGGAAGAGTCCCAGGTTTCAGAAACACATGGCAAGGAAGAAAGTGCGGGGGAGGGCTATTTCTGTAAAATGAAGGGGAAAGTTGATTTCTGGTTTTCTTTGGGTGAAGATTCACTTTCGTGATTACTGATCAGGATTAAATACTTGGTAATTGCGGAGGGAATGAGAAATCCTACCTTATCCAAAGGGATACACAGAAGAAAGGAAGGAAATACCGGTACTCGTTTCTGCATTAGGGGTCCTCAGCACGTTACTGGCATTATGTTAAGTGGTGGGATTCAAATTTTTTTACTACCAGTTCTGTGGGCGTGGTATGGCGGGCATGGCATGGCTTGGTGGGTGTGGCAGGGGAAGGATACTGTAAACTCTCCATTTCCTCCCCACTCCAGGGGAAGGCTACTGCAAAATCCCCATTTCTTCCCGATCAGCTGGGACTCGGGAGGCAGAGAATAGATGGGAGCAGGGCCAGTCAGAGATGCTATTTACCGGTTCTCTGAACTACCCAAAATTTCTACTACCAGTTCTCCAGAACTGGTCAGAACCTGCTGAATACCACCTCTGATTATGTTGCATTTTGCTCTCTGATTTTTCATAGATGTTTGCAAGCATGTAAAAGCAGAAGCATGCTCCACGTAGAGATTGTACTTTCTGCATCTTTATAGGTTTTCTCAATGCGGACAGAGTAGGTAGCTAATACAAGGCTTTCTCAATCATCTTTCTGAGAAGTGAAACATTTGGGACCAACATGTGATTGTACAGATCCTAAGGAAAGATTTCTTCAAAAAGTCCTGCTTACTGCCTCATTTAGGAGGGCATTGGTTGCCTTTGTTAATTATCCATGAGTCCAATCCTGGCAGATTTAATCAGGCAGAAGGGGCAAGGATCGATTAGCATAATCATTCTCCTCTTTCTGCTTCAAACTGAAAGAGAACAAAGTAAGGTAGGTGGTTTCCATCCATTTTAAATACATACTGCACGTTTGGCCTTTTGGCAAAAAACAACAACTGAGATATTGGTGCAAGGAGGAAATTGCTTGACTGTCGTAGACATCAGGAGCATGCCAACAGTTGCAATGTAGAATTGTTGTATCTGGATAGGGGAGGGAGAAGCCATGGTTTTCCTGAGTCTAGAGCAGTGTTTCTCAAACTTGGCGACTTTAAGTCCTGTGGACTTCAACTCCCAGAATCCCCCAGCCAGCATAGCTGGCTGGGGAATTCTGGGAGTTGAAGTCCACAGGACTTAAAGTCGCCAAGTTTGAGAAACACTGGTCTAGAGGATGAGAGTAAGAGTGAGGAATGTTGGACCACATAGTTTACATAAACAGGGAAAATTAAGTTCTGCTAGGTTTTTGGAATTGGGATGGCGAAACTGACTGGAAGAATTAAAACTTTGTTGACTATGAAGTCTTCCAGATTACACTGGTATTTCTGTCCAAATGAGGGAAGTTGGAATGGAGCAAATAAAAGGCAGACACTCCATGCCTACAGAGATCCAGCACTACAGATAACAAAACTTTGCAGCTATATTACAGTTCAAATCTATTGTCTCAAAGGGCAGGACCAGAATAATTGGATTAAAATTATGAGGAAACAAGTTCTGGCTAAATATCAGGAGTGAATGTCCCATACCAGCCAGTGAATCGGCCTTCATGTTCCTGGTTGCTACACTAGGTGACAAATTCTTTGTTAAGATCTGAGTGATTGTCTGTTTGAGATGCTGCAGCCTGCAGTGCAGTATTTTTCAAACGTGGCAACTTTTAAAATGTGTAGACTTCAGCTCCCAGAATTCCTCATCCAGTATAGAAAGCAGTACAAATGCTTAGAGTCTGAAGGCAGAGACAATAACATGGAGGCAAAAACAATGACAAAAAATATGCCCATATTCTGTCTGTAAACACACACACACACACACACACACAGACACTAAAATAATAAATAAAACATTAGCTGCTCAATACTCTTTAGGCATGAAAAGCCTATTTCACAAGAAAGTTTTCCAGTTCCTTCCTGTATGTGAAGAATAAGGAGGTCAAGCTCTAAAATGCAGGGGAAACCAGAGACAAAAATCTTCCGTTTGGTTTTCTCCCCACTGAGTTATTTTTAGAATCACTCCCCACATGTGGGAGACTTGTTTGTTTGTTTACCTTTGGTTTTGTTGTGTCAATCAGGGTTGAGGATGATTGCCATTGGTTGAAATTAAAGGAGGGTTCTGGCGGGAAAATGTTGTATTCTAATTGGTTGCCAGTTTGACAGCCGATGTATAAATAGCAGTCAAACCGGCAGGTTCTGTTCTGTACTCTTAGTTGTGTTGATTAAAAGCAGTTCGTGTTTCAGTGATCACTCACCTCATCATTTGTCCTTCCACAGGGAATATTTAAAACTGGCAACGAGGATGGGATCTTAAATCCCCTCAGCCACCCGAGCTAGTGCTTTAATTCTAATCCTCATAATGGCAGCCATTCCGAGTTTCGCGCCTTTCAACGCAGAAAAAGAATCCTAGGAAGCATTCATTGAGAGATTTGATCCTTCATTCTAGCCAACGATCTTACTGAGGCGACAACTGAAAGGAAGAAGAGATTCTTCTTTAGTGCCTGCGGCCCGGAAATGTTTGGCACAACCAAAGCGTTGTCTGCTCCGGCGTCCGTGAATACATTACCTTGGGAAGTGCTCCTGAGTAAATTAAAAAATCACTACGCTCTCACCCCGTCTAAGATTGCGAGAAGACATGCTTTTAGGCAGTGCCTTCAAAGAGAGGGTGAATCGATAATTCAATATGTGGCCTCGCTGTGTAGAGAAGCGATAAATTGCCAGTTCCCTGAACTAGATGATGCGTTGGAGCAACTTGTGTGTGGCATTAGGGACTTGAAATTGCAATGGAGGCTATTAGCTAAATCAGAACTCACCCTCCAAATTGTGATTGATGAGGCCTGGACCAGTGAGATGGCCGAAAACTCCACCTAAATACAGCGCTATCTCTTGGCTGCCCCCACAGGGCTCAAATCAATGGCTGTCAACCAACAAGAAATTCTTGAGGAGGAATTATTTAATGAGGGTGAAGCGGTTACCCATCTGAGGACTAGGGCAACTGGAAGTGGATGGCCCGCCAAATCACCTCAGAAGGGTTGCCTCAGTTGTGGGGGCAACCACAATCGATCGAATTGCCATTTCAAAACAGCCACATACTGCCGATGCGGAAAAACAGGGCATTTGGCAAACGTGTGCCGAGCTCTTCTACCTAACCCCCGTCAATCTAATGATGCTTATTCAGAAAGAAAGACTGCCGGGCAATCTGGGCGGCCTAAAGCTTACTGCGCTGCTGTGGACGACGAGCCATCCCAAGAAGTTTGGGACGTGCACTCTGCGGTAGAGTGCTCCCAAAAATCAAACAAATTTTCTTACAGTACAGATTGAACGATCACCTTGCAAAATAGAAATCAACACCGGTTCCACTAAAACCATTGTGTCCTGGTCAACCCTTAAACAACTGATGCCTGCTGTTATGAAGGACTCGTTAACGCATTGCAGCTGCCGTCTCTGCGATTACCAAGGAAAGGCAATTCCAGTGCTTGGAACAATGTCGGTATTGGTGGAGGACCAGGAATTCAAGGGCCACCTACCACTTATCGTCATCACCAATCCGCTGGCTAGCCTTTTGGACATTTACTGGTTTGAACTGTTAGGTCTAGCTATTGCCGGGATACATGCTGCGACTATGTCTGATGATTTTGACAATTTGTATGAAGAGTTTGCTGATGTGTTCGAGGGGACATTGGGTAACTATAAGGGCACCCCTATTACATTAAATTTAGACCCCACGGTTACACCTATTCGGTTAAAAGCCAAATGGGTGCCTTTTGCTATTAGGACTAAAGTGGAAGCAGAACTGAATAAATTAATAAGCCAAGGTATCCTGGAACCCATTGATCATTCACAGTGGGAGACCCCTATAGTCACCCCTGTGAAGGCCGACGGGTCCATAAGGATCTGCGCTGATTACTGTTGCATTTTGAATAAAGCATTGCAGACCAATCAGTACCCTGTTCCAGTAGGGCAACATTTATTGCATTCATTGGGACAGGGACGGATTTTCGCTAAACTAGACATGGCCCAGGCTTATCAACAGCTAACTGTTGATGAGTCTACTGCCAGGGCTCAAACTATTGTCACCCATAAGGGGGCCTTCAAATGTCACAGACTCCAGTTCGGAGTCTGCGTGGCTCCTGGGTTATTTCAGGGACTAATGGAACGTCTTCTGCAGGGGCTGGAAGGTGTAGTCCCGTATTTTGATGACATACTGCTGGCCGCCAAGGACACAGCAGGTCTTGTCGTCAATATGCAGGCCGTCTTAACATGTTTTAGGGAAGCCGGCCTTCGACTGAAGAAGAGTAAGTGCCTATTGGGAATTCCATCAGTAGAATTTTTAGGATTTTTGATCGATGCTAAAGGAATACATCCCACGCCTTCCAAAGTAGAGGCTATTCATAAGGCTCCTACCCCTACCTCTAAACAGGAACTACAGGCATTTTTAAGATTACTTAACTTTCATGCGGTACTCCTGCCGCATAAAGCCTCTGTAGCGGAGCCTCTTCACAGGCTTCTGGGCAAATCGATGGTGTGGCATTGGGGAAATAAAGAGGCCAAAGCATTTGCCTCTTCGCGCGAAATTTTGCAGGCACTCCAAAATGGGTGCCAGGAGAGATAATTGAAGTAACAGGACCCTGCTCTTACAGGGTCCTACTCACTGATGGTCAGTTGTGGGGATGACATATAGATCAACTGCGTAGCTGAAATGCACCGATTGGCCCTAGGGCCTCCAACCCTAGAGACAGTGACGATTCACAGGCCCCAGAGGCCCCAACCGACACGGAACACAGACAACTCTTGGAAACATCAAGTGTCGCCTGCCAGCCGGCCGCCTCACCAACCCTCACAAGCCCGCCGTTACCGCCCAACGACATCTCGACGGCCAACTCACCTGGGGAACATCGTTTCCAGGCAGAGGTAGAGTCTCCAAGAAGTCCTACTTGAAGCCCGGAAAGCTACTCCAACACTTACTACACAGACGCCGGGCCAACCCCTTCAGCGCTCTGAAAGAAGCCGGCGATGGCCGGTCTATCTCTCAGATTACGCGTACGCAGTCTGGGGGGAAGGTGGTGTTGTGTCTTCAGTGTCAATCATGGTTGAGGATTGGTTGAAATTAAAGGAGGGTTCTGGTGGGAAAAGATCGTGTTCTAATTGGTTGCCGGTTTGACAAACGATGTATAAATAGCTGTCAAACTGGTAGGTTCTGTTCTGTACTCCTAGTTGTGTTGATTAAAAGCAGTTCATGTTTCAGTGATCACTCACTTCAGTCATTTGTCCCTCCACAGGGAATATTTAAAAGGTTTCCCCCCCTTTTGTTTTGTCTTATTGTGTTTTTTTTCTTTGCTGTATCTTCCTTATTGTTTTTAAAGATCAAAACATTTAATAAAAATTACTTATTAAAAGGTTTCCCCCCCAAATTTGCTGATACAGCTCTTTTATACAGAGATGCTACCATTTTGGTTATCCAATTAACCTTACTGCTAGAAATATAAAGCATAATAAAACAGCTAAAAAGCTTTTTGTCATAGCCTCTGTTCCCCTAAAATGAATTGAAGTTATAATATATTTGACTCGAATATGTCATATAGGCTTAATTTCAGTGTGACTCTGAACCTAGTCTTGATAAGAGCCCTTAAGAGATTTGGGGACAAATCTTGAATACTGCAAGCAAGATCCATGAATTGTGTTCTAATCTACACAACATTAAATACACTTGAAGTTCAGACAGGAAAGTTCCAAAAGGAGACCCGGATCCGTATTAGCTCTTTGAAAAGTATCATGTCTTTAACATAAGGAAGGTCAGAAGACTGTTTCAGTTTTCCAAGATCCATAAACTTGATTAGTATGTTTATATCTCTGGAAACAGTGGCCTTGTTTATGTCAAAAAGTCCAAGGTTATCCTGATTTTACTATTTTTAATTTAGTTCAGAATAAGCAGAGCGGGAGGACTTAATTACAAACAGGCTGAACTTTATGTAGGAAACATGTATGCCCCTTAGGGGCACCTAGAAAGTGAAGGCCTGAAATTAAAACCATACCCCGCTCCCCCTCAAGTTTGTATGCCTCAAATAATGGGTTGCTGTTTGTTGTGCATTGTGTCCTCGGGGAGCTTTCTCCTGACTGCAATACTGGCCTTGTTAGGTTTAGGGTAGTCGCCATATGTTAAGCATTTAAAACAAAGCCTGTTCTAGGACCTTTTAAAGTATCTGTATTTTTAAAGTCCACAAAGAAATTGCAATCTGAAGAATAAACATTCCATTTTAGTTAGAGCCCAACATTCGGCTCGCTATCTGAATCTGGCATGTGAAAGTTAGCCTTCCAGCACACTGACCTTGTACCTTAACCAGTTCCTACATTTCTCTGCTTCCAGTTATTTCCAGCCAAGCCTTTTTATAGCTGGTCCTGTGTGAAGCTTTTCCTCTGAGTTCCCCTCCCTTTTCTTAATTTATGGCCCTCTAAATATCTCCGTTTTTTTGCTAATTGCCAAAGATGGTCACTTTCCTTGGCTATGACTTGACTGCCTATTTGTCTCCCCCTCATCCAGCTTGTTTCATTGTGGGGTATTTATATGTTCCATGCTCTTTTGGGGCCTCTTTTTCCATTAATATCATGCTCTCCCATTGCCCAGAGGTTCATAAAATTAATTATTTGTATGTACCACCGAGGTGAGAATTTCTTATGCCATCATTTTCCAGTCCACTTCTAATGACATCTGTAAATCCTGTTTGCAAGTTTAAAAACGGTATTTCTTGGGGTTGGGAATTACAGTGCAATCCAGTCAGTAGGAATAAACAGATCTTGACTGAATCAGATCTTCTAGCTTGCTATTTGATTACCTTTGAGCCCTCTACCATGCAGTAGTTGAGAGCCATGCTACATTCTGCCCTGGCAACACTGCATTTGATTCCCATTCATTATTCCAAGGTTTAACTGGACCTACTGGATCAGACCTTCAGTAATGGCCACAGTGTCCATTCTCTCCCTAAAGAATCCATCAGGAGAGATTCAGCTGTCCTTGTCAATTGGATTACACTGGGTTTTAAAGCTAAGGAAATACAGGTAGTCCTTGCCTTACAACAGTTTGTTTAGTCACCATGCAAGGTTTACAACAGCACTGAAAAAAGTGACCTATGACTGTTTTTCACACTTACAACCATTACAGCATTCCCATGGTCAAGTGATCAAAATTTGAATGCTTGGCAACTAGCATCTGTTTATGACTGTTGCAGTGTCCTGGGGTTGTGTGACCCCCTTTTGTGACCTTCTGATAAGCAAAGTCAATGGGGAAGCCAGATTCACTTAACAACCGTGTTACTAATTTAATAAGCCCAGTGACTCACTTAGTAACTGTGACGAGACAGGTCGTAAAATGGGGCAAAATTCACCAACAAACGTCTCGCTTAGCAACAGAAATTTTGGGCTCAATTCTGGTTGTAAGTCGAGGGTTACCTGTGGATCTGAATAATCTTTTCAAAAGCAACTCAAAATTGGAAGTCTTAAAGGGACAAATTATTTATCATGAAAACCATCGAAACCAAATCTAAGGAAAAAAGGAACAGCTAAAAGTTCACTGGTGTTTAATCGGATGAAATGCTGTTTCTAGGATATGTTGGAGTGTATGCAGTGCATGGAAACTGCTGTACTCAACCCCTTCTACCAGTGGTGGGATCCAAGTTCATTAACAACCAGTTATCTGCCCTAATGATTGCTTCCAACAACCAAGTTTGCCAAACTGTTCAGAAAATTAACAATCCATTCTCCCGAAGTGGTGCAAACTGGCTGAATCCCAGCACTGTCTTCTACCATATTAAAAACATTGTCAGCCTTTATATTAACTCATTAAAATCCAAACTCTTAGCAGTCTCCAAGAATGGGCATACTGATGCCTGTGTCCACTGTAACTCTAGGTATTTTTGAAAGGGCCAACTGTCACAGTCATGTTCCAGCCTGAAGAAAAACACCTGGAATTGCTGATTGTGGCAAGCCCATGGGATTAACAACAGTCCATTTCAAGTAGAACATACTGTTGTGCTTTTCATAAACCATGGTTCATTTTCAGAATCCCTAAATCCTCTACCAAAGAGAGTCTGCTGGATCACTGTGGCGGAAATGTGACTGTCTTTACTCTGGAGTATAATTTATCCTAGCTCATTGTAATATTTTAAAACTGCTTAGAAACAGAAAGAATATAAAAATAACTACTCAAATTGAAACAAGTGCTGTTGGTAGCAAATGCCAAGCATCCTGATGTTTGCTTCTTGGGCTGAGAAGACTATTGCTCTGCATCATTTTGTCAGAGTTGGGCATTCAAGGATTTCTGTCTGGGCTTCTGGCCAAGTGAATTTCCATGAATTTCATCTCATAGCAACAGTTGCCATTAAATGGTACATAAAGCAAACATACATTCTGAGCAGATTTTAAAAAAAGAGATACTCCTGATTTATACATTGTGTTTGCATTTTAAAAATGCACAGACCAGAAACTGTAACTGGCTTCCTAAATTGGTAATCTTTTTAAAGCCATATTTTCATATTATTTCTGTTTAGTCATTTAAAATCCACACTTGGTGAAAGACCTGGGATGTGTCCCATGTTTTCTGTACAGCTAACGTGCTCTTTGTAGTAATGAATGCCAAGCAAGTAAGACACAGTGGAAATCAATCAAGCTTCTTGGAAACTATGACAGAAATAAACGTGTTATTCCTTCATCAATCCACACATTGATTTTCATTTCATCCTTGCATTCCTTTTAGGGCAATTTTCCCTAAGCTAGGTGTCATCCAGATCTATGAACTTCAAAGTCCAGGAGATTTAACAATTGCTACATAAATTTGGGAATCTTGGAATTTGAAATCTACACATCTGGAAGGTGCTCAGGTTGAAGTGGCTGTTTTATGGGGGGAAATATAATTTTTCAAGCTGTATGATTTCCATTCACATTTTGCAGCAGATTTTATCAGCAAATGAATCAAGGGTTTTGTTATATTTTGTTCCTAAACATCAAGTTCTCCTACTGTACCAGAATCAAATGTAGGATACTAAAAAGAAAAATTGTAGAAGCATGCAAGCACAGCGGTCTCTTCTCGATTGCAACTTTAGGATGATTGTGAAGAATTACCCAATAACGGAATTACAGTTTTGTTTAGTACCAGCTGGTGGTTATGAGCTGGGAGGAGTGGTAATTTAAAATCTCATTGGTAGCCCCTTCCTTCCAAGAATTTCTCAGTAAATAATAATTATGATAGGCTGCAACTAGTCTCTTACACACCCTATCTCTCCAGAGCATTTCTAATCCTTCTGCCAAGATCTTCTTTTCAGACAAGTTCTTAGAAATTGGGAAGATATTTGGATCAACCATGAGCACAGCCACTCTCCCCTCCCCACTCAACAATTGTAATGGTATGTGGGAATGACCTTGGGAGAGAGGGAGAAGAACCATTAGCAGGGGAACAATTAGATAAAAGGCAGCTGAGCTTGCAAGAGCACTGCGGTTGGGATAACCATGTCAGAAGGGACTTTCCCTAGTTTTGGGGGCTGTAAATGAGATGGGGAAGAGATGTATTTTCAGATTTGCAAAGATTTTGTTAATGCAACCTTACGGTAAAGCATCTGGGCATGTTCTCTGTCTGGACTACCTCACAAAGCTGGCATCAGCTGAAACTGCCTAATTAGGAAGAAGCAGAACCACTAGGAAATAGTGTCTCTATGCTTAAACCTTTATAGGCATCCCAGAAGGATTTAATAGTATTGAAGGCTATAATAGTATTGAAAGATCCAAAAGAACTAGGAGGGGTGGGGTGTGTTTCCTCCATCCATCCTAACAAAAATAATTTAAAAAGTTAAGTTACACACACATACACACCTGGGAAAATCATTGTCAGCTCTTTGCCTAAATCCAGACTCTAAGAGCTCAGAATGTCCATTTCATCCCTGGAATGGACAGTTGGATATTAGCCAGTGGTGGGTTGCAGGCGGTACGCCCCGGTACGGGCATACTGGAGCCAGCCCAGAGCACCAGATACCGGTACGGTACGGTGCTCCGGAGGGCCCACCCGCCAGCCCGCGCTCCTTACTGATGTTTAAAGGCTTCTGTGCTTCTGCGCAGGCGCATGGTACATACAGCGCCTGTGCGACGCTCCACGGAGCAGCTGGAGCATCGCGGAGGCGCTAAGACGCATGCATGCATTGCGCGTTTCTGCACGCGCACTGCAACCCATCACTGATATTAGCTGATATTTGCCAAAGGTAGTCAAAGCAAGAGATAGTTTCTTCAGAAGGGGGCAGTTCTCTCTTAATAAAGTATTATTTGTCTCTCAAATCCAGCTCCAGTTTGTCCTCCAGGAAGGGCAATGGATCAATGTTACTGGAACAGACCCAATAAAACAGAAGTTTCCTATTCACATCCTTAGTCCAGAAGATTCTCTGATGGTTTCTCTGGGTTTATTTTAACATTTGCTTTACCTTATGATTTACCTTAGCATACATTTGCCTTTGTAAATAGAGTGGAGATCAGGGGATGTTTATTTCAGGACCCATGATAGTTTAAGGAATATATGGCATTGTTTGAATTGCCTTTTTCTTATTTTTTTGCTTTAACCTCTCCTGTTTGTCAGTTGGAAAGAAATTTGATCCTGTCTGTTTTCTTTTGAGAATGGCAGAAATTAACACAATTGAAAGGCAGTTTAAAATTAGTTTGTGAGGGATTGAGGGCTAGAAATAAAAATAAAACTATGCTGTGTGGAAATACTTTCAGTTTTTATCTGGTGAACGTTTTCAATAGCAATTAAGCTTTACTTTTATTTCAGGTTCTCTGAATCACCCCATCATATCAAGAACAAAGAATCTTTATGGGTACAAAATAGCTTTTTTTTAGAAATCAGCAATGATGTTGAATAAAATACATAATGCAAGGAATCTCTTTGTTTCTGTTGTGAGGTTTGGGTTTGTTGGGCGTTTTTTTTTTTGTCAGGAATGATTGAATTAAATCTTCAAAATGCAGTTTATATGCTTCACTTCTCTTCAGGAAGAGAAGAGCGATCTGCCAGACATATGTTCTGAGCGTGCAGAGTGATATGATGTAAGTAAGGATCCTGGAAAAAATATTTAGAGGAGGGCTCTATAGCACTGATTCTGTGTCAGATTTACTGCCTTTGCCTATGGCAGTGATCTTTTTTTTTCCAGGAAAATTGCTAGCTTTTACCATTTTTTTTTCAATCTTGAATAATAAACAAGAGTTTTGAAGGAGGGAGAAAGCCAAGAGAAAGTCAACCCTATTAGTCACACAGCTGCACTTCCTGTCACAAATGTCCTCTGTGGAGTAATCTGTTCAAATATGCCTATTTTCTGCTTTATTTTTATTCTGTTTGATCCTGCCAATATTTTAGTTTTGGAAAAGGAAATCAAAGATGAATAGTATTCAATAGAAGAGAGTATATGTAGCTCAGGATTGAGCTCCGGAGTCTTTAATGCTCAGTTGTTTGCTTGCAGATGTTTCATTATTCAACTAGGTAAGGACACATTTTCTAGGAAATAAAACCCATTGAACACTATGACCCAGATTTTAAAAAATCCAATTAAGATTGTGCTCACATAGGTCCTTTTATGTACCAAGTGAAATTAATTGTTCTACTTCATTCCAGTTTGATTCATCAAGGCTTTTTGTAGAGGAAGGCATTCCAGACAACCTCTCTGCCTTCTCTTCAAAATGCAGCAAGTAATGATAAAAGTCAATGTTCGTCATTCTCTAAAATTAGGGTGTTCCCTTTTAGCCTTATCTGATGCAAGGCATATTGATGAACTGATCAGAATGTCTTGGATCAGCTGATTGTTCATTTTGCTCACAGGAATGCCGTATCTGGTGGCTCAGTGGTTAGAATGCAACACTGCAGGCTAACTCTGCCTACAGCCTGGATTTCAACCCTGACTGGTTCAAAGTTGACTCACTTTTCATCCTTCCAAGCTCGGTGAAATGAGGAACCCAGTTTGTTGGGGGAAATATGCTGACATTTGAAAACTGCCCGGAGAGTGCCATAAAGCACTAATGAAGTCTAAGTGCTATTGCTATCTTAAATATATCTAGGCAATTCCTGAGCAATTTCTTATTGAAACATGAATGAAGAAGAACACAGTCCAAATGTAGTGTTTGTAAGGTATAATGTTTTTGCACAAAACCCTAATCTTACTAAGAGGATCAGATTTTAAGATATTCATCTGAACTTGGTAGACAGATTACACTGCCGCATTTTCTGATCATTCTTCTTTATTCTTTACTTGTTCATGTTAAAAAACAAAACAATGCCATTATTTCCTTTCAGCCAAAGATTATATTAAATGTTTGGTGTTAATATCTTGTTCAGCAAGCTAATTGGCTATTTCAACATCTTGTTTCAAAAATATTCTGATCTCCATTTTTTTTTTTAGCAAATTGGATGAAACTTGATTGGTCTATTAGAATCAGTTATAAAAAGTTTGTTACAAGAGTTATTTTAAAAGAAAGGAAAGCAGTGTGCAATGGTATATAGAGGACATGGATATCTACTTAATATAAGTTGTATTCTATAATATAGAATTTAGAATGGGGACAATAAGAGACAAAAATAATATGAAGCAAAACATGTTTTAAGTTTGGATTATCTTCTCTAGTTAGCAGCTTGCTCACATTTTTCTTAACATCAGCACAACAATCCTGTACTTGAAAGTCTGTAGCCATTCCTTGCAAATTTGCTGTAGTGTAATTCTGTACAGTAGAATAAAACTTGAATACAATAGGTTGTTTCCTTTTCTGTGTATTGGGAGCACAGAGAAATACATAGTAAAAGTGGCTCCAATATTGCAATAAAATACACTGACCGCATTAAATAAAAGCCATCCCTAAACTGCTTTATTTTTCTAGGTTTGTTTTCTATGTATGTATCAGTGGTGGGTTTCAAAAATTTTTAGAACCTCTTCTCTAGGTGTGGCCTGCTTTGTGGGAGTGGCTTGCTGGCCATGTGACTGGGTGGGAGTGGCTTGACAGCCATATGACCGAGTTGGAGTGGCTTGACAGTCATGTGAGTGGGTGGGCATGGCTGACTTGTAAAATGTGGTGAAACTCACTTAACAACGCTCTTGCTTAGCAACCAAAATGTTGGTCAGAAACTCTGGCATTTGAAGCACGCAAGTCTTAAAGCTGTCAAGTTACAAGACCCTTACACCCCTAACCCTTTAGAAAAAAAACCCCAGGGGTGTTCACATTTGATAGCTTTAAGACTTGTGGACTTCAACTCCCAGAATTCCTCCTCCAGTCATATTGGCTCAGAAACTCTGGCATTTGAAGCACGCAAGTCTTAAAGCTGTCAAGTTACAAGACCCTTACACCCCTAACCCTTTAGAAAAAAAAAACCCAGGGGTGTTCAAACTTGACAGCTTTAAGACTTGTGGACTTCAATTCCCAGAATTCCTCCTCTCGCTCTTCATCTTGATGACGTGCGGACGGGCAGTGGGAGGGAGCTGGAACTGGTTCTAAATGGCACTGTAAATTTGTGGAACCTCTTCTATAGAACACGTTAAAACTGGCAGGAATCCATCCCTGGTATGTATGTATGTATGTATGTGTGTGTGTGTGTGTGTGTGTGTATGTATGTATGTATGTATACACACACACATACACACAAGTTGGGGGACTAGAGAACAGATTGCATGTATGTATGTATGTATGTATGTATGTATGTATGTATGTATGTATACACACACACATACACACAAGTTGGGGGACTAGAGAACAGATTGCCACATGGCGTAAAATCCCACATCAGAAATGACAAAGTCTACATTACTGTTGGATCTTAATCCAAGTGGCCAGGCCACCTAGGAAGAATGCTTACAAGCCCATTTTGGAACAGATGTTAGTCACTGGCTTTTATAACCCTCTCTATTCTGCCCAACAAGGTATTAGTGAAAGGAAATGTCCTGTTTGGGTGGCTGCATAAATAACAGACGAATCAATGCAGTTTACTTTTTGTAATAACAAGGCTCTGCATTCTTCATAAGTAGTGAGGTTTACATTTGTATGTAAATTAGTGGTGACGCCATGTGCTTTTCTTAATTTGCACACATCTTGCAGTTCAGATACGGTGATTCTAAGCCACAGTTTACAAGCAAATGCAAATTATAGCTTTTACAACCAATGAGGTTCTGTAACAGCTTTATATAAAATTATATTGAAATACTATGAAAGGTTGCTTATGTGTGTTGAGCAATGCGATTTGTTTTTTTTTTAATGTCCATATGTGCAAATGGCACTAAAACTCTTGTGCCTAGTAAGCCAGACTTCTCCAAATAGATGCTATCCTGGTTAGGTGAGGATTATGGGTGTTATAATCCAGTGCATCTGGAAGACACCAGGATAGAAAAAGCTGTTTTCAGACTTTGCTAACATCAACTGCAGGATAAATTTCTAGCTTATACATCTCAGGTTTTGGTCACATTGGATGAAAACTCCCGTTTTCATTTTATTGATTAACACTGTGAGCCTACTGCCAGATTTTTCTTTTATTCCTATGTTTTACTTAAGTGTTTTGTACTGTGCTTTAAAAGGCATTAATTAAATGGAGGCCAGGATCTTAAAATTTATTTTAGGCATATAGAAGTTGGGTTTAGACAGCCCAGTAGGAAATTTTATTCTTGTTCCATTACATAAGAGAGCATTTCCCAAAGGCATATTGGAAGCTCCTTCAGATCAAAAAGTGGCCCAACATATGGAGTGTTGGGCTATGTTTATGAAATTAGTATCGCAGGTATCATTGGTCACATGAGACCATTCATGCATTGCTTTGGATACTGGCTAGAACAATTTTATTACTGGATTCTGAAGATGTGAGGCAGACAACCTAGTGAAGCTCCATATGGGTCAGACAGCACAGATTCTTCTCTGAACCCCTTTGCTTATTCCATGTCAAAATATAAAGATCAGCTTCTTGTGCCAGACAGTTTTTTGATTCCCATCTCATGCTGATTGACAGTGTTTTTGTACTAATTGTCTCATTGTTTTTACTCCATTGTTTTGCTTATTGGCTTCCTTGGGATCCTCTTGGAGAACTTGGAAGCATATGCTGCCTTTGTCTTACAATTACTATTTGTGTAAAGAACAAGCTTGGCCTACCAGTTGGTGTTTGGTTAGTTGGTTTTGCAATTAAAGACAAACAAGAATCAAAGATGTAAAATGATCTACAGGGACAGGCCAAAGGTTCCCTCAGCCAGCACCCTGATCCTCTTAACAACCAACTACTCAAGAATCTATTTGCAATAGCAGTCTCAACTCAAGTGCTCCATCTAAATTGTTTGCATTTAGTTTGCTGCTTAGTAGTTTACAATTCCATGTTTATGTGACATTTCCCAGATACATTGTCTGCCTATAAATCTTGGGTCTTTCTAGAGCAACTGGTTTGTTCTTGCCCTTAATTGTATAACAGCACGTTAACAATTTGCGACAGCGCCTAGACATTAAAATAGTGGAATCACAGAATTGAAAGGGACTGTTTTAATGATCAAATCCTCTCTGCTCAGTTTAAGGAATCCAAATTAAAGCATCTTCAGTAGATGACTGCCCAACCTCTTGTGTATATCAGCCGAAAGAGTTGATCAGCCCATTGGTGACTGGTTCCATGTCAAATGGCTCAAATACATGTCTCTGAGCCGATAACAATTAAAACAGTAAAAAATAAAAGCATATACAATGTAATATGAAATAGCAGCCGATTGTTCCAAACAGCTAACCAATGCTTTAGCTGGAACGAGTAACAGACTTTCTAAAAAGCATCCAAGCTCCCTATGGAAACCAG
Source organism: Natrix helvetica (assembly GCF_964273705.1). NCBI lineage: Eukaryota > Metazoa > Chordata > Lepidosauria > Squamata > Natricidae > Natrix > Natrix helvetica. The sequence goes on along the minus strand of NC_138548.1, from coordinate 76,942,573 downwards.
TTGGGTCCATTAGATGCCTGGAATGAGCCATTTGAATAGGCTACCCTACTGTGTAGAGGAGGGAAGCCATAGAATTGGACGTTCAGCAAAGAATGATCCGATCATGGCAACGGAGAAATAAATTACTCCTTTTTCCAAAATATCTCGATTTCATCCAATATTATGTGTTCTGCAGATATGATAAGTATTCTCACTACTTCTTCATTCAGATCATTAAGAAGCATGTTGAAGACATAGAAATCAGGGCCGAAACTTGTAGACTCCCTCTTGAAACAAGTTTGATGTGGAAACACTGATGATGACTCTTTGAGTATGAGAGCTACCTATATATATTCATTTAACAGCATTGTTATCCAATCCATGTCTTAGTAGTGGTCATCAGAATATCATTTGGTACTTTGTAAAAATGTTTTCTGTAATCAAAATATAGTATATCTAGAACATCTCCACAGGGAAAGATGTTAAGCTGGCCAAAAATGTGTTAAATTTAATCTGGTAAGACATGTTTCTAACAATTCCATGGGCCTTTGTTTTCAAGGGGCTTACAGATATATCTCTTAGAATTTTCTCCCATATTGATGCTAAGCTGTTCTGATCATCTTTCGTGGATCTTTCCTTTTACAAAGAGGAACAGCATCTGCCTCCTCTATTCATCTTATTAACCAGTTCACCAGGCTATTAGCAATACTGTAGGATATAATATGCTCCTGGATATTTGTCCCAAGTAAGTACAGTAGGTATTTTTGACCATATTTCAGTCAACCTCAAATTTCCATTCTGCATTTTCTTGCTTAAGGATCCTGCTTGTTTTTAATATTTTCCATGTGTTGTTTTTTTTGCTGCAATCAAAATGCTTGTTTCATAAAGTACATTTTAATATCATAAACTTGAAATAAGATTTTTTTCTTGATGCTGAAATTGTGTATGAAGATTTTGGAAGCGTGCTTTAACAGTTGATATCAATCATCCAGTTTATAAGTTTCCTGTTAAAATATGTTTTTGTAGAATGTCTGAAAATAAAGGAGACTGTCTAGAAACACAAGAGGTGACCATTTATTTCTTGGCATAAATACTAATTGTACTTGTTAGCTGAAGACAACAGTTGTAGCAGGGAGGTGGAGAAAGGAACAACTGCCAAAAATCTTAATAAGGCAACAGTATCTTATTCTGCTCCAACTTAGAGTAAAACATTCAAATCACAATGGTTTCCACATTTCTGCTTTTTTACTGTCTTTAATTATATTCTTTAGCCATTGGCATCTATCATCTTTTCAAGAAAATGATTGTGAAAAGTTTTCCATTAGTCACTGGTATTGGCTTAATCTTTTGAGTTTTCAACACTTAGTTTCTTAATGTAATACTTTTTCTATAAACCTTCCATCTAGCACCAACATTCAGAAAACATAGAGTAATAGTACATTAGTACAGCATAAGAAAACTTTGTATAACAAAGCTATACTGATGCTGTGTCCTTACCTTTCCATAACTAGAGACTTCCAAATATATTGTGTTCAGTTCCCAAAATTTGGGGCACTTCTAATTCTAGTATATTCTCCATTCATAGCACAAATAAGAAAAGCTCCACCGTGTCTTAGATTTAGGATATGAATGTTTTAAGTGCATTTATATAAAGATGAGACAGCCAATTCTTACTAGATTCTTCAATGCCTTCAATAATGATCCAACTTTTAATGTACTGCTTGAAAAGTTGGGATACATTCAGAGATGCATCTGCCTTAGAAATAGCCCTTGTTGAACTGTACAGCACAGTCAAATATCAGTATAGGAAATGTTTTAAGACATTTTGTATTATGTCACAAACAGTTTTCTGTTGATTTTTACATCTTACAATGTTTTATAAAATTTGCCAAATTTCAGTTCAATGGGACTCATGGATTTTAGATGTATTCTGTAAGTGGGCCTGTTTTGATTGATGCACCGTTTCACCCAATTGGGGGCATAATGGCTCAGCAGTTAAAGAGGCTGAGCTTGTCTTCTGAAAAGTTGACAGCTCGGGTTTGAGACCCAAGCGCCAGCCAACAGGGTGAGCTCCTATTACTTGCCCAGCTCCTGCCCATTTAGCAATTTGAAAGTATGCAAATATGAGTAGATAAATAGGTACCACTTTGGTGGGAAGGTCACAGTACTCTGTGCACCTCAGCATATAGTCATGCTGACTACATGACCACGGAAATGTCTTCAGATAATGCTGGCTCCCTCAACTAAGAAATAGAGATGAGTACCACTCCCTACAGTCGGACTTGATTGGACAGGGGAAATCTTTATCTTTACCTTTTTACCCAGTTAAAATGAGAGTTTTAGTAGTATACCATGCCATTTTGTTTTCTCCTCATTTGCCTCTTTTAAGAAATCATAAAAAAGTTTTAGAGTCTGTCATCAGACAGCATTTCAGCCTTCTTTTTTCAGAAACAGATTTGAAGTTGTTTCCACAAATAAAATACTGAAGTTTCATCATGCTGAATTTTGAGACTTCTGCAAGTCCTGATATTCCCAGCCAGACCTTTGCTAGAATATGATTTCTAGCAAATAAATCAAGCTAAGAGGGAATACGATTTTCTCTTCCTACTACAATGCATTCTTCTCATCTCAAATCCCATGCTTTTCTTGCCATCAAGTGCATCTCTAACAGGACTTTGGCTCATATGCAAGAGCAGACACACAAAAGCAAAGTCTGTAAAGAGTTAATTCAGCTTCAGGAAAAACCGAGGAAGAACACAATTTCTCTGTCTTAATAAAATACAGGTGATTTTACTGGAGGACCAAAAAAATCCAATTTGGGACTGCAGCAAGCATGTATAAACAAGTACAGAGTGCTATGGAAAAATGTGCTATTGAATAATGAAAAAGCAGTTTGGAAAAGCAGAAGTGGGCTGTACTAAGGGTTTATGAAGAATGTAGCAGTCTCTGGCTGAGGTTTACCTTAAAGTTCACAGGTGGGGGGAAACTCATAAATCGTACATAAACTGTTCCTCTGACAATCATGAAATTAACTTCCAGTGTAATATAACAAGAATTTAGTCTTGATGTTCCTCTCGCTATGTTTCTCTTTCTCCCTAGCTTTTTTCTGGGTTTGCTTTAATTTAATATGGCGGTATGTGTGCGCATTAAGGCTTAGTCTTAGAGTAGACCCATGGAAATCAGTGAGCCATAAGCTACTCATTTCCACTGACTTGCAGGGGTATATTTCGGACTCAGCCCATAGATAATTTCTCTGTCACTTCATGTGGTAAAAACATAAGAGAAGCATGCATACATATTTAAGCACATGACTTTTATCACTCAGCTCCCCAATATAAAAAAGTTGGCCACATGCTGTTTCCTCTGCTTCAGAGAAGATGGTATCAATCATGCTGATATCGGGCTTAACATGAATATACTGTAAAAGGAAGATATGACATGCCCTTTCCACTTTCCCCGAGTCAAATTTAAAAGTATCTTTGCGGACATGCTCTGTAAGGTTTCAGGCTTGCTCCTGCCCCAGAGAAATGGAAAATGGATCACAAATCCATATTTTTAGTACTACAGATTAAAACCTTTTTGTAGCCAACCGGAGATCATGGGGAGCTAAGGAGACATTATTTTTAGGTTTTTTTGGCTAGCAGAAAGGATCCTGGATGAAGAAGCATGACAAAAATGGACTACAAGTAGTCCTCGACTTACAACAGCTCATTTAATGACCATTCAAAGTTACAATGGCAATGGGAAAAGTGACTTACGACCATTGCAGCACCCCCGTAGTCATGTGATCATAATTTGGCTATTGGCAAGTGGTTTATATTTATGACAATTGCCGTGTCCTGGAATCCTGTGATCAGTTCTGTGACCTTCTGACAAAGTCAATGGGGAATCCAGATTCACTTAACAACCATGTTGGTAACTTAACAAATGAAATGATTCATTTAACTACTGTGGCAAGAAAAGTCATAAAATTATTGAGTCTGTCATCTGTACCTCTATAACTGTCTGGTTTGGCTCTACAACCAAACAAGACAGGCACAGACTTCAACGGATAATTAGAACTGCAGAAAAAACAATTGCTACCAACCTGCCTTCCATCGAGGACCTGTATACTGCACGAGTCAAAAAGAGGACTGTGAAAACATCGACAGACCCCTCACATCCTGGACATAAATTGTTTCAATTTCTACCCTCAAAACAACTCTATAGGGCACTGCACACCAGAACAACTAGACACAAGGACAGTTTTTTCCCCAAATGCCATCACTCTGCTAAACAACTAATCCCCACAACACTGTCAAATTATCTACTAAGACTGTATTACTATTATTCTTCTCTTCCTTCCTAGTACCTATCTGTTCCCACTTGTGACTATAACTAGGTTGCTTGTGTCTTTAAAATTTATATTGTTTCATTTGTTTCCTAGTATAATTCGGTTGCTTATTAGTAACCTATAACTATCAGTAAGTGTTGTATCTTATGATTCTTGATGAATGTATTCTATTTTATTTTTCTATATGTACACTAAGAGTATATGCACCAAAGACAAATTCCTTGTGTGTCCAATCACACTTGACCAATAAAGAATTCTATTCTATTCTAAAATGGGGCAAAACTCACTTAACAAATGTCTCACTTAGCAACATACATTTTGGGCTCAACTGTGGTCGTAAGTCGAGAACGGCCTGTATTTTCTTCCCAGGTTCAGCCGCTTGTCTTCCCTTTTTAGGTTGTTCTAAATCCTCCTTAAAGTTATGCTTAGTTGCTTCTCTGAAGTGTCTGTGCCCCTGATATTGCTAATGGCTGTGCCTGCATTCTGCTTAATCATTCAGACTGCAACAGCTTATTTTGTACTAGCTTCTGAAACAGCTGTGATAGTTTATATAAGAACTTCCTTTTAAAAAAAAGTTTACTTCACAATGGATTGTTGTACTTATTAAACAAAAGCTACAGTTGAAATGCATTGGGTAATATTTGGTATCTGTAGAAACAACAAGGAAAGGGATGGAAAAAAAGTAATGCTTTTGATTAGTCATTTCTTTATTTACTTCAAGAGTATCTGAAGACAGAACAACTTACAAATAATAACATAAAGTTCAAATATTAAAAAGGTAGTAACATAAACAATGACAAGACCAATTATGTCATATGTTTGGACAGTAGAATCTTGCAGAATTTGTGTCTGTAAATGGCTCTAAAGCAGGGAGTCTCCAACCTTGGCAACTTTAAGCCCGGCGGACTTCAACTCCCAGAATTCCCCAGCCAATTGGCTGGAGAATTCTGGGAGTTGAAGTCCGCCGGGCTTAAAGTTGCCAAGGTTGGAGAACCCTGCTCTCAAGAACCATTTTTTCATGGCTCTTCAAAACTAATAGGGAGGGCTGGTCTGAATATGTGGAGGAGGCTATTTCTAAGACTGGGCCCGATCCCTGGGAGGACCTGAGTATGGAATCTCTGAAATTTGTATGACCCGCCCTCCCTCTACCACTATGTGTCTATAAAATAGTAATAAATGAGTGTACACAATCTCATCCACCCCAAAATAACTTTTCTAAAGGCAAAAAAAAAAAAGGACAGCAAAGATAAGTGTCAGAAAACAGGGATCTTGGAACATATATTCCAGGCCAAGCTTAATATGATTGGTTGAAAACAAGCTACAAGGCTAAGCATTGTAGGATTCTGTGCCCATCATATCTGAAGGGTGTTGAGGGAGGCCAGGTTAGGACTCATCTGTGTCCTTAATGAAAAAAGAAGCTGTATTTGTTTCAGTTGGGAAAAAAGTTCTTACAGTAAAACCTTGATTCTTGGGACTTCCCTTACCCCCATTCAACAGAATTTGAACACAATAAATGAAACTACTGGTATTACTTCAGACTTCATCCCCAAACAACAAAGTCTGTTGTTTCCAAAGCAAAGCAGTGTAATTTACACTTTTTACATTAGTTTCCATCATTTGCATATTCACACAGTTGCTTTTACATCATTTATATTATCACTTGCATGACATAAATTATGCAAATATGATAAATTACATCGTTAACATAAACCTGGATTTAACAGACAGATTTAACCCTCTCTAAAATTGTTAAGTGTTTGCTATATCTTTGTGCCTTATAGAGCACATTAATTATGCTTTCTAGGGGCTAAAGAATAAAAGAAAGAGAAAGCTTTTTTTTTGCTTTTGCATGCCTGTTTAATCATAAAATACAAACCTTCATAGTCATTTAAAATAATAATAATAATAGAACAAACACAAGTAAAGACCACTGTAGACGCTTCAAAATGTTACTTTTATTTACTGGATCTTGATATTGTGTATAACTTTTGTACTCTCATATGGCACAACATTTACATTTATAACAATATACATTTTAGTAATTATATATAACTGTGTGCATACGTGCGTGCATGCATACGTGTTGCACAATTTGAACAGATGGAATTCTGACAAAGTCTTTTGACTTACAACGGACTGAGAACAGCTACAGATTAATGCAAGATAATCTTTTCGGCACAAAACTGCAGGAAAATGGATGAATGGTTTGAAATAACACAAGGTTGCTTTTCTTTGCTTTGGAAGAATTGCAGGAGACTTCATAAACATTGAATTAAAGATTCCTTGCAATACTAAACCATGTTGGCCGAATACTGATCCGCGAATAATGGTATTTCCATAACGCCAAAAGGCAACAGTCACTAAAAAAGAAGACAACAGCATCCCAGAAGGAACCTGGTAAATACAAACACATTTTTATTTAGAAAAGAAAAGCATAGCAAAGGAAGAACACATTTCCTAGGGTACAGAACTCAGAGGTCACAAGGTCAGAGAGACTAGGCTACTCATGCATATCTTTCATTCTTTCCACAGTTGGGATTGCTCTCAAACAGGCAGCGATTTAAAGAGTAGTTTTCATTTTCTCACCCTTTCCTAGCCTTAGCCATTGCATTCAGAATCCTATTGAAAGCTTCCTTTAAACAAGCATGGATCTAAACAAATGAACCCAGTGTGCAAACACAATGGGAGATTTGCTCGTAGGCTTGAGTTTTTTGGGTGGTTGTTTTTGTGTTCAAAAGCTTCTTGGTTAACTTAAATCCAGAGCAGTTACAAGCAAGCACTTGCCAAATTTCAAGTAATAAAATACTTATTTTAGGACCAGCATAAGGAAAGAGGACCAATCTCAACCCCTACTGTAGAATGTAGGATCGCACAGGCATTATGCTGTGGAGAAGACCATTGCAAAATCAGAATTTCCAGCAATGTGATTGTACCAGGCACAAACACAATTCTCCTTCCCAAACCACTGGGGGTGGGGGATATGCAGAACTGGGGAGATGTCAGTTCTGAGAATACAGAATAATAGGTAGATAGAAAAGGAAGGAGATGATGATTCAAGGGAAAATAGACTGATCCACCTTCCTTTCTTCTAAAAGGAAGTTTGGTAGTTACTTCTTAGATTACAGTTACTAGATTAGAGTAGGGAAAACCTAGAAGAAAACTGGAATGGAGAAAATGGCACTTTTTGAAGACTGTTCCAGCTATATATTTCCACCCATCTCATCAAGTCATCTAGAATAGGCGTGGCTCCAGGCTTCATCTATTAAACAGTATCTTGTATGGTACCTAGGAAGTATATCGTCTCGGTGCCCTGTGGAATGTCCACAAGATATTTGTGCAGTTCCCACTCTCTGACCTTTCATAGACTATTTAAGGCAGGGGTGTCCAAACTTTTTTCAAAGATTGGATGAAGTGAACATGCTGGAGGGCCGAACATTTTTCCGAACATTCTTTGAACAATTACAATTAAATGCAAATGAATTATTTTATGCCAAGTTAATTGCAAATGGCATACTTTTCATTTCATAACATTAAGATCAACTGACAGCTGAGTTTTCACAATGTATTTTAAATAAATTTAAAAAAAAACTTACCTGCACTAATGTGAAGGGTGAAACTGAGATCTGTACTGCAGCAAATAGGCTCGGTCTGGTACAAAGGCAGTGGTTTTGATGCGCAAAATGTCACGCAGATGAGGGGCATGAATGAAATCAACACTTTAATTGCGTCCAAAATGAAGATTTATGCCCCATTTTCCCAATGAATCATTATTTTGTTAAAGAGGAAGCAAAATATGTGAGTTTTGTTGTTGTTGTGCCCAAGGAAAGAAACCGGGAACTTGAGTTACTCCCTTCAATTCCTTCTCACCCGCACCTCTCTTTCATTCTCTACATCGCTAAGATGTTAATAAACTTCCCCAAAGTTAGACGCGGCAAATATGCGAGTGCGCACACACATACGCTTATTGATACCCTTTAAAAACCTTCCGATATTTGTTTATAGCGGCTCGTGTGAGCTTTAATGGGCCATCTCCTCTTTTTTCTTTTTCTTTGGTCTCTTCAAGCTGAGAAGTTAATGCGTGGCTGAATATTTCCTCCTTCCTTCCTTAAAAAAAACAAAAACAAAAAACCAACCCACCTTGGGGGAAGGTTCCTTGCTTTTCGCCTGCCAGACCTCTCCGAGCCCGGAGGAAAAGCTACAAGTATCCTTTGGCCCCGTGCTTCACGTACTGCACCTGCGCCGCCTGGTAGTTTGCCCATTTCGCAGCCTGTGTTGCGAAGGCTATGGCGCGCGTTCTTCGGCGATACCCGTGAGGCTTGGTCTCTCGTTTCCTCAAGGGAGACAGAAGTTTCCCCCTTTTCTTTCATTGTGAACTTCAACCCCCAGAATTCCCCAGCCAGCTTCCGATGCGGCCCTCTCACCGCCCTCCCTCCTGTGGCAGACAGTCTTCTGCTTTCCGCCCTCAATCAGAAGGGAGGGCCGTGGGAAGGCCGCATTTACACAGAGCAGGGAGGGCTGTTAGAGGGCCGTATTAAACTGCCCCCCGGGCCGCAAATGACCCGCCGGCTGGACTTTGGACATGCCTGATTTAAGGCATGGTTGTTACAAATACTTGTAGCTCAGGGTTGAAATGTGGGGTCCTTGGTGCTCTCTGAGCTTGCTTGGTTTTCTGCAGATGTTTCATTACCAAACTAGATAATATCATCATTGCTAGTAGGGAGAGCAAGCCCCTCTCCTTACTTGCACTGATGATGTTACCTAGTTTGGCCTGCAAGAAAACAGCTAAGCTTAGAGAGAACCAAGGACCTCACATCTGGCTATTCTTCCAGTATACTCTCTCTCTAAGTCTCTTCTGACTTAGAATGGGCTCAAGCAACCTTGGATGGTATTGAATATTAACTATCTTCTTCTTTTTTTTCTGTCTCTCTCTCTCTCTATGTATTTTTTTAAAAAATTATCAGTAAATAATCCAAAGTTGATATGGAATCAGGTAGCCTCAAAATTAAAATAATAAACAAATATTCTTACAGCTAAAAGATGTGGATCGGACCATTCATCTCGGGATTCATGATTTGTCAGGGTAAAACGTTTAAAATGAGGTTGCATGCTTACAAAGCATATAGAAGAGGTCCCTTACATGTAGAGGATAGTTTGAAAGCTAAAAATGTATCTACTTCCTAAGGCTAAACCCATTTGAGGTACGTTTAAATGGATGGATTAAATAGATAGACATTTGCTAAATAGCAAATGTCATCTCTCTCAGTTGCATTCCCAGGATCTGGAGCCTACTCAAGCTTCCATTTCTAACCCAATGGATGAAATAGTTTTCTTTTCCCAACTTCAGAAGCACTCTTACATCAAGCAGCTAAGCCAAATAATTGTGAAAAGAAGAGAAAATGTTTTGTTTTTTTAAAAGGGGACATGCCTACTGAAACCCATTTTAGTGCCAAGTTCAAAATCAGGCTATTATTAGCTAATCTGAACAGTTTAGTTAATCAGCAGTGATAATTGATTTGCCTGTAAAACGTCATGACAGAAAATCAGCAGTCAATTAAAATCAATTATTAATGCAAGTCAACTGACACTATCAATGCCCGAGAAGAAAAAAAAATCAAGGACAAGATAACAGGAATTGGGAGATCACAAGATTACTAGCAGAAAGAAGTTTGTAGCACAATCTGCCAGCACAGACAAATTATTGGGCATGCTATTTGTGACTGAATTCACACAACTTGTACTTCCCTCCCAGTGATGGCAGAGCAGTTAGCATGCACTGTTGGAATCCAGTTTTAAGATTCCCGTTAATACAAAATGCACCTGCTTGAAGTCTAACTTCACTGTGGTTTGGCATGTGTATCTATTTGAACTTGATTGTCTAGACAGCACTAACATTTACTTTTGGACTTGGGTGTGTGTTTATTAATTCTGAAGAATTTTGAAGAAGCTGTTCTCGTGTGAATCAACTAATGTGATCCTTTTTCTGTGGCCTTATTCTTATTGCCTCCTTTTTAAAGACTCATGTTGTTTAATAGGGAAAGGCTTTCTATGATGGTCTTCTTAAACAGGTACAAATGCACAAGCAATTCATCATCACAAGAAAGCCTTTCAGAACACAAAAGCTACATAACTCTAGCTCTACCAGTTTTTCCTGAGTTTTTCTGGCCCAAGAAACTTTACTGTCAAATGAAGGATTTTTCCATGTCCAATTTCAAGCTAATTGGGCAAATAATTCTTGATTTTATGAGGACAAGGATGATTGCTGTTATTTACATCCTGCCTTTCAAGATGGAAACCCTGCCAAGGCAGCTTAAAAGTAACAACAATCACAACAACAAAATTAAAACATTAAATTTAAAATTAAAAATAACTGGTGGGGGAGAGGGTTTCCCCATTAGCAATAAAACATCTGTGAGGAGGAGAGAAAGCCCAACTGGGGTGGATTTTATACCTTCCAAAGGTGTCTTGGTTAAGAAGCCTCAAGCAATGGGCACTTTGTTATAAACTCCATGCTTCAGTGGATATCAGTCAACAACTGCTTTGATTTGTTACCTTGCGCTCTAATTTAAAAAACACGTTCCAAGAGAAAAACAAAGTGCAGTCTCAGTTTTACATCAGAGATGGCTTTCTAGCCTCTTCCTTAAAGAAAATGATTTTTGTAAAAATAAAAAAATAAGAAGTGGAACGTACATTTTCTTGACTTTTAATATTTTTTTTAATGCTGGTGGCATCACGTGGTTGCCTAGGAACTGTTTCTGGCACCTGAAGATGTTTCTTACTCATTGATCCTTATTGAAGTGGATGAGTCTCACTGCTTATTCTTTCTTACCCTGCAAGCTGCTTAACCTAAGACTCCCTGGACCTGCTTTGCATTGCTGAGGATTTACTCAGGCCAATGGAGTCTGTGGCCTTCAGAACTGTGTTTCTTCAGGGCTTGATAGAGATAAGGAGGAGGAGGAGGAGTGGGTGGAGAACATCTCACTGCAAGTGCCCAAGGGCTGCGGGTGGGTGGTGGAAAGCCCAAACATTCTTTTCGAAGCATTCAGACCCTCTGCTATTTCCTGCTTTCCTCTTGTGGTCCTTCACCTGCTTTTATTTAACTATTTCTCCATTTCAGCCTCTAGAAATCTGCGCTAGAAATTTGGCCTCTCAGACTTCTAAAATGGAAATTATTTGCTATCCCTTCATTCGTTACAGGAGACTTTTCAAGCCAAATTATTTTTAAAAAGCCATTAAAGTTCACGGACTTAGTAAACATCAGTCAAACAAGGAAATGTCCAAGGATCTCTTGGGAAAGTCAGGGTATCCTGGTATCTCTTGGCTTATACTTGAGAAATATTTGGTTACTTTGGGGTTTTATCATGGTCACAGAAATACTTTCTCACTTCTCCGCCCCACACCGGTTTCCCCTTCAAAGAACTGAACAGTCCCCAGCTTGCTCTTTTTATGTATGTGTGTCATGCATTTTCTTCATTTCTTTCCGGTGGTTGTTTCACATTTTGCAGATAATCAGTGGAATAATGAATTGAAAATTTGACAGGAAAAGCTGGAGGGAGATAACAAGGACCACAACCAATCCGTTGAAACAGAACCAGCCTGGCTGGGGCGCGGGGTGGGGAATCAAATCTGCCAGATTCTAGTAGACTTACTCTACCAGCCCTCTTCAACTTCAACCACACTCAACGTGTAGTCCTCAATGGAACTGCATCTACATGGAGGGAGGTATGCAGTGGAGTACCCCAAGGCTCTGTTTTAGGCCCAGTACTCTTCAACATCTTCATCAATGATTTGGATGAGGGAATAAATGGGGAACTCATCAAATTTGCAGATGACACCAAGCTGGCAGGAATAGCCAACACTCCAGAAGACAGGCTTAAGATACAGAAGGATCTTGACAAACTTGAACATTGGGCACTATGTAATAAAATGAAATTCAATGGTGAAAAGAGTAAGGTTCTACATTTAGGCAACAAAAACGAAATGCACAGGTACAGTATAGGTGGTACCGTGCTCAATAGTAGTAACTGTGAGAGGGATCTTGGAGTTCTAGTGGACAGCCATTTAAATATGAGCCAGCAGTGTGCAGCAGCTGCCAAAAAAGCCAACACAGTTCTAGGCTGCATCAACAGAGGGATAGAATCAAGATCACGTGAAGTGTTAATACCACTTTATAATGCCTTGGTAAGGCCACACTTGGAATACTGCATTCAGTTCTGGTCGCCACGATGTAAAAAAGATGTGGAGACTCTAGAAAGAGTGCAGAGAAGAGCAACAAAGATGATTAGGGGACTGGAGACTAAAACATATGAAGAACGGTTGCAGGAACTAGGTATGTCTAGCTTAAGAGAAAGAAGGACTAGGGGAGACATGATAGCAGTGTTCCAATATCTCAGGGGTTGCCACAAAGAAGAGGGAGTCAAACTATTCTCCAAGGCACCTGAGGGTAGAACAAGAAGCAATGGGTGGAAACTAATCAAGGAGAGAAGCAACTTAGAACTGAGGAGAAACTTCCTGACAGTTAGAACAATTAATCAGTGGAACAGCTTGCCTCCAGAAGTTGTGAATGCCCCAACACTGGAAGTCTTTAAGAAGATGTTGGATAGCCATCTGTCTGAAACGGTATAGGGTTTCCTGCCTAGGCAGGGGGTTGGACTAGAAGACCTCCAAGGTCCCTTCCAACTCTACTATTGTATTGTATCTTCGTTATGTGAGGATTTTAATTCCCATCAACCTAATGGATGAAGAAGTTATAATTAAACATGCTGTAACTTGAGGTTACCAGGTTGGGGCAAAATGATTTACATAAATTGAATAAATATATTTTAACTATGGGATAAGATAGTATGCCTAACTAGGAACAGTTCTAATATTAAGCAAGTTAGACACTGCTAGGAATGGCATGAAGAAAAATGAGTGTAAGACTACCATGTTTAGATTACAAAACTCCAGTTGACCACTAGATGGCAGCAAGGAGACAGAAAACATTAACTCTTATGATTCTTTGATGTTTTGCAGTCCTAATGGAGAGGTGTTGGAAGAGAGAATTACATGTGCTACCCAGACTTATAAGGAGGTCCTAGCCTCCTAAACTGGACATGCTAATCACTAGCAGTTTCTTTATAAGGAATGTGGGGGGAAGATATGTTTTGACTTGCCTTGGAATAAGCTCTTATTAAAGACAACAATCTTAAACACATTTTGTAAGGAATAAGTGCCATTGAACTTGCTCAGATTTCTTTCTAAGTAAACACAGTGAGGAATGTGTTGCAAGAAAGGCGGAACTACAGCGGAATCATTAAAGCTTTTTCCATCTTATCACGAAGCAATTCTGATAACAGAGCAATCCCTTTCTGATGTTTTGTTCCTACATTTCTGCACAGAGCGAGGTTTAGTACATAGATAATGATAATCCCCATTCTAACAGGTATTAGAGAAAACGTGTTCCAACTGTACTCTACAGAGCTTAAACCTTACCAAAACCTTGGGTTTTCTGCAAGTATGTTCAAGATAAGCTAAATCATGAGCACACAGAATTCAACATGAGCAGAGGAAACATTTCAAAACAATTTGCGACATGGTGCAAACATCTTTGTGAATCAGAAGGGGCTCCTTTCCTTTGTCCCCCGGTGGTTCTGTCATGTAACACTGTTGTCAAAACAAGCAGCAAAAAGGATACTTTAAAAAAATGTTTGAAGCAAATCCCAGGGCAATTGGACCAGCACCAGTCCACGGCCTGCCAGGAACCGGTCTGTGCAAGCACACAAAGCCCCATCCATGCACATGTGGAACCAAGAAACCTCACCACTCCCATCCCGGTGTGCGGAAAAACTGCTCTCCACGGAACTGGTCCATGACACCCAAAAGGTTGGGGCTACTGCTTTAGAGTAGTGCGACTCACTTATATTGTTATTTGTACAATCCATTGTATTTTTTCTGTTTTGAGGTGTTTTCACATTTAAGAAGGTACTCACTTCTTATGTTATATATCGCAGTCTCACATGTGAGCCAGGACATAGGGAAATAAAAAAACCGTTTAAACAATACCCTCTAGCATGAACAGTAAAGACATTTGTATCAAATAAAATACTGGTATGTTTTCACCGGTAATAATCTTCAAATAAAATAAAGCATCTGACAGATATTTACATGGTCTTTATACAAGTGGCAGATCAGTGTAGGGAAGAGAGAAGACCTAAAACAATTCTGCCTTGACGTGTGTGGAGATCAATTTTTCATGGCCAAAATGCTCAACCAAAGCTTCTACTACTCTCCATATTGGAAATTTAGAGATTAGTTGCAGTATCTAGTTTTTTCTTTGGGCAATATGGACATCTGAGATCACTTAACACAGGCAGAATTTCACCACTGAAGTGAGATCACTTCAGGGGTGAAATTCAGCAGGTTCTGATAGGTTCTGGAGAACCGGTAGTGGAAATTTTGAGTAGTTCAGAAAACTGGCAAATACCACCTCTGGCTGGCCCAGAGTGGGGAGGGAATGGGGATTTTGCAGTATCCTTCCCCTGCCACACTCACCAAGCCATGCCCATAGAACCGGTAGTAAAAAAATTGAATTTCACCACTGGATCACTTGCATCCAGTGTGGTGGCTCTGTGGCTACTAGAAGCCATGTAGTTGTGCAAGATTAAAATACCTAATTATCTTATGCTTATGCTTGGGGGCATGCCAGTTTCTATTATGTTCAGAGATGGGGAGTGAGAAGAAAACAAAAATAAATCTAGAAAGCACAAAGTTTTACAGAGGAAAAAGAAAGAAATTTAAAGGACACAAATAAGATTTTGCCTACAATATTAAATCATGATAACTGATAGGTCAAGCAGCCCTCTATTCTATTTCTGTCCCTTTTTGGCCTTATCAGCACAGAAGTCACTTTATGTACAATGGTTTGTACATTGTTATTTTAGAAATAATGTGACCTAAAGAGCCTATCACTTAGTTGGAAGAAAAGATACCATATGCTCTGTGTCCTTCAAAGCCAGATGTGTTCCACATTTCTTTCCTTTAGACTCAGTTATTTTAGACAAGTCGTAATTTTAAACTTTTGTTTTGGAATGATTTCATTATTATTTATTGCTGCAATTGCATGCTATTTCCTGTTATTACAAATTGCAAAAGAGATTGCAATCAAACAAATAACATACAAATAGCTTTTTAAAATAAATGAAAATAAATTCAGGTATAAAATAACAAGTTTGCTTTTTAAAAGTGAGGAAGAGAAGAATACCAGCTGTGTCTTTTGGACCAAGCAGAAGGACAGTCTCATACTGAGCATATGACAGTTGCCTAAAAATGAGGTTCCCAATGCATGAATCATGGGAGCTAAGATGTTTCCTTCCAGAAAACTAATAATTGATAGTCTTAGCCAGAGTTATTTGGACCTCCAATGATAATGACTCTATGAGCATCCCCAAATTACTTCCCTGTCCTCATGGAACAATACAGACTTCTTCAAAACAGGCAAACTGTCCAATTTTAATTTGTGGAAACCACCTACCCTTCACGTCAGCATTTAGATGTTTTAATCAACCCTGTCTGCTCCATCATGGCATCCAGACAGTGGTTCAGAACATGTATAGCCTCTCCTGATTCAGTTGTCAAGAACTTGAGCTGAATATCATCAGTGTACTTATACTGTAAGTACTATAAGTATTCTGATTGTACAGAAAGCGCTCCATGGCATAGGACCTAGTTATCTGCAGGATCGCATCCTACCACACACGTCCCTGCGACCTATCCGCTCACACAGGGAGGGGCTCCTCCTGGTGCCGTCTGCTAGGCAATGCCAGCGGGCGACACCTAGGAGTAGATCCTTCTCTGTGATGGGCCCAACCCTCTGGAATGACCTCCCCCCAGACATTCGAACTACCACCGACCTCCGTTCCTTCTGGCAAAAGTTAAAGACTCACCTATTTCAATCAGCTGGCCTGGCACTTTCTTAGTTTTACCTCCCGGGGATTTATTTTATTTTAATTGGGTTTGGGGTTTTAATTGTGATGTTTTTAGGATTAGAATATATTTATTTCTTAGTACAGCCTATCTCCCCCTCCAAATGTATCTTAAATGTATTTTATTATTATGACTGGTTTTATTTGTATTGACTGTACACTGCCCCGAGTCCCTTTCTGGGAGAGGGGTGGTCTAAAAATCTAAGAAATAAATAAATAAAATAAATAGATGACACCCAATTTTCAAACTCTGAAAGCTATTTTCAATGGCGTACTTTAGATCAGTAATGGTGAACTTTTTTGGCACCTGCATGCACGTGCCAGAGCACCAGAAACCCGTAGACCAGTTGGCCAGTGCCAGGTTTTTTTTTGCCATTTTTAGGCCCCTTTTCAGCCCATTTTAGATGTTTTTTCTGCTGTTTTGGGGCCAAAACCAGCCCGAATAATGGCTTAAAAACAGCCCAGAAAATGGTCTGAAAAACAGCCTGTTTTGGGGGCGTTTTTCAGGGCGTTTTCTGGCGCTCTGGCACTCGCGAAGACCAGCTGGCCGACATACTTGTGCATGCCAGAAACCAGAAGAGCAGCTGGCGATTGCGCCCATGCCCACAGAATGAGCTCTACGTGCCACC